>NC_050203.1:29795806-30096935 GCF_013141755.1 Anopheles stephensi | reverse complement strand
TAGTACGATTGTTTTGGATATTATATTCCTGCACATTCGAACTATATCATGAGCTAGCGCGGTATTATAAACGTTGGTAAAAATATAACAATAAAATACCAATTATGTTACAAAACATTAACACAAAGTCAAAGTGTACCAGAAAGTTAAGATATTGCTAGTGGTTTTCCCACATTTGAGAATGAATATACCAATTGGTATTGCGATGATCTTAATCTTTTATCCATCACTGTACAACCTATCACCTCGAACGATTGCCTCGGAAGCGCGGCTTACTACCTTTCTACATACTTTTATCCATCTATTTTGTTGTTTTATTTTCATATTAACAAGTGTTCGTACAGTTCGTGCTGCTAAGAACTGTACAAACAAAAATAAATGGAATTCGCGAATCGAAAAGAGAAAATAATTAAAACGCATTCTCTTAATATAAACCGTTTCTTTCCCTCCTTTGAAAAATGTAATCTCCACACGCTGTCGATCAAGCAAAGTGACGACGGTGATTAGCGCTTAGTTCTCGCAAGTAACAAAAAAAAACCCTACAAAACAACTCTAACCTCTTCCCATCATTTAAGAGAAGTGTGAAAATTATAACCAAACAACAACAAAAAAGACGCTTTTACTCCAGCGAAATGAAACGCTCGAAGAAAATATAAAAAAGGCACCCAACATCAATGGTGCGAAACGATCAACCGGGAGCCAGCCATCAAGATTTGCAAGCAAGAAAAATGGCACAAAATTTGTTTTGCGGACGGGTTGAAATATTTTCCGACGCGACCACACAGTCCGAAACGCGCGTTCCCATGGTGGAAATCCCCTGTGTCCTGTTGGGAGGCCGGCCACCAACCCGTTCGGTCATGTTCCCAACGCCTTTTTTTTTGCCCTCTACGACCATGATCGATCGGTCGGTGTCCCCGCACTAATGGCAAGACAAACACGGTGGATTTGGCAGTCCTGGGCCTCGTCGTCGTCGTTTGTTGTTTGCTTTTAGGCCGGCCGATCACACAAACTGCCGATTTTTCTTACTCTTCCAAAGTAACCGGGGTGTCTACGAGTGCGAGAACGAAATGCTGGACGTGCGCGAGAAGGAAACCCCCGTCCGACTTTTTGTTTTTCCCCGAACGTAAACAAAAGACGGTTGCTTTCCGTTCGTCATCGGCACAAGCGGAAAGTGTAGCTGATTTGATCTTTGCATGATTTTTTTTTTTATTTGCATAAGGGAAACATTCCTGCCTTTTTTTTCTTTTCCTCCTGTAAATATCTCGCGCTGCGAACAGGTGCTCATTAGCTGCCGGTCGATCGCACCGGATGGCACATACAGTGATGGATAAAAAAAAATAAAACCAGTTATTTCAAAAAACCACCGGAAATCTAAGGTTTTGATGAAGATTTTTGAAGAATATTTTTTTTTTGTAAAATTTGTTTGACCCATTTTGGAAAATTATCCTATAATTGAACCAATCAATAAATCTTTTCGGAGATTCTTTCTGTCATTGTCATGAATATAACTCCAAAAATTTGTATACAACAAAACACGACTTCTTCTTCTTCTTCTTCTTAGACTAACAGTCTCTTGAAGTTAAGCCTACCATTTTTGACTTACTTGACTTAATGATACCAGACCCCCAAAATTCAGGGTTTTTTCAGTTAATTAGGGAAAAGCATCCATTTTTTATAGCAGGCTCCTTAGATGAAATGACAAACAAAGCTAGTATACAGTGGATATGGAAACGATTTGTCCGTACGCTGGGAAGTCGTGTACAATATCAACGGCTACTATGAAAATATCATCTGAGGACGTGATAATATAAGGTATTTGATTTCCCTTTCATCTGAAGTCGTTTCATCGAATTTGAATTTAGAACAAAAATTTCCGTTTGTATCTTTGGCATACTTTCTCTCTATTTTCAAAACGTAACACAACCCAGTTTTGCTGTTTGAAAAGTTAGATTTGTTAGAAGTTAGAAAACAAAATTGATTTAGCAAGTTACAGGGTTACTAACTAATTGCAACATTCAATTGTATGATTGCAACTTTCCACAACGGGATTGCAATGAAATAACCAGTTGAAGCATTCCCCCGAGTGATTTAAAAGTTTCATTATTTTATTCGAAAGCCTGTACGCCTGTATTATAACTGATGCATAAATCGGGAATAAGAATGATGCTTTTATTTTGTCCATCACTGTATAAAAAAAAGAAATAAAGCATCACGTGCACCAAACAACACGGCCGCACCTCGATTCTGATCGAGGTTTTTTTTGGGAAGGGCGATTAAAAATATGTATTTATGATTTAGAAGAGCTGGGGATGTTTTACTTTTCTTCTTCTTCTTGGTTGGCCAATTCACTCACCACTGGAGCGTGTGTGTGTGTTTGGGGATATATTTAACGCTTCTGCTTCCTGTTATTATGCACGGGAATATGTTGTAAAGCACACAAAAAATTGGGTATAATATTTTTGGCCATAGTTTATCGCCACACCACGCACCGGCACCCCTTCTGCTATGTCCAGTCGTTGCGTATCTCCGTAGTAAACCCATAGCGCCCGGTCTAAATAGGATTACGCGCCGTCGTCCTCATCAGTAGCAGCAGCAGCGGGCGGTTGATTTAGATATTTCTTCCAAAAATAGCCACCAAACGTCATAAAAATCTACCCAACTCGTGCAGCTCGCTCGGGAGCAGCTCGGGGAAGTTGCAGACGCTTTTTAGCGCGTCTTGGACATCCCCAACTAATCCACCCCCACTGGACGGCCGGCCGTGGCTGAGATTTACAAAAATAGCCAACCCAACCGCTGCCCAAAGCCAAATGGAGGGTACGATACGGACGATAAGAAGTTATTACGCCCTTTTATCTACACGGTTCAATAACAGGAGGACCTCGTTAGCCCGCCTCCACGAGGTGGATACTACACCGCCCGTCCACAGTCAGAGATGCAGTGTGTGTGTGTGTCGCCGGAGAAAGAACAGTGTCGCTGACGATTACCATCAAACAACCACATACAAACACACAGACTCACACTGTCCATTATTATACTCCACACTGATGTGTCGTCACTTCCTTTTTTTACTTCTTCTTCTTCCGCGATTGGGGCCCTTGATGCCTTCCTTGCAACTTTCACCTTCGCGAAGTGAACGCATAGCTGAAGCAAAAATATCCTTCTTCTTCGTGCAAAAGGATGTGCACGCCCGCTGTTCGTTAGGCGTTGATAGTTCATAAATTTAATTAAATCAACCTTACTTTTCGGTGTCCCCCGGGGGCGACGACGCTGTCGATTTCTTGCTCGCCTTTTGTTTTCTTTTTCACCTTAAGGATTGCGTATAACGGGGTTTGATGTTCATTTCCTTAACTAGCCAGCCCTGTGTCCAACCCTAAAATTGATCGTTTCGTGGTGCATACAAGAGGGAAGCGAGGAAGCTAAAAAAAAACAGAACCGGCCCGTATCGAACTAAAATTCAGGCCGAATGTCATTGCCATTTGGTAGATTAGGGTCGGCTGTGGTTCTGGTCCGGATGGGGTTTTGTAGTATTGATTGGCCACTCTGTTGGGTGGCAAAATTGCTGACGAGCTGACTATCTCTTGTAGGTAGGAAAATTATGTTCCACTAACCGTTAAGCGCTATTGGTGTGTGGTATGTACCTGGGGAACCATTACTTAGAACCATAACGATGGACTGCTTTTTTTGCGTGGATAAAAACGGCTTTTTTATTGGAAAACTGCAATAGTCGAATCAAGGGAGTTGCTATAGGCGGGTAAAAATATTGTCCAACTTTACCGAATCATAGCATTTGGGTTTGAGGAGAGAATAACGAACATATCGGATCAGTATTAAGTTTGGAGTCATGGAAGAAAAACTGAGATGCCCTTTGGCAATCCTTCTAAGTGGTAAAATATGTGTCAATTCTAGAAATGCAGAGGCAGACATGGATCTTCAAAGTTGTTGTTGATTCACTTAGGCTTGAGGTCACAATTTATTCCTGCTCATAGGATATAAAGCAAAAAGACCATCCGTGACTAGCCTTCGATTCGCTAAGTATCGAAGCTAGGAAACATTGCCGAGGGGCAAGTCTCTTTCGATGTCCTCTCAAACAGAACCTTGAATCTATAAGGAGCTTACTCGGTGGCTTTCCGGATACTTTGTCATGAGAGAGATTACTTCACTCGCCTTCTGTCCTCTGTAGACACTGATGACATCAAGCTACCTATAGTGTTAAGATGCTCTAGGAAGAGGTGCCTCCTCAAATTTTCATCTACGTTTAAGAAACATGTCGAAAGGATCTTGCTGAGAATTTTCTATAATTTCAACCTGCTCGGTACATTAGTCCTGGCGTATTTCCTGGAGAGTCCTGGAACCAAATGGTCATCTATTCTATTTATTGATTCATTCACAGACCAAAAGTCTTTTCTAAGACAACAAATCTCGAAATCTCTCCCGGTGGTCTAGCTATTCACAGTCAACCACAGGACATCATAACTTCAGAGTTAACTTCTTCTGGGAGAGAGTTCAGAGGTTTGCCGGTACATCTTTACTGCGTTAAAGGGAGTCAGGGACGCAATAATGATAAAATCTTCATCTATCTTAGAAAGTAATGTGAAATAAAAAATATCCTTGATGGCACTGACGATGCAGTTATTTGTTTTTGTTCTAAACAAACGTAAATACCTCAAAAGTACTAGCCAATCAAGCAACTCTTGCAGGCTTTGGTGTGTACTTTGGGTAAGCTTCACAACAAACCATGGTAAATATTTTTACAACGCAGTGGTTTTCTTTTCCATAATCACAAACCCACCGATGCAATGTTTACGCTTTTATTTCATCTTTATTACGCAGGGAGGAAAATTTACCACCCCGCTTTTTGTATACTTTTTTTCTTCTGCCAAATGCACAGACACGAAATGATCGACATAAATCGCAAACGTTCGATCAAACGATCAGCAGAACACGGTGCGTGGTGGGGCGGGAATGGGAGCTAGAGAACGATGAAAAACGAGAAATTATAAATCTATTTTCAAACTGAACCCCGAATGAAAAAAAAACAACAACAACAACACCACAAAATCTGATTCAATACCGACACCCACCGGGTGGAGACAATTTTTTCCCACCATGCTTATCCGATTTTTCCCCGTGAAATGGTTGGCGGGTGCGGCAGGTGTTATGTGTGTGAGGTTGCGCCAATCTTCTACATGATGAGTTCTAAATTTGCACCCGTGACGTGTGTGCCCTGTTTCTTCGCGCGATTGGTGGTGGAGACATAATGTTTGCGGCGCATTGCACGGTACTCACATGGCAGCATCATGGTATAGTGTGATGTGTGTGTGTGACGTCACATACATTCAAAGTGTGGGGTTTGGTTCGAAGGTCAAAGTGTCCGACGGTGATCAAGGCGCGATTTCGCAATATAAAAATTGTGGGGAAATGGTTGGAGCTGGGCGTAGGAAGGATGGCCCCGTACACCTGACATATGGTCGAAAGAGGAGTGTGTCCACGCGATAGGAAGTGGTGGGAAGGTGTTGAGAGGAAAGCAACGCCCAAGCTCCACTGTCAGCTGTCATCGAGCCAATTTTGTACGAACGACAACATCACCACAGTATACAACACTATGGTTCCACTGTAAGAGCTTCTCGATCGAGCTGATACATATAGGCCCCGTTTGAGCGTGTACGTACACTGGGTCAAATAAATTTGGGTAAAGTTGTGCAGCGGGTGATAGAATATTGCGATTGAGTTGATACCAAAATTGCCTTTTCAGTTCTTGTTTCGAGGGCATATTTGATGCCGGCTCTTTCGTTTCAACGAATGATGCCGCAACCACTATGGAACCGGACATTTTAAATTAAGTATTTTTTTCTTCTTTTGAATATTTTTTTCAACCTATCACGCTCGAGATAAGGCGAAACATAAGGAGAAAATGTCTCTTGGTGATTGTATAGTATCAACACAAGATGTGCTAAAAATACGGCATTTTGCCTTCATAATGAATTATAAATATACACATTTTTTCTGCTAGAATTTAAGCATAAAACAGTCATGTAGAAAACAAAAGAGACAAAATATCCTTATTTTACAAGGGAAGGACTTCATTCCCCACAATTTTGAAACAAACTCTAATTTTTGCTCTTGTTCCTGGTCTTGTCCTGGTACCTGATCAGTACCACGAATTTCTCCGTATTTTTCTTTAGCTTTAGTACTAGGTTCTAGCTGGGTTTAATAATACAATTTGTACAGCTAATAATACAAAGAACTCAGATAATCCATAACGTATTATAATAATTAATATCAAAACATATTTTCCCAATATGAAGCGAAACCTAGACGCAAACCATCACTTAGCCTAACAGACACTTCAAGAACATCGAATGAAACTGTTTTAGTTTAAATTCCGTGTCTAAATTTTCGTGTATCTAACAAACAAATTATCAAATTCCAGTGTACATGTTTCACATTAAAATTGCATCCTTCCTTTTATTCATTTGATTTACAGTCTCGGGAGGGATCTCCTTATGATTTCTCATTTCCTAGACTTGATTTTTGCGTTACTAGACAGTCAAACAGCAGGTGCGGTCCGGTGGCCGAGGCGATAACGGCGCCGTTCTTCACACGGCAGGACCGGGTTCTAATCCCATCCCGACCACCGTACGTAGGGCTGACTACTTTACTACGGGTAAAATCCAGTCACAGAAAGTCAAAAATAGCAGGCCGAGATCTCTCGAGGTTGTAAGGAAGTAGAAGAAGAAGAAATTTTGAATGAAAATTTCTCCCAATTGTTTTTGCAATGCGTTGTATTATACAAAAAAAATATATATAAAATATGATTTAGCACAAAAATAAAGTAAAAATATTTTACTCCCAAATTAAGTACCCAACACTGTACGTCTAGTTATTCTACCAACTGTATCTGCGCAGACTGTTTTACCCCCGGATCGCGCGTGCGC
This sequence comes from Anopheles stephensi, assembly GCF_013141755.1. Taxonomy (NCBI): domain Eukaryota; kingdom Metazoa; phylum Arthropoda; class Insecta; order Diptera; family Culicidae; genus Anopheles; species Anopheles stephensi. Next base: position 30,090,000 of record NC_050203.1, on the reverse strand, counting down.
ACACACATGCTCAACCACACACGTTTCGTTCACGATCAATGATTAAAGCATGACAAACCGCTTCCGACAAGGCAACTCTCTCGCGGATGTGTATAGGATAAGCCAGATAGTGTACAAAAACGACCAAAAAAAATCCCACCCCTTCTTGATGTTCGAAATATTTGCACCATTAATTTACAACCCTAAACAACCGGATAACGATTGACCATTTCCGATCACACTTCGTGTGTGCGAGAGTGTGCGGACGTCTCGAACTCGCCCAACAAATGTCACGGTACGGTGCGGTCGATTTTCGTTCGAAATGTAGCTCATAATCATCGCTGCAGGGAATGAATGAAAATAAACCAAATTTTCACGCAGCATCGCACGGTAAAATGTTGACAAATTCTAACGAGCTTAGCAAGTGCCACTCGAACCAAGGCGCCACACGCCATCAAAACGCGGTGTGTGTGTGTGGATATTCAAAACGACAGGTTTTTTGGTGGTGAGATACAACATCGTCTGAGTTATTTAGCCGATCTTCTGCTTCTCGTGTGTGACACGGCCGTAAAGAGATATTTCCGTCATGATTTTAGCTTCAATGAAAAATCATGTGTTAAGAAAAGAATAAAAATGGCGTCTATGTTGGACGAACGATAAGCAGAAAAAACAGGCTTTTTTCCAAATTTCCCCACCAAGGAACCTCTCATGTGTGAGTGAGATGACAAAGACGCCAAAACAAATGGGGCAAGCATTCACTAACAAAAAACTGAGCTATTTTTAAAGCCAAAAAGAAAATATTCTTCCCGTTACTGAGGCTGTAACGCCAGGGAAAGGGCTCGGCATACGACACTGTTTGTTGGTCTTTGGGTCACTAAATATGCTGCTATTACATCGAAACACAAAAACAAACCACGCTGACGGGTCAAAGCCGATTTGAGTTTAGAGCGAGTGCATTGATTGCCAAACTTACCCGCGACACAACTTTGTGCCGTTTGGTAAACATTTTCTCGTAATGTTGTTATTCTTTGCTTGCTTGAAATCCCTCCCCGATCTGCTCGTACGCTAATGCATTAGCAGCACAGGGTTCAAAGGAGAAAGACTTCATGCTTCATGCCCTAAAACTTGGCAATTGGTGGTGGTGTGCGCCGTTAAATGCCGTTTATTTTGTCCCGTTCATTGAGGTCAGCGAGTTAGTTGGTCGGACCGGACGGGAAACTATTATTATTGCCATCCAGCCAAGGACGGGACGACCGTTTTTCTTGGACGCACTCTCAATCTTTCAACAGTTGTGGCATGTGCCACGATCAACACTACCAATCACACAACACGTGGCCTATAAACGGTGAACAGCAAACATGTTTTTTTCCCCCGAAAAATTCCATCTCGATACAATAAAGCCATCACCCGATAGCTACAAACCGATAGTCGATGTTGATGTGTCCACTTGCGCAAAACGGCTTGCCAGCCTCAAGGTAAAACTAACCACCCCGAGCGTAGGTGATCGTTGACCATCTGTTTCTCGTTGAAGCACCCCCAACCGATCAGCGTGACGACGATCGGCGTTTTCTTCCGCGCGCCAAAAGGCATAAACAATTTCCCTGTCTTCACCGTTGTTCGGGGTCTTTTTCAACACACGCTTCTCCTGGCACAGTTCTCGCGGACTCTATCCAGAAGCTTCAGCATTTCGGCAAGCTGGAATGGTGAATGGAATAGCTACTATTTACATTATGGCTCCTGCATTTTTGGCTACAGTTTATCGATGGAATTTTCCTACTCCGGTGAAGAAAAACCCCATCCCCGATCTACTTACAGAGCGCGGTATTGATTACTTGCAATTGTTTTAGAATAAAAAACCAAACTCGATTAAACCATCAATCAAATGTTAATTGACTCATCCCTAGAGCTACTCTCTGTTTTGTGTTTTGCTTTTGTAATGTTTATTCGCTTTTCTAGATCCCAGATTGAAAGCAACTACAAAACCGCCGAAAGACGATATAATTAAAATTGACTGGGCGCCTCCATCGGGAGTTGTTCTCCGGTTGGAAAAACACATTGAAACGCACGAATAAATAAATAAATAAATAAACCGCTTTTCATCTTAAAATGAATTAAGAGACTATTCCCTGTCGGCACTAAATGCCATGGAAAGCGATAAAATTTTGTTTTATTAGAGCAGTGAAAAAAAAACACTATAAAATTTGCTGAATTGCCTTGTGGAAATCCTCTCCAAACCGTAATTGGTATTAAGGTAATATTTTGAGCTTTCAACTACAAGAAGCAAACGTTTATTCACCATCGAAAAATGCACCAAACGTGCCTCAGTGTGTATGTGTGTTGTGGGGTATCATTGGTAAGTAATAAAATAAATTAAAATTATCCCTTTACGACACCAGACACGGAGGTGTTTATGGTTCTTGGTACGGTTTCCATCCATTAAAACGATTGCATCGGGCGAGTTTTGGGCCCGATAAGAAAGAGGGGAAAAGCACAAAATGAAACGGAAAATGTCGGGAGAACGTTTACGAGCGCCGTGCCAATCGAAGCCAAGATTCCATTTCGATTAACTTGTTAATTAGGCGGCCCCCCGTTGTTATGTTTCTTGGAACGTGTAGTAAATCAAACATTGTGTTTACGGGCGCAACCAGCCGGTCATTTGCATTTCCGTATCGTGCCAATGTGTGTGTGTGAGTGAGTTTAGACTCAGAAAGATAAAAACACGACATTTACTCTGCTTAAGAGTCCAGCGGTTCTGATAAACGGTTGGCATTCGTCCAGCCGTTTGCTTTTGCGTTTTCGCTGCCAGCCCCTCACGAAGATTCCGACTATGTAAATGTTTGCACTTTTTGTTTATTTTTTTCGTGCTCTCAGCGTAAAGATGTTCGCAGGGATGAATAATTCTTAGATAAAATTATTATTCACAGCGATGATGTAAATTTTTGGAAGAGAGTGGATTGTTTGAATAATTCTTGTGCGGTTACAACGAGTGCCATGAGATACAGGCTTGTAGCGATTAGTTGTTTGCATTTCCCTTAAAAAAATCCTTTTTTAAGATCTTTCACTAAATTTTGCAACGCAGAGTCTGACTAAGGGTTCGCATACGACGACTTTTTTTCATATGATTTTCCTGTGTCTTAGAGTTTCTCCCTGCTAATCCAGACTTTTTGTAGCATGTTTTTTTATGTACAAAGAAAATTATTGCTTAGATTCGAAACAGATTAGGAGCTCCTTAAAATATTTGTGCGTTATGATAACTCTATCCCCGGGCAAAGAAGTTGGAAATTGCGAATTATGAATCTTAATTATAGGCTACCATAAAACCTGAATAATTGAAGTACACTGAGACCCTCAATGGCGGCGGTCCGGTGGCAGAGGCGACTGTGGCCTTCACACGGCAGGACCATGGTTCAAATCTCATTCAGACCGCCTCTCCCTACGTAAGGCTGACTACTTTAATACGGGTAAAATTAAGTCACAGAAAGCCAGAAATGGCAGGCCGAGACCTCTCGAGGTTGTAGTGCCAAGAAAGAAGAAGAAGAGACCCTCAAATCAACTGGACACGATTAGCGAATTCAGTCGAGGAGAATCTTGACTCAAAGACATCCAGTCCTGCACGGTCGTAAAATTCTCCTAAAGCTAACGATAGAATCCAAAGGACTGGAAGAATGGAATAGAATTTTAAATCACTAAGGGGAATGTTTCGACTAAATCGTGCAATATTGCAAGTCCGCTGTGGAACTTTGCAATCATACAATGGCATCTTGCAAACAGTTAGGAGAAATTTACAATGCAATGTTCCATATACGCGGATGCCAATCTGCCCTTCTTCTTTCTTGGGTTAGCCAATTCTTAGGTTATGCCAGCCATTTCTGGCTTACCTGACTTATTGAAACCGCATAGAGGGATAGTCACTCCTCACACTATGGGGGAACAGCCTATATGAGAATTGATCCTTCCGTGTGAAGACCGGCGCCGCTGTCACAAGTACCGGGCTGCCCCAATCTCCCCTTACTTTACGCAATATTCCATTATATGACTGCAAAGTTTCACAATAACAGTATAGGACTATAACTCCAAATGAGATACCAACGCCGCTCCTCGAAACATACCATTCCTATTTGTTGGTAAAAAAAATGCTCGCAACCTCCCTTACCAGTGACTAATTATATCGGGAACAGCTGATCGCTTTGTCATAGCAGGAGCCACAATATATATGCGAATTCCTTTGCCCAGGCGCTAGCTTCATTTTAGTTCAGTAGTATGTGTGTATATTAAACACGAAAATTCATCACTCTCCACTCTCCAATTTACTTTGTCGTTTAAGAAGAAACAACCGCTAAACAAAGCAATGCACAACCAATTGCAAAACACCAATGCCGGTGTCCGCTGACAGGTGCCTGTTGTAAGTATGGTATGCTTTCTTTCTTTCCTGCACCAGATCACGCACAACGGTACAAACAAAACACCGCCGGCGGCCCAGCTCCGATTGTCCAACAACAAACACACGGAGGTCAACCGCGAACCGTGGACACCAGGCAGAACACTCGAAATCACTGCCACCATCCATCGCTTCAAAAAACAACGATTGTCGCGACACACTATTTTGTAAGAAAAAAAAAAAACAAAATAAATAAAACATAACAACAGCGACACACACACACAGCGCGGGACAGACGATGTCGCCGACCACTTTCCCAAAGGCGATCGTAAGGTTACCCGCGACACCACCCCAACAAGCCTTCACTGCAAGTGCGCCAACATAAAGCAGAGATACCCGCACCACGCACACACACACACACAAACGGTATGCATCGGCGGTGCAGCCAGTGGCCAAGAGCGGAACGGAAAATTAGTTCAGCATTTATCACCTACACTCACTTCCCGGGCAAAGGGTAGCAGGTGGTGCCGGGCGGCACGGTGTCACTAGATGTTGTCTTGCGTTGCGAAACGAACCTTTGCTGGGGGTGGGAGGCCAGGTTGCTCACCGGCATGTGCGACACCACCGACGGTACATAGTCACTACCATACATACCCTCGTGTGATGCAGTTGCCGATTCCCATTCCAAAACCGGACACGCCACACGACGTACAGGTTTAATTGATTAAAACACACACCTCAGGACCGCGCGCGGACGTACAAGACTGCACACACGGCGCGTGTGTGTGTCTTAGAAGCACATCAGCAGCAGCCATGATTAGTGATTCAATTTGACGCCAGTATCTAATAAACTCCAACGGGCACAAAGTGCGTCCAATAATGCATCGACACTAAAGGGCTTAGGGAAGTGACCGAGGGTAGAAGAGATGGTTAAAAGAGCTGACGGGCAAGATGTTGAATCACGACCGCCCGGTCCCAGGCGTCTTGCTGCCCTCAGAACGGAAGCAGCCGGCCCGTCACTTCGGTGACGCCATCGCAACACGATCGGAAAGTGCATTTTTGCCGCTTTACTTGCTCAGGAACTCATTGGTTATGGTGGATGCTTGAAAGCATTTTAAGAACGCTTAACCTTGTCGCGGGTTTTCAGATTTTGGACGCCGCTTGTATGAAAGAATAATGGAGAGCTGGTGATCTCACTATTGTGCAGTAATTTGGATTCGCCATACTCCAGTGGCCTGGTCATGTCATTAGAATGACACCGGACGGCCAAGTCGCTTATAGCCCTTTGATGCCATCCACATGGCCAGAGAAGGCGTGACGTTGTATCCATCCACAAGAAATGCCGTATCGAGGACTTCTGCAGCAGACCAACCCCTCATGCAGCGCTTGATAAGTAAGTAAGTAAGCAACCATGGATCTTTCAACCAGCAGCTGTGCATATGAAACACTTCCTTAACAGACTTACGCTTCCTTACGATACTGTGATAAAATGTTGCTGAAAAAAAAGCAGCACAAACAGTGAACAAAACACTCATACTTTGCTGCAATCTGTTCACCCAACGCTAAGCGCGCCAACAACACTGTGAGTGTGATAAACAAACGCTTCTTCCCATTATCATCTGGGCCCCGGGACCATCTACCATGGGACCATGTCGGCATTGACTCGACGTGACCACCAGCCGTCCGTCGACCGTAGTGGTGGATGATGATGGAAACACACACACACCAGAAATGCTGCGCGAAAAGCGTGGTTTGTTTGCTTCCCAATAAACACGTATAATTGTGCCACCGATTTGGCCACTTCACTTCCGACAAACATAACACACACACACAAGCACGCAAGCATTGCAGTTGACACGGTACGCAAAAGTGCAACACTACACGGAACGCACCTCACTGATCGCGGGGCAGCACGTGGTTTTCTCTACGCCGTGTTTTACTCTAGGGCACATGCGTTACTGCACTGCACAGCAAGAAAGATCAAGAACAAAATCGCAAAAGGAAAAAATGCTGCGCACGTACATAAAAACAAACGATATTAGCACATGTGGGAACCGTACGATCGAGTGACGGGAGTTACGATCGCGTCGCGTACACTTAACCGCTGACGGGCAGGGTTTGAATGGCAGCAGCAACAACAACAACAAAAAAAACCCCCGACGCACGCACGTTGAAGCACATTTTAGAAACAATGTCGTTGAAGTAACTTTAAATCACCCGTAGAGTTGAGTAACAAGCTTCACAACAATTCCCCCAACAAACTGCTTATATCGACCTACAGCAACCAGATAACGGACCCGATAGGTGAATGGACAGAGCGCGTAACCAATCTCACGATAAGGCAGACTGCACGCGAACAGCAGCAAACACACACTTCAAGTGACATGCAGGGACGAGGGATCTACCCACTAGAGCAAGGACCGGATCTTCACGTCCGCCTAGACTAGGCACACACACCCGTATGGCGATACGATCCTTTTGGCCCTAGGTACGACAACCGGCGGAACACGACACGCGGCGGCCAAGTTGGTGCGCCGTTCGTACGACGACTAACGAGCGACTAGTGCGCGCCACGGCCTGTCACCCAAGCCATACGAACACGGGGAAAAATCCGCACATTTGCGACACTCTCCGCGGCATAGTTATCCGCTCAGTCGCTCCTCTCTCTCTCTCTCTTTTAGCGAGCGCGAGCGCACGCACTGCAAACACACAATCAGTCTAATAAACAAACAAAGCACGAAAAAAAAAAATGCCGGTGAAAACCGCGAGACCGTTCCGTAGCGCACGCGGAGGTATAGTTGAATCATTTTCCCTAACATTCTTACTATTAGCCTCTCGTTTCTTTATACCGCACTGCTCAAGTGTTTTGGATGGTGTGATTAGAAGAGGGCCGAAAGCAACAACAAAAAAGATACGCAAGACCAATTAACACCTTTATCGCGTGCCAACATCTCACCACAACCTCACCTCTTATCGCGCTATCGGTCTGAATTATCTAGACAAAGTTTGTCTAAGTAAAGGCGTAAGTGGGTATATAGGTTACGAGCTCTACTGGTTATCAAAATTCCTTGCGTCAGTAAAACCCTACTTTCCCGTTGGAGACATTGAACTTGAAGCAAGTGAAGTGCACTTGTTACAAGGTTTTCGGGATGTGCTAGAAATGATCTAATATCTCTACTAGACTTGGATTTTTAGTCTCATTTTTTGCACTTGAGGACCTCTAAAACGAAGTATATCAGCCATGTTGTGTTGACGATGAATCATCGATTTGAAATGTTTCAGTCTAGAAGAGGCTGAAAAGAATCTTATTTAATTTGGATAGATTCGAGAAAGTGCAACAGAGTCCAGATCTATCTGCAAAAAGTTCCTCTTAATCTTGCTACAGAAACCCGAAATAACTTCCGAAAATCCGTAAGATAATTTTTGAAAATTGGGAATCAATGGTTGGGAAGGCTTTTTACCATGTCCAAATAGTAATAAGGAAGTGTTCGTCGATAAGACCATGTTCTTCGAGGGATAATCCGTTGTCAACCATCGGTTTCTGACGAGGCATTTACGGATAGTCTATTGTCAGTCTACGGAAACTGACATGGCGGTGAAGGTGTTAAGCAATATTTTAGGTAAATTTTGCTTATAAAATTTGCTCACACTCATTTATATGCATAATTTTAGAAGAAAATTTGCTTTTGATATTCAAATGCCCCTTAATCCTAACATAAATCTTCTTCACTTCAGATCATTTTCCTCCGCGAGCGATTGGCGAGATGGCGCGAAAACGAACACCCGACACGAGAGTTCAATTTTCCTCCACTCCCTGAGAGCTAGCTCAATCGTACCGAGAGAAGTGGCGACTAAAACCCGAACAACCGCATGGTCCCAACCGTTTTGCTCTCGTGTGCTCGTAGCTCAACGATTTTCCCGAACCGACTGCAAAAGCCGGGTCGTGAATGCTCATGCAATGCTCATTTTTCTCACCACACAGGCACGACCCCACGCAACTGTGGCTGACTGTGGGGCCGTGATGGTTACAGCAGCAAATAAGCTTCGCAGTCACGTGTGCTGCGTTGTTTATGGCGTGCGGTACAAAAGTCGAGACCCACAATCACTGCTGAGTGAGAGTCGCTGCTCACTGCTAATCGTTGCTCATTAAAGCAATTAAGCCGTGCAATAATGTCTCCACCAAGATGCTTTTCAACGCACTACGGACTTCTTGAGGGACCGTGTCTCTGGTGGTGTTTCTGCACCGCGACCTGATCCCGACCTGGTCAACCACCGTGTATGGAACCGTTTGGAGCGGACTCGAGTTTGAAGCAATCTCCGCCTCCATTGCCCAACGTCGTGCCCACTCTTTGCGGTACCTTACATGGGTAGAACGATCTCGTGTAGTCACGCACGCAACCAACCCGGCTATTTTTTTTTTTTTTTTTTTGTTAAGCAAACCACGATGACAGATGTTTGAAGGTAGGAAAATTTGTTATCTAACCCATTCGCTGCCCTCACGATCGCCTAACGCCGATTAATCGCCACAGCCTTGAGCAAACGTTTGATTTGACTCATAAAACCATCATAAACTTCAGCCGGCAACAGAACGGCCTCTAAGCCTCGGTTCTGATGTGGTCCATTTTAGCCATACATAAGATCGACATCGTGATGCAAACCTACCTTCCAGGCGGCATGTACGCGACGCGACAACGTGCACACCTTGCCAAATCAAATATTTAACTGCGTTTGCGTTTACTTTACCATCCATCTAGCGCTTGTCCGTATAAAGCGTGCCGTTTAATGATTAAGATCGGATTACATTCGACGACACCATCCGATGTTGGGCTGGTGTCTGGTTCAGCCCAAGCGGGGAACGTATTGAGCGGTGGTCGTCATGGTAGGGTTTAGCTGGCATCGAGCTGTTGTCAAACTTACCTAAAAATAGAAAGAAATAAAGAAAAAAAGGTAGGAATTAATCACACGCATGTAGCTTTTATTGCAGATCGTGCAAACTTCGTGAGGTAGAAAGGAACGATGAAAAATGAGGTGTTGGAAAGGGATAAGCAGATTTGAAATACATATTTAAGGTGTATATTAGAACATAATTTAAGTTATAATTCATATGCATCATCAATTTCATTATCACCACAACGTAACAAACATTTCTTTAATAATTTTCATCCATCAATTTCGCCTTATATCAAATTTCCATAATTTCCATATTTATGTACTAATTCACTTTCAGCAAGCAAGCACTCAAGATAACTTAACCGTATATGAAGATGAAATGGCATAAAAAAGGCAAACAAATAAACGTACAGTTGTTGGCATAACTTTATGAGCGCCTATTTTTTATGGGAGTAAAATAAAAAACTTTCGTAGTTTTTTTAACTATTAAGCTGCAGATTTTTTTAACTACAATCACATCTTTGCAAATTATACTATTCTGTTTATTTTTGTCCTTAGCTTTAAGACATTACCGACCCATCTGAAAGGGATTGGCAGCTCATTACTAGTCGCGTTTCTCTAGGTTTATTATTTTCTTTTACATTTTACGAGATTTAAATTAGCATTCTGAGTCCGTTTTGGAAAGATTACTTATTAAGCATTAACACTTAATTATTTTTGTTCCATGGTAATCTTATCCAAACACTAACTCTTCTATAGAAGCCATCAAATGACGTCGATAAACTTTTTTTTTTGTCTACCATTGTAACAGGTGGGTAGATAAATCTTTGTCCTTACACATACCTTATGCTTCTAGCAATTGATACAGATGATTAGCAAGTAAGTACCAAGCTTCAAAGCATAAGTATATAAATTTAACAGCTGTTAGCCTATCAGGCGGTGTGTCAAAGAATTTTGAATTGAAATAACGCTGTATTTGATATTTGATGTCAATTGAGTAAATTTTGAAAAGTAATTTGAGTTAAAACATCGAATTTTGCAAGAGCATAAAGTCTTATGAACTCAATCATTATTCAATTAGAATCAATGCTATCTTTACAAAAATCCCAAAAGTATAACAATGTTTTGCAATTCTTTTGGCCTTATTAAAACTTCTCTCACAAGGTAACTTTATAAATCGTTTTCTAGAAAAAAAAACTAACATTTATATAGTTATGGAGAGCACTATAACAGAGTGCATAGTTTGATTTAAAATATAAAAAAATCGTATTTGTAATTACACCCATTTTTAAAACGTCTCAAACTGCTGCCATTTTTTTAAGCAAAAGTTTCGTTTAAAACACGTCGACATTTTGTACAATATTATAATGTAAATAATATATAAAATGAGGAAATATATTTTTTCAAATTTAAAACTAAAAAATATCTGGTTTTAGCAATACGGCCAGGCCGTTCTTTATGAATAAAAAAAAAAAAAAAAAAAAAAAATATCTGGTTTTGCTTAAAGATAATTGCAATGTAATTGAAGGGCGTGTTTGCTGGCAGAGGTGACAGCGGCGCACACCTCTTCACGCGGTCGGACCGGCGTTCGATCCCACCAGGGCCGTTCCCCCATAGTGAAGACTGACTATCGAACTATGCGATATCAATAAGTCTAGTAAGTCAGTAATGCCATGCATGACCTTAGGCCAAGAAAGAAGAAGAATTGAGGGTACAATATTCAAATATCTCAATACATAACAGTATAAAAGAGTTAAAAAAAGATATCAAAACCTTTTTCATAATGTCATTTTAGACACAATATATTCTTCTTGCTTGACACTAAAAACTTTTGCCTTTCGTAGCTGGATAGTAGTAAGTCCTGCGTACGGGACACTCTCTGGATGAGACCGACCCCCGAATCGCCCCAATATAGAACGAATAAATTACATTTTCTGCTCTTCAGAAAAAGGAACTCTACTTTCTAAAGCACTGATCATGGTAATTATCATCAAATCCAACACTCATTTTCATTTATTTTCCCACTCATTAAGATGTTGCAAACGAGTACACCGCACTGGTTTAATTAGGTCCCGAACAGAATTGAACCATGAAATGAGTGTCTGATTAGCCAATTTAAACTCTGCCTAACCTTTGCCGATAGTCGCACACCAAACTTTAGAACACATTCCACACACCAACGACTCCAATCGAACAGTTATTCCGACGAGTTCAATTAATCACCAAATAATAAAAAAAAAATACAAGATACCTCACCCACCGGAAACTATTTTCCAACAAACCGAACCGAGGTAAGGACACACCCCTCTTAGCCGCTTTTCTCGATTAATCTGTGTGTGCGTGTGTTTTAATTTACGCCTTTCCCATTCCATTCGAAACCCGGCGACCTTTACACAAAATGTCGGCATGGTCGAGGAGTTTTATGAGGCACCATGGTTTGTTTTTGAGTCATCCATCAACACCGAGCAGGATGACGCACGTGAATGGATTAATTTCACCCGTCGTTCCGGAACGTCGGCGAGGCGGGCTTTATTCTGGAGGAGCGAACGGGAAATTCTCGACGCAATATCCCTTCTTCGCGATCAGGACACGTCGCGTCAGGGCTACAGGCCCCACTTGACAACAGCATGTTTGAAAGCCAATTTTACATGTTCTAAACGTGTATGCGTTGTAGTAGCAGTAGCAGCAGCGGCGCGGGAAATTAGGGAAACAGGACCAAGTGTGAGGGTAGGTCATCAAATCTATCTATATCCTGGCGCTCCTTCTTATCTAGCGCTGGTTGTGGAAGGCCACACACACACACACAAACGGTAAGGAAATGATGCAACACCATAACGCTAATGGATGAGTTTGATGGGCGTATCTCGGCCGTCTGTTAGGATCCCGGGCGCGCGAATGCATCCCTCTTTCCCGGGATATCCTTGAAGAGACACGACGAGTTCGAGAATTGTTTTTTTTTTTTTTGTAGCAAAGCTTAGTACAAGAAGGTTGCCGATACACGCATGACTTCCACGTTCATGTCCTGATAGCTTCCTGAAGCATAAACGTAATCGTTAGCACTGTGTTACATCGCTTTATCGGCCTTTGTTCCGGTCATAAATTTTATGAGCTTTGCTGCAGCTCAGCATTCCCCTTCACAACCGAGCTCTTGTCTAAAGGGATACTTTTTTTCGTCCAAGAAAAACTCCTTTTTCGTCGTTGGAGTAAAAACCCGGACTCGGATGCGTCTGACCTGGCTCTTGCCTAGGCATGCAGTTCCACCCGTCGTAAGCATTAAACGGCCACAGGAAGTGGAATTTTGCATCGGTTTTCGTACCACGAACCTGCCTAGGTCTATGCTCCAGATCCCCGAAGATCTGTCTGTTCAATGTTCTACCTCGGCTAAGGTAGCAAACAGGGAACTAAAAAAACACATCCTTCTTAAGGCAACACCCACTGTCAGGACACAGTGTCCTTGTCGTTATGTTCTGTTGGAGGGCGTGCTAGTTATTACGGCCCGGGGTAGCGTACGTGCATCGACAGTTTATGGCTTACCCTTACAGGGACAAACCCTTGGAAAATACCACCCCATTACGGGCAACCGCTACCCCAGCTCCAACAATAGCAACATAAAAAGGCAGGGTAAAGAACCGCTAACAGGAGCAAGGAAAGCTCGTGTGTGTTCAGACGAGTCATGGTTATGATTATGATTATCATGACCGTTTGCTGGACGGAAATGCTGACGAAGAAACCATCAGCCAAGGAACCAAGGGCTCAGTGGAAGTGTCTGTCGATAAGGGTTTACCGTACCGTGCGACGGGTAGTGCACGGTTGACCAATCATTCTTCCTCTGCCCGTCCTGCTCTGCTGTCCGTTCCTCTGGCAGCCAACTATTTGATTTGACATATCTTCCTCAACACCTTAACGGTGGTTTCTTGGCACAAAGCGTTGGAGGGTCTTTAAAGTGGATTGAGTAACAATTATTTATGGGCTTGGTTAAAAAAGGCTTCATCACACTTTGCCACAATTTGTGGTTGAGTGTCCGTTTTTTTGTGAAAGCAGACCGAGCAAAACCAATCAAAACAAAGCGATAAAGATTAAAAACATAGAAGCCGATATTTTTTACAATCTCTTTCTTGTTGTATCGAATGAAAATGTTAATGAATTTAAACAGATTGTTTAACCAGTAAGTAAGATGAGATAAACATAGCTTATACAAAGGCTTTAAGAGTAATGCAAAATCTCTGGAAAAAAATGAAAACGGAGAGGAGTTGACATCAATCTTGTTTTTTAAACAACTTAAGTTCCAACGGCTTTAGTAGCCAATACAGTGCGTAACACATTTGAATAATATCCGATTTTGTGATTTTGTGAAATATAGAAAAAAAAATCAAAAATTGGTTAAAATTATGTTAAAGTAAATTAACTAGAATAAAGATATTTTATTTCTTTTCCATATTATTACCCATCTTTTTATTTTTATTTTTTTTCGGTGGGAACAAAATTCTAAGAATTATGTATCGCAATGTTACTAAGAGGAATACTATAAGGCTACTACTTTAATTATACTATTTAGTTAATCCAGGTGTTTGAAGAAGCATTTTTCAACATTTGAGCACAATTTTGTGGAATTTATTCAACAATTAGACGGGTTTTTTGTTTTCAAAATTGAATGATTTTAAATAGGGCGCTTAAGAACAACTGACTTCTTCACCTTAAATGCAATTTTAAAACGACCAGAATAACGCATACGGTTTTCGCAAACAAAAAAATCTCATGACTTTTATTATCAAGGCTTGATTGTTTCCAACAAACCATATTGTTATACACCAAATTTCCTTTTTAAATTGTCATTTAACATCAAAACTGGTAAAGAAAGTTAACGAGATCTAGAGACGGAAAACAATCATTTTTCATTGCTTTAACTTTGACACCTAATAACTTTTATTAATAAACAATAACTCTTTTTGGATATTTAAATGTCCAATGATGCAGAAATGATCACTTGATCCAAGAGCTTGCGTTAGAAAACCAATCTAATTTAAACAATTTTAATACATTTTCATTTGATTTGGTGAAGCTGATAGTCGAGTATCGAGTTCCGCCCGGGCCGTTTCCCCATTCGCAGGACTGACCATCTAGAATCATGCAACCGAAGTCCTCTGGAGTTTGGTACTGCCAAAAAAGATGGCTAAAGCAGTCAAATAACTGCGGTTAAAGATATATTAGCTATGTAATTGCTATTCACAGCGGTCCGGTAGGACCAAGAATCGAATCCCATTCAGATCGTCAGAAATGTGTATTTAATTACCACATGGTTGTAAAGTGCAAACAAAAAATCCCAATCGAATATATTGAAGATCGGAAGACACTTTCTAAGCAATGCAGATGGCCGATTAGGTTTCCCGAATGCAGCATAAGCTGCTGATGCAAATCCAAGGAGTCTGGGGGCCTCATCTTTCTGCTTCTCCTGCCGGAGTCGTCCAGGACATGCGTCCTGGATCTGTGAAAAAGTTTCAGAACAAGACGGACATTGATATAGAAAACCCCCAGAAATCCTAGTCTGGGTCTGAGCACCATGTTGAAGGTGATCACGTTGGAGGAAGAATTGATCGTCAAAGCAACAAACTATCAGAAAACCATCCAAACTGTTGGAACTATACTGTATGATCTTCCGGCAAGGAATAAGACCATAATTTTATGAGGAATACTAAGAGATATAAATACTAATAATGAAGCTTTCGGGATGTTTTTCTTTTGTTGAGCCCGTCCATATTGCTGAGCAGGTGGTATTGTTTGAAGCACAATCTTTCACATTCTTTCCACAAGCCTACGCAAACAAATAGAACCTAAATTACCAATCTAGCAAACACGGTCAGGGAATTATCTGACGTATAAATGCGTTTTATTTGTGCCTCACTGTTGAAAGGATCATTCTTAAAGTTATGACCAAAAAATGGATCAGAAATATATCTTATCTTGTAAATGGTTAGAGAATGTTTTGCAGCACAAAAGCACGCTCGTTCGTCGTTAGCAGTTACATTTTTTTTGTTATATGGCGTTAATGAGTCTCCGTCGTTAGCTCGTTGACTCCGTCCCGCTCCTTTTCAACCCCAGATTTTGAGCACCGCAACGCATGAGATCAACAGATGAAAAACCACCCGGGATAATTACTTGCTAAGACGTCGGCCGCTCGTAACGGATAGCGGCGAACCCGGACAGGAAGGCAGCTCTTCGCCCAACTCCACTGACGCTGCTGCTGGTGGCACTCGGTTCTTGCGTCTGATCGCTAGATGACGCTCGCGGGATGGAAATTTCGGTGTCTTCCGGATTACGACCGGCTGTACCTCAATCGTCGCAGCGCCCGATCGAACCACCGCATCCCCGTTCGCATCGATCGGTGCTTGGTGTGGTGCAGGGACGGGTGCCGCTGCTGCTGCTCTCATGCTGGCCGGTCCACTCATCGCGTCCGATAAGCGTGAACGAAGGCTTCCAAAGAGGCTGCCGCCACGGGCAAAGTCCGCTGGTTTCGGTTCGTTCGGTAGGCGCATTCTCTCCCGCAGCGAGCTTGTTGTTATCTAACACCGAATGCAGCGACAGCACACAGCCGGAATGTCAAGTCGGCGAGCACTCACACGTACAACACGTAAACAAACGATGGTTGGCTTGGTATTTTTAATGGTGGTATAGCACGAGCGCCGGGAATGGATGCAGCACCGCCAACTTTAGCTCGTTCTGGACGTGATGGTCGACAGCGAATGAAACTCAATGATGGAAGAAGGCACTTTACAGTTCAAGTGGAACGGACGACACTCGATCGGCATGTGTTTTGTTTGCCTGCTCTCTTGAATGCACCTTCGCACACGCACGCACTTGAGCAGCGGTACAGAATGCCTAACCTGCTGCACAGAGCACACATAACACACGCACACCACTGTACAATCACAACGCACGCACACACCCCATTTGTACGACGGTTTCTTTTCGCCTACTGCACACAGAACACGGGTACAGAAAAGCGTGCGATAAGCAGGCTTAGTAAACACACATACACACACGCGCGCGAGGCTGTAATCGTTTACGTATACAACTTTGTTTCAAGAAAACAAGAAAAAAAACACATGGCCAAAACCGTGACGACCGACGGACGGTAAAACAAAACGAACCTTTCACACACTGGAAGCTGGAAGCACACACGGGTGAGAAAATACACCATTCCAGCCGCGTTTACCCCGGCCTTTGGGGTTTTTTTTTATGTAACTGATGCAGTACGTGCAGTGTACAACATTTTCTTACTGCTTTAATAACAATTGGTAAGCTGAATAACCTTTGGCGTTTCTTCTGATACGGACAATCGATGGCTTTTCAACCCACGATTCAATAATGATTTGCCTTACGGTAAAGCCACTTGATCACATTGTGAAACACTATTGAGCAAGGGATCTTTTCCATTAAGCACAAGCGACACGCGGGAAGGTATTTTTCTCAAAAAAAATTGCCACAAACAACACACGGACGGAATGCCGAAATGGACGGACATGTACGGCGGACTGACGCGGCGAGCGACAAAATCACACACGCAAACGACTGACGATCGATCGCAGCAAGCACTGCTGGAAAGGGTTGTGCAAAGCAAAAATGCACACTGTGCCCTACTCCCCCTTGCTGTCCAAAACCCAAAATTCCGCCCCACAATTCGACCATTTCAAGAGTAAATGCACTAAAGAAAATGAAACGTGAAATGTGATCATTTCATGGAATATTTGGTGTGTTTTTTAAATCAGAAAAATAATTTCGATATTTAAAACTTACACATAAAATAAAAAAAATAAAAACATTTTTAACCACCTGAACAACTCACTGTGCCCCTGTGCCCGACCTGCTGCGTCAACAAAGCAGGCGAATCCGAAAATCAAAACAGAACTGCCAATTATACCATCGCGTTAGTGTTGGTGACGAGTTTGGCACGAGCGTGATCGCATGCACACGTGCCTTGCTGAGCTAAATCGTGTGTATGTGCCTTTCCAGCGGCTGCTATTCCTTCTTCATGGCACGTTTTTGCTTTCTTTCGACCATTTTTTTTACTGCGCTCATCACAGCCGCCATCATGACGTAATGCGCATTGCACTGAACTGACCAGTTCCAAACGGGTCTGTTTTAGGGGGGCAGAAAGCAAGAATCACGAAAAAAACATGGCTGTAGACTTAATTATACTTTAATTACCTTTTTTTCTCAATGCATAGTGTAATTATTTTTCCGGGTACAAAGGTCAAAAAACCGTTGTATTGGGAAAATAATAGTTCAGATAGTTTTTTTTAATAAAATATCGTAGAAATCATTTATTTAAAGAGGCTATGGGTTTTGGAGACCTCATTTGCACGTAAATATCGTAGAAATAATATTCAGAGGCAAGCCACTTGCTACACCAACATACTTCGAAATGAAAGATTTCAATGCAAGATCAAGAAGTTAATCGATGAAGAGGTATCGTAGGTAGTGTTTTACTCACCTTCATTGTGTTGGGTAGGTGAAAAAATGCTTACTTTACATTGATTTACATTAACTAGAAAACAACACGTACAGGCATATTAGACAGTAGTAGATCGAAATTGTGGCGGAATAAATTTGCTGTTGATGCTTCCAACCTTTCGGCCGCATTTGAAGAGTCTTTGGTGTTCACATCGGTTGCGCTACGGGTTAAAGAGGCGTATGAGATCTCAGAGACTCAAAGCCTATATAAATAAATGAAATTAAAAAAAAGGGTTGCGCTACATCTTTTTGTGGCCTTCACTGTATCTCGCTGGGTTCGAATATCACAACGTTAGGCTAGTGGCCGCAAGGTGGCGCTACAGAGCTAGGATAGGATGGACGAATGGAATAAGCCTTCGTGTTTCGTTCAGTAAGCATACACTTCAACTAAATTGGATCTAATCTTTGTGTCTGTATACAACAGCTATCCCATCATATTACTGTCTCTGAAGCATTTCTCTTAACACCGTCCGGAACCGACTAGCTACGAGCCAAATTTAGTCCGGAAAGCCACAAAATAGCACTCAGAGACATCTCGGGGTTGTATTGCTAAAGAATACCACTTGATATACAGGGTTTCCGAGAAGAACTAACGATGTGCGAGCCATTTCTGGGCAAAGGCTAGGTTGAAGTAAACAACTGCCAGGTAGAACTGGCGATCTGTTGCCCTTTCTGGACTATGGTCAAGTTGAACTAGACACAGGCTAGGTTGAAGTGGACGATGGCCAGGTTGAACTGAAATGTCAAATTTGAAACAATTGCTGAAGCGTTCGCAAACGGTTGAGGTAACGCTTAATTTTAAAAAGTATTTAAAAAATGACCGGTAAAACCATATTATTTGTAATAATTTTTTTTAAAGGATATTAATTGAAGAGAACGCTTCAATTGCAACGCAGCTCGTATGTAATTATAAAATTATTATTTAATGCGCTTTGAGCTTTAGAATTTGCAATGGCTTGCTTCAAGATATTATATTTATTGAGCTCACCAAAATTTAGCGTATATTGCTCAATTACACTGCACTTGGAAAGCAAACATAACATTACAAAAAAAATATTTTTGAGCATTGAAACATGCTCAAAGAGCTGTAAACAATAATTTTATAATTACATACGAGCTGCGTTGCAATTGAAGCGTTCTCTTCAATTAATATCCTTTAAAAAAAATTATTACAAATAATATGGTTTTACCGGTCATTTTTTAAATACTTTTTAAAATTAAGCGTTACCTCAACCGTTTGCGAACGCTTCAGCAATTGTTTCAAATTTGACATTTCAGTTCAACCTGGCCATCGTCCACTTCAACCTAGCCTGTGTCTAGTTCAACTTGGCCATAGTCCAGAAAGGGCAACAGATCGCCAGTTCTACCTGGCAGTTGTTTACTTCAACCTAGCCTTTGCCCAGAAATGGCTCGCACATCGTTAGTTCTTCTCGGAAACCCTGTATAGCTCAAAAGTAAGGAGTTAAACTTGTATTATTGTTTTATATGCCTCTCTAAGGAATTCTGTATGAGGTCATTTTTGAGAAAACAGAATGTACGAGAAAGTCCACTGTCTGAAAGCCTATCCATTGGGCTTGAGTAAATGCGTACATTGCGGGCAAGCAACGGGAGCAAACATTTCGGAATCGAACACGCAGCGCGTAATTACATACACGGCATGGTAGCTCACTGGATATCCTTCATTCTCAACAATCATAGGACGAGTTGAAGTATGCAAATCATTTAACATTTACCTCTTCGTTTGGCACAAATTGTTACAAACAAACTTACATAAAGATTCACTCATAACGACCAATCGATATCGTGATCAATATCATTCCGGTGCGAAGATCACATCGTTTACGAGTTACATTCGCTTTTAAATGCAATGAAATCTAAAACTATAGATGATCGATCAAACATGAAGCTCTAGCGTAATATCTATACTGGGCGAATCCCTTATCCACGAACTTAATCGATCCAAATAGTTACTATTTGATGCTGGCTTTCATACTGGCAATGGTCCTTGGTTATCCACAGCATATAATAAGGCACTTGGGTACACTGATTTTCGACAGGAACTGGGCTTTCCGGGTTCGGGAGTCCTAGAAACAATTAAAACGAAACTTTTTATACATCTTTCGCTGGCGTAAATCATTTCCCAGCGTCTTATCATACACACCTAAGGTTAGTGAGGGTTGCGCGCCCTGTTGCCACCACCCTTCGGTCTATAAACACTGTCCGGATGATGCGTCGTTTGCTTGCACACAGAACGCAAATGTCCGGGTTGCAGGCAAATTTGGCAAGTTTGGTGGCGATGGTAGCAGCGATCACCAGTGTGTCCCTCGTGTCCGCACACACTACACTCGGCCTTCTTGTTGGGGCGTCCTTTGCTGCTTCGTTCCGGCAGTACGTTTGGTGCTGTCGGTCGGTGTGATTTTTGGGCAACAGGTGCAGCTTTTTGGGTGTTTACAGTGTGCGCAGCCAGATGATTACTCCGATTGGGTTTGTTGTGTTGCGGGGGGTTCGGTACGGCTGGCCGCGCTGGCCCATCACGTTTCTTCTGCTGATGCTGTCCATTCGTTGTTCGGCTACGGTTGTTCGCTTTCGAATGCGAAATGTTAGATTTTGGCTTTGATTCGCCGATACCCATGGCTGACGCATAGAACGCACGTACACGACGCAAAAAACACGAATCATCCGGCTTGGACCGCGATCGGAACTGAACTGTGTGTGGGTACGCGTGTGTAGTCATACGGAAAAGCGCAGCGTGCTGTACACGATGCAGTGCTTCTCAACCGGAAATGTTTCACAAATTGTATTTTAAATTATATTTAAAATAGGGTTTTTTATATCATAGGCTATCTGAAGGTTTTTAATCGCTTTCCCAAGAATCTCATTTTTGTTTAGTTCTACTCCTAGGTTTTTTCTCATGGTTGACGAGATATTTATGATGTTAAATTATTTTTTAAATCATCCGTTCTCTATTTCAAACAATTATTTAAGCCACAACAATAACAATAACAATTATAAAGACGTGTAAATATTTGATTTTTTAACTAAAATTCATTGAATATAATTTCGATCCATCTCGTAAAAATATTTGTTTATAAGAAAACGGCAAACAGTGTTTCGAAAAATGCTTAAACTAAATGGTTTCTTTTCAAATTGCGAAACGGTCAAAGATTATATGACGACTGCCTAACTATTTGATGAACTGAAAGTTGACCTTTGCTACGCGAAAATTGGAGCAAATTTTGCATCCTGCACAAACGCTGGATTTCAATGGATTTAATCGAAACCTCGTAGTGTGTGATGTGCGGCGTAACAGATGTTTCCTGCACGTTGCTGAATGATTCATGCGCTTATCAACGGTGCAGGTCCAGATTGTTCCAATAAAGCTTTAAAGCAATATTTGCGCTACCTTATCTAGACGTATTGAGTGGAGGGCGAGCTACAAATGGGCCAGCAGAACGTCTTCATTCAGTTAGTGGAAGTGAAGCTAAACGGTGGTGTTTTTTACGTCATACTGATTGATAGTAGTCGCTTATACAGGAGAGTGAATACAAGCTGCAACGATGGGAAATTGGTTGTGTTGCTACGAAACTCGATCGGCTGTTGCAAATATGCCACGGTCAGATAGAAGCCCACTCAACTCGGTAGTGAGAAACACCCAAACGCAACGAACGAATGTTTGCGATACGATGGTGCCCAGCATTCGTGAATCGCAACGCGCAACGTTAACGAATACGGCGTCGCCTGGAATAATTAAGCCTATTGGAAAGTCGAACCAATTACAACGTAATTTACAAACGAAATTACTATCCAGCAAGGGCGCTAAAATGGTGACAGTCGAAAAGGAGAACATCGTTCCTTCGAGTACCAGCTTCAGTAGCAATCCGCAAAAGGTTGCTCATAGCATACCGAACAATCGGGCATGTAAGGCTTGCGGTGAAATCGGTCACTTGACCGAAAGCTGTCGCTATTTTACACGACTGTGTTTTCATTGCCGGGAGGAAGGACACATCAGCCGTATTTGTCCGAAGCGCATACGTCACGGTACCAAGCCAAAGGGTAACCGAAAACAACAGAATAGAACACATCAAGCAGCAGCACGAGAGCAGAAGCATAAGCACGTGCAAAAAAAGCATGGCCCTAAAGCACAGAAGTACACCAAATTGGTAAAAACTAACGGCACCGGCATGAGAAACCTCATGTGAACGCAATGCAATGGTGGTGTCTTTACAAGTTTTTAATAAACACGTGGGATACTTTAGTGCGCTCTGGCCTCTGACGTAAGTGACAGCGTGTGTGTCATAAGCGATTTGGCGAACATTTTTAGATGATGAAATGATACGATGGGTTACGTTTTTCATACCTTCACAGGAATCCCCATTCCAAGCGGGTGAGGATTGTGAGGAACCTGTGGTCCTAAGGTGTTCCAGAAAACCGGCCCAAGCCGGGCTTGCGCACATGAAATGTGGCCTGCTGCAGGCCACAGTATGACTGTGGTTCCTGAGTCAACTAACTGATGCTAGTTCAGCATCAGTTAATTGGCTCAGTTTTTTTGTCTGGGTGGTGTCTACCGCAAGACACCCAGCTCGAACGTAGCACAGGCGCAAGAAACGTTCCAGCCGAGGTCTCTGCAACACGGGTGCCGTTGGTCGGAAATTTTCCGATGCTCCGGAAAGGTGAACCGGTGAAAGGACAAAGCATACCGGATTAAGCCAAACTTTATTAAAATCTTGTACTACAATAAACTGCCAAAATATAAGAATTTTGCACGTTTTTATGAAATATTTGAAGGTTTTCATCTTCATCTCTCCGATTTGAAATGTACCACGTTTACAATCATGCGAACAGTGTTTTTTAGGCTGGTGTCACTGCTCGGTTAAGAAGTACCAAAGTTGCATTTTTTTAATCGTAAAGAACGGTATTGCTAACCCAAGTAGTCGTTTTTAGCAAAAATAGAAAAACAGCTTCATATTTGCAAAGCCCGGCAAATGCTTGAGAAACACTGGAACAGCGCAAACCACACACACACACACGCAAAGGCAGTCGGATGATGCACTTGACAAGTGCATTTGTGTACAATGTTGCTTATGCGGCCACGGGACTTATCGGCAACATAGCTAGAGTTCTTGTTTGGCATTAATAACCTAATAAGCCCTTCCGATTATAGCCTGGCGTTTCTAGCTTTCTTTCCCTTGATATTACCCCTAGCAGGATCGTCATAGTCCTTCGTATGGGGGGGGGGGGGGAAGCGGTTTGGACGAGATTCGATCTCCGATCCTGTCCCGTAGAAAGACCGGTGTCGCTGTCCGAATCCACCATCAGACCGCCCCTAGAGATCTTGGGTTTGCAAATTCACGCAGTAGCACAATAAAGGCTCGGGATGCAGCAAAGGCATCTCAACTGGAGGTTCCTAAACGACGGTCCACATTCTAATCGCTCACCAGCACCGGCAGCTTTTGCCACCCATTCCTTATCTGTACCGGCCTTTGAAAGCGCAGCTTCAGGATGCTTCAAAATCCATTAATGATTGTACTAAACTTCGCCCTTTCTTGGAACGATCGCCCGTTAACACCGTTTGTGCATGTGTGCGTGATCCTGTTTGTTTACACTTTACACCAGAGTATGATGTGCCATTAGTTCGAAGCTGCATCCGATCCAGTGCATTTGGAGGCTTCAAAGCGTATGGTATTCTTTGCGGTAGTAGGATGGGAAACTTTTGCTCCGGACAGACACAACCTAAGCCCAACCACAGCAAACCGAAGAACAGACCACGGCGAGTGGTGAACAACCGGCAAGGGTACCGTATCGCTCATGCCGGCTGCAGTGCCTGCGGTGAATCGGACCATTCGTCCGACCGTTGTCGATATTCGGCTCGATTGTGTTTCTACTGTCGCCAGAAAGGACATACCGTAAAAATGTGTCCGACGAAGGAGCGGGAGCAGCAGAACAGACGCGTGAGACAGAAACGTAACTAAGAGTGGCCGTTTTGTTTAGTTAAAAAGTTGCAAACGTTTTCTTTCCCGTTCGTCTTTCGGCCGAACATCCACTGCACAAGCCAAATAGGAATCCCATTTTTACTGGAACGCAAAACGTAAACAATGTGTGTAGCTGTAGTAGTGGTATAGGGTAAGAGACCTGTCGAATGCAGTACGTGCGAAAGTGGTGCGTGTGTTTGTTAGTGTTAGTGAGATCGAGCCCTAGCAGCGCGGAACAATGATCGAAGCCGCGCTTCTGCAGCAACTGGTAGAAAAGTTCTGTGTAACACGTTATTGTCCGCTGTTGACGGTTGTTCTTGAAGCAGCGCGCGTTCTAATATTCTCGAGCGATGGGAAACCTGTTGTGCTGCTGCGGCAATAGGAAATCGAAGCGGATCGAAAACTACGCCAACGGTGGTTATTACATTGCTCAAACGACCGTTCAAAAGGCACCCCCCAAGTGTAATCCCTTGCACCTTCGAAACGACACCGACCGAAAACGGATTCGACCGGCGACCGGCGTACCAGCAGCCCGGCCTGTTTCGACGAAATGCAACGCGTGCGGTGAGATGGGCCATCGCACCGAAGGCTGCCGGTATTTTACAAGGCTGTGCTTCTACTGTCGCCAGGAAGGGCACATCATACGTATCTGCCCGAAACGGAAGCGTGCCAACGAGCGGAAGCGATCCGCCCGTACACATTCCAACGGCACCGTCTACCATCCGGTGTCGATCCGGGAACCGTGGAAAACGCACCACCGCAAGCAGCAGCAGCAGCAGCGACCTAATGCAGCAACGGCCCACAAGAGGACGCACCGGGATAGTAAGGGAGAATGTGGGAATCGTCACGTACCTCCAGGTGTGCGGCCTAAATCCCGGGCATCGGTCGGGACAGTTATCGCATTCGGCACCGTCGAAGATTTCGCTTATGATGACACCCTGAAACGAGGAAATGGCATTGGATGTAACGATATTCTGTACCACATCATTTGCTGCTGTCTGTAAGCGCACGTATATCTTTTTTTGCGATAGAAAATATTGTCCCGTAAGCTAATTCTCGGTTTCTGCGGTTGCTGGATTTGCTTCTTCGAATGTTTATAGTTATTAACGAATACGAGCCCATGTTTATGCTAGGGAAGAAGAGTACGGAAAGCAATGGTTGCTTTGTTGCGAGTGCGAGTGTAGAAGTGTTAAGGGAAGCACTCGAAAGATTCTTCTGTTTAAGTGAAACCTAGGTGACGAATTGCGAGGAAAGCATGGAATACAACATGGTTCAAGTGGTTCAAGGGCTTTTGAAGTTCCGAGCAGAGCGGTGTCCTGTATTGAAATATCCGTACGTACTTCATTCTTGTACAACATTGTTAAATGAAAATAAATCAGATCTTTCGGACGACTGAAACTTAACAAAAAAAAACCCTTCATTCGCACTCTCGCGGTCAAAATGGAAGTCAAGACTCCTCATCCGATGGTGGTGCAAAGGTAGCATAGCTATGGATATACATAGGGAAGTCAGAATTTATTGTCGTTTAGGTCATGGTCCCGCTTTGCAGTGCATGTGATCCTTGTACAAATACCTGACGTAGAATGTTAAACAGCTTTATAAAGCAATCAAAGCAACAAGCGCTATAAGGATGGGAATTCTCGGTGGAATCCTCGGGCGTTTCCAAATCTCCTCAAATAGGTACGAAGAAGCTCTGCTGCACCGACACCTCCGACGCACTGTCATCCATCTTTTTAAATGACTTTTGGAACTGCTGGAACCGGCTACGGCGCTGCTGCAGATCTGTCCCGAACGTGTACTTCGGCAGATCGGATCCGTGCGAGTCCTTGCGAGCAGAAACCGGTGGTGATTGATCTGCCGGGGTACGTATCGCACTCATCCGGGGACTAGCTATGCCGACCGGTTTGGTACCCGGTGCCTGAAGTTGATGCTGCCGTTCGTATTCGTCCTTCAGCGTTTGGTACGTATCCCGGCGGGAGGTGGATTGCTCCTGGCTGCTGTAGTGTCGATCCCGGACATTGGTCGGTCGTTCCTGGTACGAATCTCGTCCCGCGCGCCATTGATTGGTTTCCGGCACTGCCGTTTTCCCGCCACCACGATCGGGTAATCCTTTTCCGGTCGTTCTATCGGGCCCTGCCGGCAGATAAAACCCCGGTTGCCGTTTGTTAACCACACTGTAACCCATCTCGATTTCTTTCTGCCTACTTTTCAGGAAGCTACTTTCGGTCGGTCGGTACAGCGTGGAACGGTCCCTGGAAGACGCCACCGGCAGTGGTGGCGTTACGCTTTCCCGTCCACTGTTGTAGCCGTTTGCATCCTCCTTCAGCGGTTGCACCGACAGCGAGGTGGACGATCGCCGATCGTACGTGCCCGTGGTAAAGTGTCGCTGCTTGCCGGGTGACAAACTGCGCTCGCGGTGGCTGATGAGCGAATCGCGCGAACTTTGCCGCGATTGTTTCATCGCCTCCAGCTTCGCTTTAAACTTTTCCTCCTCGTCCAGCTTACAGTTGATGCCGACGTCACGGAACCGGGGTGCCGGTACGATCGTGGCTTCCGATGCGGTGGAACCTTTGCGTGTGCCGGCCTGCCGTTTTGAATCGTTTGTGCCGGTGCCCTTGCTGAAGAGCGTCCGTTCGAAGCGCTTGATGAAGCTTTCCACCTTCTGTACCGGTTTGGAGGTTTTGAAGGATTTTTTGCGATAGGTACGCGAATCCACCACCACCGGAAGTTGCTCCTGCGAGCTAAGGGAGATGTTTTTCGCGTACAGCGGCTCAAACACATCCGTCGTCGGTGGGGATGAAATTTCTGGAAGGGATGAAAACGGGGTGGGAGGTCAGGTTAGCTCGAGGAAGGACACAGCACGCTACCAAACAAGTGCTTCACTTACTGCCCGACCGGGTGTAGGTACCGGTGTTGATCGGCTCATCGTTCGTTTCGTTGATCGTAAAGGTGTCGCTGCGTGTGACCGCATGCCGGACCCGTTCCGGAGCCACATCGTCGTCGTGGCGTGTGAATGTGTTCGTGCGCAGGATGCTGGTCGGTTGCTTCTTACCGTCCGGTTGCTTGTCGAGATAAACTACGATCGGGGCCGGATTTTCCTTCCCGTACCGGGTGGACGAACTGTGCTTCGATCCGCTGCGGTTCTGCATCGTCCCAACGCTGTTACTGCTACTACGCCGTCCAGCATTATTGTAAGCCGAACGATCCGGATCTTCCGCGGCCGACCGGCTGGTTGAATTTTTTCGACTGCCACTTGAGGTTGGCTTTGCCGGTGCGCTACTAGCAGCAGCAGCGCCCTTGGATGTACCGGTACGCATCGTTCCACGCTCAGCGTCGCCGTACGATGATGGTGGTGCGGTACTGAGTATCAGATTCGAACGAAACGTCCGCAGAAAGGACATCACTGTGTCCGGCAAGCCTTTGGGGGAGGACACAAATTCACAAATTAAAAAAAAAATTGGACCTAAGCTGCTGGGAGCAACCAAAACGCCAACGAGAAAGGATGCCGGCAGGAGATAAACCGCGCCGAGATGTTCTGACTAGTTACTGATCCGTTACTGATCGGATATGTTGTCATGTGCTCTCCATATGGGTTCACGGGTTTTGCAAATGAGAGCGAATGATTTGCAATGCAAATTTCACGTGCGTCGGTTTTCAATAAGGGCATTGTACGCAGAGGCGCCATCCGCGGTGGTAACCCGGAACCCTGGTAACAAACCGTCGAAACAGGTTGTTCGATCTATTTCCGACCTGCGTTTGGGATTTTATAACCGTGCTTTGGGAGGTTGTACCGAGCGCGAGCTTCATGCGAAACTTGTTTTATCCATAGTAAGCACACACGGTCGACCGTTTCTAAAGCCAATGACTATGACCATTAAGAACCGGTGACTCAGTTTAGTGTGGCTGGTTAGGACTGTCACACGTGAGGATCGTGCAACGAATATCATCTCGTGCGTAGGGTAATTTATGTTAAAGAGGCCAGAAATGGCCAGTTTGGACCTCCTTCCATATCTAGGATTAGGTATCCACAGCTAGTCGGGGAAATTCCAGGGTACGATCGGTCAAGATCTCTTGAAGTTGTATAATGCCACAGAAGAGGCAGGTTTTCGGTCGCCAACCACGTGCTAAACAGGCAAGATAATTAACTTAACTTCAGTTTACTTCACTTAATTCCTTGAGCAAACGCTCCCAGCTCATCCCATTGAGTGTTGGGATCGCTCAAACACAACCTCAAAACTTCTCCAATGGGAATGGGTCACTAGAAGCGTTTGAACGGTCTTGATCAGCCTGGCAACAACGTCCGAAAAAGCACCACCTTCTTCAACGCACCATCAACGAATGTGAAAACCTGTTTTCACGAAAACGCAGCGCAAACCGAACTGCCGGCTGATCGCGGTGCTGCAAGCCAGCGGTAACTGGTTTGCATCTCGTGGTGGTAATCTCCTTCCGAAGACTCCTTTCTCATTTTGCGATGGGATTAAGCTGATTACACCATTAGCACCTACTGCAACCTCTGGGCACGCATGGTCGGGAAACTCACTGTTTTGAGGGTTTGATGTATTGACACGGTTAAGCCGAGTAGCTTCTGCTTCACATGTTATCCAGCCGTGCGTGTGTGTGTGTTGTGTGAATGATGATACCACTTCCGGTAAGATGTATGACCACCTCACTCGACTCACGTGCAGCTACCGTGAACCGGATTTCACACGTTCGAAACAACACACCAGCGCTGCGCTTGCGAACCTCACGCCGGTCGAGATGCAAAATAGCGACTGTGCGGGCCGTCCCGCGGGTTTTCGAATCTCGGCCGCCTGATCGAACGCGACCTCCACCGCCACCCCGACACCTACGCGTCCGGCAATACCACGCCGTTAGCAGCGCGCACGATGAGAACCGGTACGTGTGGGGAGGGTTCGGTGCCAGAGGTTTTGGCGAGTGGAAGTTTTGCACTAAACGGCGTTACAACAACACCGATCGTGAGACATCAGGCCAGGGGAGGACCTACCAGAACCGGCGTGGGCTGTTAGTGTGTGGGAGCTGACAGTGCTTGCATGCGTGTGAGTGTGTGTATGCGTGTCCCTCGGACGGAAACGGAACCAATTGGGCAAGACGGCGTGTATTTTCGCCACAAAAGACAGAGACAAGAGTACAGACTTTTTGCAGGTATAGTTCTGGTCCAGGTTGTTCTCCTCCTCCGGTATGATCTCATGCCATTTAATTTCAGGTTAGCTTTGGTACCGTGTCCCGGAACCGTAGGCTAAACAGCGTCGGATAAAGCCAAACTTGTCCACAACAGTGTTGGTTCAGCGTTGCGGTCAGAAGACCGTGCCCAATCGGTCGGTGTTAAATCGCATCTCAATAGAGCGCGTCTCCGGTGATTGAGCTACAACCATCCTCTTTTCTTTTCGTTTTTTGAAACTAGAATGGATGCGGGTTTTTCCCCGGTGGCGCGGGTCTGCAAAACATTTTTGTACGGCAGGATGTACGGTGTGTTTGTGTCGAAGGTTTGCTTATTTTTATTAGTTTACATGTGGAGGCATGTGGTCAGCAGCAGCCGATCAAGTGGCGTGAAGGTGTGTGCACAAACACAACGCATCCCCGTTTTGCATCGAGGTCATGTCATGGTGGATGCGATGGCGAATGTTTGTTTGGCAGGGGATACTGCAAGAGAGCGCTGGAACTTTGTTTACTAGATATTTCTTCTCGGTGCCGAACCTGGAGCCAGAGTTGATTTGTTGACCAATAATGATTGGAACCTGTTTGGGCACCTTCCAGAAGGATGGAATGTCTTAAGGCGCGCCGAGTCCTGCAGTTAACCTTAATGTTATTCGACTAACTTATAAAGCAGTATAAATGATCTTGGACGATAATGTGGCATATAGTCAGCCATTAAAACTTAATCCGTAACCTTAATCTTCTTCCAACGTGGTCTACAACTCTTATCGGGTGTTTGCATTCCTGTCTGCAGCATTTTTTCTTGATGAACCATAGATAAAATCAGTGTGTACCCATATCAGCTTGCAGATATAAAATTCACACAAAACAGAACTGACTGGTGAAATGCCTCAGCGCGTTCACCGGCATCATCTCGATCTCCTGAGCGATCTTTATTCGCGGAACCACGATGCGGAACCACACGCTGCCATGCACAATCGCTGGTGGTGGTACAAGATGATGAATAGTAGATTAATTGCCATCATTTCGCGATTACCGCACTTAACGATGATTGCAAAAACACGAAAGGCAGCCCCGGAAGAAAGGCACCAGCATTTCCTTCGTAACACTTTCCTCCGAATCCGTTAGCGAACCCAAAGCACTCGAGCTGTGTGTGCTCTGGTGAAGTTTCTGATTAGACATAGCCACAGCCCCAGAGAGAGAGAGAGAGAGAGAAGGAGAGAGAAAGAGATTGAGCTTCTTTCCGATGGCCTCAATTGTATCCGAAAACCCCGAACACTCTGTCCAATATGCCTTCTTCAAAGTCTTCAAACCTTGGTGTTTGCGAATAATGGAACCAGTTTGGGTGCGTTTGGCGCGCGCTACCTCCTAAGCACGCGCGGCGCCCCATGTGCGCTGTTTTGGACGGGTTTGTTGAACAGTCCAAGTCGCAAGCAAGTCTTGTTACGGTGTCTTGTTGATTCTACCGTCGATGAGGTCATCGTTCCTTAAATTACATTACAGGTAGACCGAAGCAGTCGTCGTCGCCGTCGTCCGGTAAGCTTCATCGCGATCATTCGCAGCTCATCGGAAACGCTCATCGTCCAAACCGAAACGTACCTGCTGTTGTTCTGCACCGTGCGCGAGTTCGCTTTAATTGGACATCCAAATCCACCGGCCCTCTTTCACCGGGGTCGGCGAGTTTTCTGCGAGTTTCGTCTCCACCTAATTACACCGGTTTGCATGTGAATTTGTGTGGCCTCCTTCGTGGATCACCGCGGACCCCGCAGTCTCCGATCGGACAGGCTTTCTTTCATTCCGTGGTGGTGACTCCGGTGGGACTCTCGCGCCATCGGACGGAGGCGTCGGATGTAAATGGTTAAGTGCCGGATGATGGGGCGAAGGCCCTCGGCAATGACGTGAGCTATAAAATTGAACTTTGAATCATGCTCTTCCGAGTGCGGCCACGGTGGTACTTTCGAAGTTGCGCCCACGCTCTCCTCGGTGATCCTCGGTGACTGTGCCCCCCCTCGGTACGGGTGGGAATGTTTGGTATAAAGTTGTGGGGGTAATTATTGTGTTTTGGTCGAAGGTGTTTCCTCACTTTACCAGGTTAGCTGAAGTTTCTCCAGAAAAGGAGGAAGGCTAGGGTATATTTAACGTTAAAGTGATCAGTAAGATCCTCACGAAGCCCATATGTGTTGTAAACAATTTAGGGAAATGTGAGTCAGTTTGGCAGTACGAAGATCATCTGATCTACTAGCTGGATATATTCTGTAAGACTATATTTAAATTTTCTTTAGTCTATTTAAGTCTTGGACGGTTAAACAGGCCGAACAACACTCCGATTTGTTAAATTCTGAGGACAACTAGTCAGATATGAGGACTTAAAGGTCATAGATAGCCATCTGCTAGTCAAAGTGAGAGTTAAGACCGAATTATTTTGAAGAGTTAAGTCAAGGTCAAGAACCGAGTCTCAATTCTCTTCAGTTCTTTGATAATACTTCAGAGACTTGATCTCATTAAACTCAGCTTGAGGTTAATCAGCTTAACTTGAGCTCAGTTTGAGCTGGTTATCTAGAACAATAAATTAAAGATTCCTTAGACTTTACGATCGACATTTAAAAAAAAAAACACCATTCAGCTCCAATACGATCGAGATCTTACTAAAAAGCACAAAGTATTTCCCGTACTGTAAACCCCACAAGCACCACCTCCATTGGAATCATATAATTTTTAATGTTTTCTTTCGCACACACCGGCCAACTTCCCGGACAAATCGATGCACACCTTGCAGCTCAACCCTCCGGTCTCGGTAAGCAGGAAGAATTGGCACACAAGGACAAGGAAGCTGAAAATGGGTGGGGGCGGCGACGGTGTGTAAGCGACCTTCGCGTGTCTGACGTGCCACAACAGGGTCAGGCTACCTGTCAGACACGGCTGCCCCGAGGGCAAACGATATTTCTGTACGCTTTTATGCTTTTTTCTTCGTTCGTCTCGTTCCATTTTTACTGCCACCGCTTATCACCTTCTTGCAGTTTAATTTGCTTGCTTCTGGAGCTCGGCTGGCAGCGATCTGCGAGAATGTAGCACAGGCATTGTAAGCACAGCACTCGCTGTTCGCGATGCACACGCATCCCATCCAATGGTGGTTACCATTTATTAAGCGCTTCCCCGGCTCTTTTGCTGCACTTCGTCGCGATGAAACGGTGGTATGTAGTTAATGCATATTTGCATTGCTCACAATGGGGGAGCGAGCAAGCAGCGTTCAGATGTATACCAGATGGTGGGTTTTGTTTGGGATTGGCAAGTCCTACTCAGAAGGTAGGCTGAATGTCGTCTGTCTACGCTAGGGAAGACGACGCTTACGGGCGGTCCAATTGGGGAACACTGTGTGATTAAATTGTAAAACATGTTACACCAGCTAGGAAAGTAACATTTTATTAATGAACGCGTGTCAGCCATTTTGGTGATCTAGAGTCAAATGTGGCACGGGAAGCTGTGTGGCCTATTAAGCTGGCAAAGAGCTTGTAGCTCTATATAATTGATAACGTATTTACACACTCTTGTTCTCCGTATTAATAGACCAAACATTGAGGAATATTTGTGGAGTTTTACGAAAGTAACTGAGGAGAGAGACCTGTGTTTTCAATGAATACAGTACCGCCATATTGGATTATTTGATAGGAGATTGATAGGATAGGTCAAGGTGTATGTATTTAGAAGGTGGATTTTTATCGATTTGACAGGGCGACATTTTAGTCGAGTTATGTCAGAGTTTGTTTACAAAAACATATGGTATGGGGCTACCAACATGAACAAACAGCCTCGATTCTCAGTCCTTTGAGCAATTTCGCTAATTTATGGGTCATCTTCGCATATTAAGTGTTGTCCCACAGACGATTGACGATATTTGGTTGCATTTTTCGTCAAAAAATCGCAAGCGATACCACCACCGGCGCCTCCTCCGACGCTGCCGTCACTCTTCTCAATACCCTTCCCCTTGATCACCACGGAACTGTTATGTCAGGTCGAGAAATGTCAATTTGCTCTAAACAACTCTACCTTCTATATCTACATACCTTGGGATAGGTTGAAAAGGAGATAGGCAAGGCCATCTTCCTGGCGCAGGCCCTTGGTGGTAGCAAAGGGCCCTGAGAGTTTTCCATCCACCTTTACCTGTCATGTGATGTTGGCCATTGTCATTCTTACAAGCCTGGTAAGATTGGCCGGGATTCCAAAAGAGCTCATTGCGTCATACAGTTCTACCCTGGCTCTGCTGTCATTTGCTGTCATATTTGCCGGAATAATCATTTAACTTAATTGCTCACCGCAAAACGCTTTTCAAAGCCATAGATCACGAATGTTTTCGAAAGATCATAAAATCGCCTAGTTTCATTATTTTCGTAAATATACTTTTGAAAAGAATGTTTACGTGAAGACAACGCGTAAGTTTACTTCGTTTTTTACTATGAAGAACGTGAACTTTTGTAACTGTTTTTTTTTTAATTAAAACACCTGTAACTTCATGCTAGTTGGCAGTAAAGCCCTGAATAATTTACGTTAGACTGGTGATTTAAACTTATAATAATGATCAAAAAGCATATTGTTCTTCATATAGCAGCCATACATCCAACTACGTGCTATCATTAAGTCTAGGCTAGCCAGAAAGGGCATGCATGACCTAAGAGGTCGTTAGGCCAAAGAAGAAGAAGCATGACAGCAGTTAGAGTTAAGGCGCCATTGTTTAATTCTGTGGGTAAAAGAAGGGTTGACTCATTTTTCATTAGAATGTTACAATGAAATTATATTAAACATTCATGCGTTATTAACCGTCAAGGTGGCTGCCTTCCCACAACATTACTTTATAAAGCTTCTTATTAACAAGTGTTAAAAGTTTGAAAAAGAGCAAAAAAAAAGAAGAAGCTAGTTTAGAGTAGCCGTAATTTACTCACAAAAAGAAACTAATTTCAACAACTGGCTACCGGAATCGGTTGAATTGTCCCATAGGAAGTTCCATAGGATTTTTCAGATAAATCCACTGAGAGTTTGATTTTGTTGAGACATTTTAATGAACACAGCACAGCTCAATTATCTCAATTGGAGTTGAAGGATTTTTTAAAAGAAATCTTCTCACTCATCCTTGCGTTTAGCCCTTAATCCTTCAATCCTTTCAAATATCTACCCGGTACTACGACAATGGAGTTTGTGCGGCCCTTGTATCTTTTCAATACTTGGACGTCTGTAGTCTAGCCTCCTGTGTGATCTTCCTTGCACAACTAGTTAGAGGAATGCAATATCCAACCTTCATCAATAGACAAATAGACAAATTGTTTTGGACAAACTGCTACAAATTTCGAATTCACTTGCGCAAAACACTGGTCATAATTAATTTCTCCTCATGCATTAGCATGCCCATTTGCACTCCACTGTGTTGCGAAATAGTACCCCCCGCATCTGGCACTGGGGTGTGATAATGTTTCACGTTTGCAGTAACTGCATCGCACAACGAGCGCTGCACTCGGCACTAGTCAACCAATTCACGTAAGACGTCACGTGTGGGCCCGTTTGGCGGATGCAACCTGCAGCCCTATAGTGCGCGTCCCTGCCCGAGCATGTGTTTCCTAACACGAATTTATTGACCAATAGCTTGTTTATTTATTTTGACTGTCTACCGATGAGAGCAGGCGTTCGAAAACCTTGAGCTTCTGCATCTGCATGCTGTTTAAATACCAGACAGAACACCGATACCGGTGGACGGCGCCATCCAAAAACCTTCCCTTGGCATGCCGGAAATGAATTTTCTGACCTACTCACCGGTTTTTTGTTTGTGTGTCCTCTTCGAGGTTCTCCAGACCGCGTCCGGTGTTTGGGGTTTTGTAAATTGAAGGGGATTTATGTAAGGTCCGGAATGCTGGACCGCATCTCACTTTAAGTATCGGCCCCCTTTTCTTCTGTCTGGCTGGCTCTGATCGGTGGTACGGAAACGATGCATTAATTCGAAAATTATCCTTAATTTTACCTTTCTCGAGGCCGGACGTGAAAGCGCCCGTACATTTGTTTTCCCCGATGCTTGATTATGTTTTTGTTTTGGCTCTTCTTTATTCGTTTATTGTACTACGGCGTCGAGCGTGTAATGGAGCTTCCTGCACTCCAGAACGATCGTGATCTTCTAGCAGGAACACGGCAACTTGGGAAGATGTACGGTGTGAATGAATGACTAGCCGGGACCAAGCCAGACAACGGTCCTCTTCCCCCTGGTTTCGATCGATCGTCGGTGCGAATTCGCATAAAACTGATCCTTCGTACAAGCTCCCCATCCCCCCGGGAGGTTCGAGGCTGTACATTAAATATGTACACCGTTGAAACAATGTTGCTGCTGCTGCCGGTGTACCGGTAACCACCGAGCAAGCTCGTTTATCGCTTGCATGTTATTGCTTTGCGGACGATTGTTTCGCTTCGCACCGGGATTTTGCATGTGGTTTGTTTGGCTGCACTTTTGCACTTGGCCGAGGTGCAGAGAATGATGGTCGCCACCCTCCCGATTCCATGGCTGAAGGTAGGAGATTTTCCAAGAATAATAACGGACAGAAATATATTTAAAAAACAACATCAATTCTGGATCCGGCCCTTTTGTTTGCCTACGGAAGGAAGGCTGATACAATGAAAATATGAGACACGGATAGGTCATCGCAAAAGTTTTGTTGGGTTTACTTAATTTTATTTAATTTTTAATATTGAGTTTTGTATTTTCAATTATACAAAATTATACAATTTTTTTTTGTTTCCCGGAAGGACCGGGGTTCTATTCCCATCCAGACCGCCTACCCGTTCGCCGGGCCGACTAATTTGCTACTACCGGTAAAATTAAGTCACAGAAAGCCAGCAATGGCAGGCCGAGACCGCTCGAGGTTGTAGTGCCATGGAAGGAGAAGAAAATCGAAACAGTCATATTGGAACATTCCATAGCGAATGGTTAGTTAAATTTAATCCAAAAAGAATACAATAAAGCTCAGACTATTATTCTAACCTGATTCAGTTCAGCTGTCAGAAATTGTCTCGCACGTGGCGTCCTCAAATTCTTATTGGAGCTCATATCATTTCTTCTACCCTGTGTGATGACCATTTTTCCCCTTAAGGAACATATAGTTGTGGCTAGGTGCCGGCGGCACTCTTGTTCGACTGGAATATGTACCTAGGACTATTATGAAAATGTAGATGTGGTGACTTTATCTTCCCCGTAGCTGCTGCCTGAAGGTCATAGAATCGGACTATATTGTGAAGAACATCTTGGACAAGATTTGAATTTTGGATCTCGGGATCTTCTGGATTCGGAACTAATGGAAATTGAAAATGGGATGACCCAATTTGAAGAAGCAGCTTGGTTAATGATTAACCAAAATGAAGAGCTTATTATTCGCGAAATTTTATTTATACGATAGCTTTGGCTAAGGCTCCAGCCAACTGCCCTAAGGTATCCCGGGAATGATTTTCTTAAAGGCAAGATTGGAGTTCAATTAAATCCATAGATTTAACAGAAATACCTGTAGTATTTTTACCATATTATTGATGCTTTCATGCCTATTTACTGAATGGTTAACAGAACCGTCTTTTCGTTACTGTCCATCTTAACACAATACGTAACATCCGTTCTTTTTCAAAGACCTAGTAGGTATTTTCAAAAGACCTGGTAGGACCTAGCCGCCTAGTAGGTGCGCCCGTTTTTGAGTTTGATAAGTTTCACAAGGGAATAAACATTTGAGATGCAGGTTTTTGTGTTTATCTTTCAAAACTAGAAATACGACCAATACTTTTGATACGACCCAATCGAACCGCGCGCTGGTTCTAATCTTCACAGCTACCTACCCACCACCTTTGATGAGTCATTCAAAAATTTGAAGCTGAATGGCATTGCATTCGAGATATGGGTGTTGTTCCGGGGCGAGGTGGAATGCATTTGGAAGTCATTTGGAAGCCATTCGCTGATGCACTTTTTGTTAATGGCGTGTGAAATTGCTAAATCGTTTCTAACGGTAGCAGTTTTGCTTGTCCGTAGTAGGCCGTACTGTACCTAATTAGGATTCTGTTTTCAACTGGAAAGATTAGCTCGTTAATGGTTGGAAATAAAACAAAACAATGCTTTTTTGATGGGTAGGCCTGATGTTCGCGGTAGATCGTGTAGATTGATCTTGCAAACTGTGGCGTTGTCGATCGTACTGTTTACTGCAGAGGTGAAGGATAGTTTAGTCAACACTGGGTTCTCAACTGTCTAGGCACTTTATTTCAAGGGACCAGATAGCTCTTGCTAAGAAGAAACGATCCAGATGGGATTCGATACCTAATCCTGCTGAGTGAAAGGTCGGGATCACTATCACTCTGTACCACCAGGCCCAGATTTTAGGGATATTCGTTATTGTTTCATCAAATACTGAAATTGGTGTACTTGAATGCATTTAAAATACATTGTAAAAGAAATATATTTTTTATAAAACAACCTTTCCAAAACCAAAACCAAAAAAAGGGAACCAAGAACGAAAATACTCCGGGTTTTCCCCGTTCCCATCGGAACGAAACCTGCCGCGGACGTAAATTTTTCTCGCATTGAACTATTTACGATGCTCCTTTTATGGTGCTTGAAATCCGATGTTTATTCATTCGCAAAGCCGTATGTGTGACTCACAGCTTTTATGCGCCCAACGCGCCCAACAGAAGGTTCCGGCGTCACAAAGCGGACGGCGAAAACACACACTCACACACAACAGGAAAGCAAAGGGGAAGCAAAAAAGAAGTGTATCATAATTAATTAGGCCCATTCGCCCTATTGAATTGTTGTTACATATATGGTTAATATTGCTCCATTATACCCAGACGCACAAACGCGCGCCCGGGGAACTCGCGGGAGTCGTGAACACACTGGCTCCCAGACACACCACAGAGCTCAATGTCATCAGGCACCGAGCTTCGGCTTTGTCTGCAGAGCAGCAGCCGCCTGCACGTGTGGCACGGTACCCCATTCGTTAAGGTGCGCAACACTGACGAGGCAAGAAGGCTTTGAGCAAGTGTCCTCGTCCTGTGCTTCGTTCCCAGCGGTGGGACAAAAGTCAATGGCGGACGCGGATTGTCCTCGGTGACTTTTGTGCTTCTCTCGGCACGTCCCACAAAGTCGCTGGAGCACACGCATCCAGAAAACCGGCGTGGGTTATTTCGAGCACTTTGTCCACAGTTGTTGGCCTTTGATCTGTCACAGCAGATACAGATACGATTGGGTATTTTTGTTTCTCCGCCTCTTGCTTTGCATCACTATCTTGTGCAATTAATTTAAGCAGTTGTAATAATAGCCTCGATGTCGTTGGAGCGAGGTGATCTGGGGGTTTTGGTTGCGCGAAACCTCCGACATTGTCCAATTTTGTGGCGTCATCTTGTAAAAGCTCTTATTGTTGAGCATGAAAGCGATCTCGGCAGGTGCGTCTGTATAGCTGAGAGCCGTAAAACCCAACAATTATGTTTATGGACACCTTAATGATCTCTTGAAGATGAAGATGAGCTTATCCGGACTTTTAGATGACATGGCCTCTGCGTTTACCAACTTTGTTCCCAGAAATCGCTCAGTAGCTCGATAACAGCGTGGTGATGGTGCCTATTTTGACGGGCCCAAAGTTCCGGCCTGATAGTGAACGGGCATGGACATGGAACACGTAGCCATCGGTAAGTGATACTAAGAAGGCAGCAGAAAAACATTATCTCACCTCAACAACGATGGTGTGATTGACAGTGAAAACGATAAGCGATAAGAGACCCCGCGGAATGCTCTTGGACGAAATAATTATTTCTTCAATTAAAACATGTTTCGCAAAAAAAAACGACAACGGACTCCTCACTTCCAGGATGACGTGACGGGTCGTAGATCAAAATCGGTAATGAATGCTGCCCCCAGCCAGCTAGGGTAGGATACAGCTGGCGGCGGGTTCATCAAATACGATTGATCGACCGCAAAATTGTACCCACTGCCAGCGTTTGCTGCGGGTTCCCTGATAAATGAGGTTCGATTTATTGTGAACATAAAAAAAATGACACCATCGTCGTCCCCGGATGGAATATTTTCATGGGCATGGGTGTTTTGTGTGACAAACGTTTTGCGGAAACGTCTAGCCTACCTTGAGCGGCGAGTACGTGCCACGGACTAGGAGAAGAATGTCAGACGCGTAAAAAAAAAAATTTATGAGCCTGAACAAAATCTGCCTCTGGTATCAATACGCCATCAAGCTCAGAATGACGTCAGTTGCATATGAAAATTGTATGCCCTTCCGTAACGCGGCGCGGTGACAGATATTCGCGCCAGGCGTCGGCAATATTTGTCTACGAACGCGGATACAGCGCCGAAAGCCGCATGATCGCGTGTTGAGCGTCGTTGTGCTGCATTCAAATTATTAGTCAACCCCACGATCGGTACGATAAGCGGACGCGTGGGAGAGGGGGTGTGTCCCCCGCCTGCTGCAACGATCCGGAACGTGGCGCATATTTAATAAAACTGGGTCGAGGCACCAGAAACGCACATCAAGTTGGTGGTGGTGCATATGCCGGTGATCGCTACTAATTGTAGCTCCAAAGCAAAGTGTGAGGTGAGCTGAGCATCTTCTTCACGCCCCGCCAAGTCGCCCTGTTTGCGGTTCGTGTAGGTGGGTTTGTTGTTTGTTTACAAACGCGTGGCCCGGCCCGTCTTCATTATCGTTGGCTTGGCGTTGACAAACCCGGCCGGGGAAGCGACGCTGCTCCCGATTAATTGGGGCTCCCGGTCTCATCAGCTCAGATAATAACTGTGTAACTCGATGCTTTATGAGATCACCACGCAGCATGCGAAAAAATAGCTTAAAAAGTAGGTGATGACAGTATGATGCTCATCATCCCATTCCTTCAACCGTATCAATCACAATTGAGCCAAATGTCCGCGTATGATGACAACGTCGAGAGATACAAGATCGGATCAGCTTGACAGATGGAAGATGCTTGCTGCGGCATTGGGGTATTGACAGCTAGTGTTTATATGCCTTAGTAGGCTATGACTTAATGCGTTGCTTAGGAACTCCAACCGGGGAGACTTACCTTGTCCGAAAACTGATCGCGGGGCGTGCGCGAGATGGTCAGCGCACCGAGCGACTTGGCCAGATCATCTCCACTGTGCGATAGGGTCAACATGATGATGATGCTTTGTTTCCCCGTTTTGGGACAGAACGCTACTACCGAAAAAAACACGTGCGCGCTTACACTCACACCGACAACGACTGGCCGCTCAGGTTCAATCTAGCGGAGCTGGCCTGACCGAGGGACAGGTGAATCGAACGGCGTAGGTACTGGAATTATTGGGCGGAACGAACCGGCCGCGATAAATGCCGCTAGAATGTTGTTCACCCTTGGCGGGGAGGCACACACACGCACACACACAAATGGCCGGCCTATTCAAGCACACACTCAACGGATATCTTTTCTGGACACTTGTTTGCACGCCGAGATTACGTAGGGAGACACACTTCACACCGTTAATGGGAGCACTTGAGCTACAAACATGT
Organism: Anopheles stephensi; assembly: GCF_013141755.1. Taxonomy (NCBI): domain Eukaryota; kingdom Metazoa; phylum Arthropoda; class Insecta; order Diptera; family Culicidae; genus Anopheles; species Anopheles stephensi. Next base: position 30,049,558 of record NC_050203.1, on the reverse strand, counting down.
ACAACAACCGCACACACACACACACACAATTACACGGCACACTTAATTTGAATTCTCTTCCGATCGAACGGAATCAGCACAGAACAATGCGCCACTGCTTCCGGTTGTTGCAAATAGCGAGACGATGGAATCACCACACCAGCGTCGAGTGACTGTCGAGGACGTGCCCGAAACTCTTTTCGGATGCTTTCGATTCCACGTGGAAACGGGGCAGGAATAAGCCAGCAAAATCAACTGTGCCCAAACACATCCACCTCGCTGGAACGGTCTAGGAGAAATGTCGCTTTGCGCATATACGCGCAAACACGAGCGTGAGCAAACTCCTCCAAATAGACGCGCGAGCGCACACACACACACACACACTCTGTAGGGCCAGATGTGGGAAGGGTAGGAACTGGCCGGAAGCAAAGGGAGTGAGAGCCGGTACACAGAGTCTGTAACACACTTAACGCACTAACTGTATCTGTCCGGCGGCCGGCAGGTTTATGTTCGCGCGCCGTCGTGACGCAAAGCCAGACACCCAGCTCGCAAAATTGCACTGCACCACGAGAACGCGGGGAGGGGGGGGCCGGTCGAAGATCGTCGGTGCAAGGCCTCGCCACACTGCTTGCAGAAGGACTCCGGAGTCCGGTCCTTGGCAAAGGTGACAGATGGTCAAGACTGGACAGATGGACTGTGGTTGGTCGTTCGGCGTCTAGCAGTGATGGAATCGGTACCGGGCTAGGCGACACGCGGCTCACGAAGGAATGTGCTCTCGGTGGCTGGCTCGCGCTAAGACCACAACACCACAACAGAGAGCGAGAGTCGTCGGAGCCCGTGAGCCGCCTGCACGTTGCGTGTGCCTACGCCAGCCTCTGCGTGGGAACCGGTTTGGGCTAATGAGCCGGCGAGAGAGAGAGAGAGAGTGGGCTTCGCTCCCACCTGAGCCTGCAAGGGATGATCTGATCCGGCTCACTGTTTTGGGCTGTCGGAGGCGTCTCGGAAGTGGGCTGCGCGTATGGTGAGCGTGAGAGGGTTTTTAAGCTTGCCACGGAAGAGCCGGTGGAGGCTGCGCTGCGCAGCTGTCGAGTCATTGCCGAGCCTAGCCGCGGATTAATGCGGGCTAGAGGTTTCGCGTCCAGTTGTGCGTGCCTCGGGTTCAGTTTCTATGTGTGTGTGTTTGTTGGTAACCGGAATGCGAGAGCATGGAAGAAAGAGCGCGTGTGAGAGAAAGAGTGAGCGATTCCTTCTCATAAGATCGCGGTTCGGTAGCTTAATATAATCTAAGCTGAAATGTGTGTTCGAACGGTAGATAGCGATCAATAAAAGCCAAACACCAATTCTAAGCTTCTCGATTCCGTTAAATGTTGTGATAAATCGAGTGATGGGATCGTTTTCGCTAATCTGCCCTCATTTAGCATTACAGTGAGATTGTGTGTGGTTTATTGCACATTATTAGCGTTAATCCATTTTTAGGGAATAGGAGAAGCTTGTTTGTTGCAAGAAGCGACAACATACGTAAATATGGAGAAAATAGCAAATACATTCCTAGGAAATATATTTCTAGCAATTATTAATAGCACATAATTTATTTATTGTTTACAGCTTTTTTCTAAAAATTTTGTATGATTATTTCTGAACGAATCATAGTCTCTCCGCCCCGTTCTTTAGAGGCACAGATTTAAATACGGCAACTATCCAAAAAATACAATTAAAAATTAATGAATAATTATAGCAATTCGGCCAGGCCGTCCTTCCCGAATAAACAAATAAATAATTAAATACATATATTAAAGAATGTGTAAAGAATAATAGTACACACGAAACTGCTAGGGCAATAGCATTAATTATACGTTCCTATAGAGCCGTAAAATTTATTTTTAAAAAACCCAGACAAAGATCACCTATTTCACTTCCTGCTTAATGGGAATACAGAAATTTGTATAGGTAATTTTTCTAGTTAAATTTTACTTTCAATAAATTCTTCCAAAAATATAAAGAATTTTTAAATTTAAAACCATACGGACCCATTCTATGTTGCAGGTGTGTGGTCTGTCTTACGTTGTCAATCGAGTTGCGTGCAATATTGTTCGTTGGGTACAACTTGCCCCAGAGCACGATGCAAGCCCTTGAACGCAATCGCACATTGGAGCTGTACAGTGATTACTTGATAAAGTGACACAAGTGGAAAATGCTTTTGAAAATACAATTCTGCTTTATTTTCTAAAGGCGAGTATCCTTAAAATTCTTTCACAGGTAGTAGGATAACAGTGTCTGGTTTGGATCAGGCATCTGTTAACGCTTTTAATAAATTCTCTAACCTGCAAAAGGACAGGTGGTTCCAATTAATGGGTAAGAAAAATTGCGTACTTATTGTGCTACCTACAGGTAAAGAAAGTGTGGTTGCGTGTTTTTGTTTAGCAAAAAAGGAAGGTAAAACCATTGCATCGTTTCAACGCGCTTTATAAGCCATACAGTTTGCGCTTTTCTTCACCATTACGAGTTGAACGGTTACAGTAGCAACATCCGGTAGCTATAGCAACGGTCAACAAGCAGATCTTCAGCAGCTAACAACGATGGAGAACACCAGCTTCGAGCACTCCGCATTCGTACCAGCATTATCGCCGACTCAGCTTTTGGAGTTAAACAGGACGTTCCAACAGCTTTACGCATATCGACTGCAGGAAATTATGTTCGAGCAGCAACAAAAATTGTGGACTGCAGCAGCAGCAATAACGCCTCCATCATCACCTTCAAGCAGTACCGAGGATCGGAGCGTGATCAACCCATCGTTCCACCAATCGGCATCGGTCGACAGGAGTTCAGTGACGCATAAACGCCAGCCCCGTACGAAGATTCGTTTCAATCCGTACCACCTGCAAAGTCGCCCCAAGCACTTGTCTGCGATCCAGCAGCCACTGGATGCAGTCGAGGTGCATCTAAGCTATCACGAGAACATGGTCCGCACTTACTACCCTTCAAAGGAACATCAATCTCTGAAGGAGATTAGGCAGAAGGAACAGAAAGCTTTTGCTTGTCGTGTTACCAGAGCAAAGACACGGGTACTGCAAACGTTACTGATAACGCAACACGACGAAGCTGCGAACCAGAATCGAACCCAGAAGCTTCGCGTAGCCCAACAGCGAGTGTACGCAAATGCACTGTACCAGCTGCTCGGATTGCCACCGCGTGATTTCGCCGCAGAATGGGAGAATGTGAAGGAGCAGTTTGAAACGGCGAAGCCGGAAGGAGAAACATAGTGAGCGAGAAACTAGGATTAATAGAATATTTATGTTAGTTGTTAAATTTGGCCAATAAATCAAAGGTGCTATAAACGGAAAATACTTTAAAATGGAATATATTTTTTTATTGTTACTGATGTTGGTAGCAAAACAAAGATTACTAAAATTCGAAATAAGAATATCACCAGCGAATGTTAACGAGCAAAGAGCCCTGCATTACCTCGAGCGTTACGCGCCTGTGCAACGCACCGACTGCTTGTAACGCTTCCGTACAACCCTTCGAGAACTTTCCATATCCGACGGGATTATGATATGAAATAAATATTACTTTTAATTGAACTATAAGCATAATCATTCTATCCGCATCCCTTAGATTACAGTTTGCATTAATTCTATTTTATTTTGTTATCACGTGTTGGAATTGAGCGAGATAAAAATTGAAAGGGAGAAAACATAATTTTAGATTCCACAGGCAAAAAACAAAAATCCATTGCACTCTAGATTGTTGCCAAAAGAACACACTAACACATTCACCCAAGAGCATATATGCTGCGCTACACTATGTCGGCTGGCATGCATGCAACATAACAACATCGGCGATCGTCACGGCAGGCGGCCTATATGACGTCAGTGAAAACAGCTGATTGATGATGAAGCCAATCTAAATAGCGCTTGAGGTTTTTAAACATTTGCTTTGATTATTTTAGTAAAGTTTGGTTAATTTTGATTTCTTACTTATTTTTAATTGAATCGGATGTACAACAATAATATGTAAAAGAATTGCTATATCACCTTAATTTAAATTTTACACAATTCAATTTGTGATGCACGATAAACGAGATAAACCAATGCTGATTTGTGTGTTAAGTAAACGATGATGATTTACTATATATTTTCACCCTTATGAAATTGTGATACACATGCACAATGCATTCAAATCGTTTGGGTTGAACAAAAAGTTTGTTGCTCATTTTACCCCTTTGCTAATTTGAAATGATTGTTGATGAGTATAACAATCAGAGGTATCCGTTACGCTACGTTTGGTTCAGCTCTTCAAGACAGGAGCAGTTCTGTAACAATCTTTTGGCCATTTTGCCCATTTCATCGCGATTCACCCTTCACTGTGGTCAAGGGTCAATCGCCAAGCCAAAGAGTGAAACAATATTAGCCATTCAGCTCAAATAATATAAAACCTCATCTACATTTATTGTCGCGGATTGATTCCAAAAATCAACTTTTTTCTCATTTGTTCATTCGTTAAAACTAATAACTTTTCGCTCCACCTAATAGTAGTATCGCGCAACATAGCCGGCCGCAACATTGCCCGGTCGCATGCATGGTTGTTTCACATTGTTTGTATTATTCGTATTTCGTTCGTTGCCGGCGACGGTCGTTTTGGTGTGATTCCGTTTACTTTCTTTCATCTCACTCGTGCTCTCGCTCTCGCTCGCTCGCTCATTCTTTCGCATTCGAGTGTCACGAGAAAAGTGTGCGTACTGTGTGTGTAGTGCAGGTTTGTATTTTATCCGGTGCATCGTTCTACGTTCCGGTACCGAAAGCAAAGTTCGCGTCCAGTTTTTTTGTGATAACGAGCAAAGGTGAGTGTGTTATATTAAACAGATAGCAGATAGAAATCGCAACACTACGCATACGAGGAGGGCGCCATATACTATCTCGCTCTCTTGCTCGTCAGGTCCCGCGGTGCGCACGCTTACTACTTACATCGATTGTAGGTGCGTGCGTGTGTGTGCGTTTGCGTGCGTTTTTCGTGATATCGCGTGAATGCGAGGGTGCGTATTGACCGCCGCATAGAAACAGTGAGCAAGCGGGTGAGAATACCACTACCACCAATGCGCCTTCCTGCTGACAGGCGGCGAAATCCCGCGTGCTCTTGTGCAATCGTAGCAACCTGTCACAACTTGTGTTTTTCTTTGCTTTGCGAATTATCGAAAGCAACATAACGAAAAAAAGGTTCTACCGGACGCTTATGCTTATGCAGTTTAATGGTGTGCTGACCGAAACAAAGGAATAACCCGGGACAAGGTTAACCCAGATCCGTGAAGCGAAGAACAGTAAGGCAAAAGGTCGTCTGACACCTCTTCACAAAGGCCGTTTCACACACACTCTTTTGTTCCCATTTCTCGTTCCCAGCGGCATATCAAAGGTATCGAAGAAATCCCGAACTAATTATCTTCGTAAAGAACTGACCACACGCACCTAGCTAGCTGGGGGGGGTGGTGGCGCTCCGTTTGGTTGGTCCTCCGGTGTAGCACAGCAGGAGTCCTCAAGGTCTTTTCACACCAACGTACTACGTACGTGTGAGTGTGAGTGGTGCGTACATGACCTAGAATGATAAAAGATTCGTTCGAACCTTCTTCCGTGCTTCCGTATTTTGGCTTCCTTTTTTTTTTGTTCGATGCCGTTTCCCCGAGGAGAAATGGACGGGGAGGAGGGGGGGGGGGGAGAAGAAAGCGGTGCATCGATCGTGTTGCAACTTATCAGCTGTTCAAACTGACAGTTATAGCATGCCCCCATCTCGTACGCCGGTCTTTGTTGTTCATTCATCCCGCTCATCAGGCCCCGGTTACGATCGTACTGCAAAAGGGGCGCTGGCTGCCGATCGACGTCCGAGGGGTGCGTCAAAACTGTGCAACGCAATTAAAATTATCACAAGCACGATCCCCGTCCCTCCACCATCATCCCTTTTGCTCTCCCCCCTTTTCCTCCTTTCTTTGGTGCAATAAGCGTTGCCTTTCCGTCATTCTGATGCGATTGTGCAGGAAGCACTAGCTACTACTACATTGGCAAAGTAATGTAGTATCACCCTCCCGGTAGGCTCTAGACTAAGTCCAGCTTTTAGTACAAAAAGCGCACAAGTTTATATGTACAGCAAGTAGCGAGCTAAAGGAATAAAAAAAAAAAACGAGGAAAAAAGATAAAATAGTTGCTGCTCGTCTTGCACTTAAACCGAGCGGCACTGGCCTGGCCCGGCACACCACCACGAAGCGCCGTGCAGAGACAAAAAGACGGATGGAAATTTCCACTGCCTGGGCCCGTCGTGCGTACCGCCGCACACCAAGCCCAACACACCTCCCACCCCGCCTGGTCTCGCGCAAACGACCGTGGGGTGGGTTGTAGGGTTGGAATAGTGTTGGTTTTTTTTTGCTGTTGTGTGTTTTGTGCAGATGAAAACCGTTTTCTGCATCTCCTCCCGAGGTCCGTCCTGTGTGCTGGTGGTTGCGTTTTAAGATTTCTTTTTCGTTTGGCCGGTACGTACCATGATCGAGTAGCAGAATCTTAGCAGAAGTAAGAACGTTACGATCGTTTCGTATGATCATAGAATAAAAATGATCAATAGAGCAGCAGGCATTGACTCTAGCGATCGCAGAGCGGGATGAAAAATTTGCAAAACTTTTGTTTTCGGTTTGATTTAACTTTTGAATATCAAATAAAAAAATCCTCGCTGGTTAGGCCTTTAATTAGTTATATTCAGCTGTATTTAAGTTATAAGACTAATAAATTTTTGCCATTGAGGGTCTGGACCCAAATCCCATCTCAACCTTTTTTCTTTACCTCAAGTTAAGAAAATCAGAATGGTCTTGATTACCTTTCAGAACATTTTCGATGGTCATAGACAATAGATTTACTGGGCCAGTAATTTTGTCTAATCCGGTACTTTTTCCTCACATAAATTCTTCAACCGATTTTAAGGGTTTTATACATCTTTTCAACTGCCAATGTTTGTGAACTTATAAACAAAATGGACAATTGTTTTGGAACTAGCCATTTAGACTAGGAATATGCTCGAATTCTAAATACAAGAGAAAGCTTAAACAACTTTTCTGCAGCATTCTACACAACAAACTTAAAACTGAAAAGTGAAATAATTCATAACAAACCAGGTGCTTTAATTGCTTGCCTAGTCTCATGCCAAATGACTCATTTATTGGTACATTTGCCAAGGTAAAGCCATACCAAAATCTGGAAGAAGCATCATCAACATGTTAACTTCCTATGGCAATTTTGTTTTCTTTCAAAAATTTTCAAAACATTTCGCAAAAATCTAAAGCATGAATAAAGTCAACTGTTTTTCTATTTTTAGCATGATGAATGAATTTATTTGATTGTCTAATGTGTTTTGGCTAAATTTACAATGGCACAAAAGAGCATCCAACCATAGAACGACTCTTCCAAAATCTCCAAATGAGTTTTACAAACAACAAGCTAAGGCACTTAATTGGAACCTTAATCAAAATCTCAATTTGCGTAAAAAATATATTACTCAATTTTTACAAAACTTTTTTTTCATCTCCTTATTAGATGAATCAAAGTTTTATTGAGCAATACGGCCAGGCCGTTCCTTATGAATAAAAAAAAAGTTTTATTGGAAATTCAATTGAGTATTGATTGGCACATTGGTATTGATTCAATACCATGTTGTAAGTGATGTTATTATGTTTTGTTTTTATTTATTTATTATAATTATTGTAATTTAATCAGTGTACAATAGCTTCGTAGTTTATTAGACTAAGGTAGAAAACGGTTAAGCATAGGTTCGCTTATAGATCTATGCTTCAATTGAACATAATACCTTCCTTTTTTAAATAAGTCATACGAGTTAACGTATTATGTTATCTGTTTCGAATTAACAATTATTCCTGCATTGAACTTGACAAATGAACAACAAAAACCCATCGTCCTTGGAACATTTTTCTCTCAATGAAGCATGCTCTTTGTTCAGTAAAATCCATACTTCTTACGCTCGCCTCCTCTTCCTACATCACACTTTTTTTTCTCTCTGCTTAAGTGATCGTACCACACGCACCAATAAGCAATCATTTACATTCTTCATTAATACGGTCCGCGGTGCCGAGACGCTTTTTATTAAAATTAATAAACGCCGATGTAAACATTCAATAGAATGCTGCCGGCGTCAAGCGTATGAAGCGAGAGCTTGGAAGGCGGGCGAGAACAAGAATACAATTCCGTTCACGTTCTGCCTGTTAGGTGGTGTTTTACTGGACAAAAAAAAGGTGTTTCTTTATCCCCATCTTATGGATTTTTTTAACTTCTGTTCTGTAACCAACCGAACCGTGCCTTTGCTTTACAGAGCGCGGTGTCAGATGTTGCGATTGGTCTTCGATAGTGACGTTTGCATCGATTGGTGATAAGCGCCTACACGGGAACCTAATCTCTCGTCAGCACTCATGCGAAACGACGACGTAGCTTGTAGTGCCTCATACCTTTTCCATCGTTACATTGCTGCTTCAAAGCTCAGTACAATCTCCTTCCTGATCAGTAATAGAAACGTTAGCCGTTAGCACTTCCAGCCAGCAATGCTCGTCCGATGACTTTTTTATGACCGTTCGCTCGCTTGCATAACACAGAACAGAACTCGCGATCTAAGCCCCCAACACGTTGCTGGTCGTTGCTTTGGACGTGAAGTTTTTCGGGCTTTATTTTGGGCACGTTTCGCTAAAGCCTTCAGAGGGGGTATCATAATACCTTGCGGATTTTTGATTTTTTTTTCTCTTATACAATGGGCACGCGCGCCCCTGTTGAAGTAGCCTGTCGGTGGTGGAGGCACGACAGCGATTTGTAGTTTCGGTGGCTGGACGCACGCTTGTGGAATTGGCGATGGATGGCGATTTTTGTTGTTGTGTGGATGATCGTAGCATTTAATTTATCGACCGAATTCGCGAACGTTCCAAATGGGTCGGAATGGTTTATGCGAATGAAGTGAAAACAGAGCAAGAAACCTGTTCTCTATGACGGGGTGGGTTAGTAGCGCCGGGGATCAAGTTTTGGTTGGTATGGATGTAAACCTAGAGAAGTGAATTAATAGAGATATCTTTCAAGAACGCGTGTGGATCAAGGATGTGTAGATAATATAATCCGATTAGTAGCTTAAGCCAATTTGCCTTCATTTTAAATTTATCAGCATTTTTTGAGGCATTGATTAAATTGTTTTAATTTATTTCTGGAGCTGATAACTGCTTTTTGATAAGTCCTTTAAAAAACTTTGAAGCGGGCGGCGTTCTGTTTCAATTCATCATTCATAGTGCCCCCTACATCTCTGTCTATATGGACGGCCTAAAAAGACTTGACGGGCAAGATCCTTCGGTGCCTTTCTCATGACATGATCAGCTCTTCGCTTCTTCTCCTTCTTTTTTGGCCTAATGGCTTCTTAGATCATACCTGTCATTTCTGGCTGATCAGACTTATTGATACCTCATAGTTGGATAGTCCCCGCTCACTGTGGGGGGACGGCCCAGATGGGATTTGAACCCCGGTGAGCGAGGGCTCAACCTGCAGAGTTTAACTATCATCCAGAATAGTTAGGTCACTGTACAACTCCTGGAATGCGCTTCGACCGGAATAAGCCAGTTTTAGACAGAGCCCAAGTCTAGCAAACATACCGTGCGTACTAGGACTATAAATGCCTTCAAGTATTATGTTTGGAGAAGTTTCCTTCCTGTAGAATCTTAGTAAGACTTAGGTTGGCAGCTAGTAACCTTGCTCGTATCTCAACCTTCTATTTTGTTGTCGGTGTTTGGCTTTTGATTCAAGATAGGTGAAATTTTGGACTTCTTCAAGGTGCGATCATTACTTATCATTCCTACGCTGACGGTACCTGGTGCTGGTGGTGTCATCATTATTTTAGTTTTCACCTTGTTAATCTCCAGTTCGAGGCTTTGTGCCGAACTGCTTGATCCTTTGGTAAGCTTCTGTGTAGCAGAAGAGCCGCTCAAGCTATGGCATGTCTGATGGCAGCAGCGCCATGTCAGGATCTGGATGGATCTATAGTAGATCCCCAAAGTTTTCGCCTATCAAGCCTCGGTTGGTGAAGGTTCATGGAGGAAGTGCTGACCCTCAAAGGCTTCTTTCTTCTTCCTCTACTTCTTCCTTGGCACTATATAACCTCTGAAGGTCTCGGCCTGCCGTTTCTGGCTTTCTGTAACTTTATTTTGCCCGTATTAGCAAATTAGTTAGCCCTGCTTACGAGGAGGCGGTCTGGATAGGATTTGAACTCCGGGGTCCTACCGTGAGTATACCGACTCCGCTGTCGCCTCGGCCACTTGACCGCCCCTTGAGAGATTTTAATTCAATTTCACCTGAAGTGTGATTTCTAAAGGCTTGATAGGGTTGACGCTAGGAATTATTTTTTTTTATTCATAAAGAACAGCCTGGCCAAAGACGCTAGTAATATGCAGCTTAAATTTTGACAGCATATAACAGTTTAAAAACCTCCCGAACCTCAAATTTCGAAATTTTACTTTAAAAAATTAATAAACTTTAAAATCAAAGAAAAATCCAGAAAGCACTAGTAGATATATCGAATATGAAATCATTCGCACTTGTCGTAGATAACACTCGCCTGCATAGTTGCCACCCCTTTACTCATCGAAGGTGGAAATGAAATGCCCGCAGCAAAAACCTGACCAAAGATAACAAACAAACCCCACTTTCCGATCCGCCGGTATGCAATGTCCGCTGACTAATTAGATGATACACTCTCACGCCGCAGTTTATAAAGGCACGTGGTTACCGATAAAGCACCATCATGTCCCGCCCGATCACGACGTTTGCGTCCGGCAGAACGTGTCCGCCAGATCCAGGAATCCACCCCTTGGCTTATCATTTTACTCTATCACTGTAACCTTCTGATTTGCGTGAATTTTTTGTTGAAAATTCCTTCTTATACCCGTCACCATTATCTCTCGGTCGGTCGGTGCGTTCGCCGATTGGGGAACTCCATTTCCCACTTACCCTCATCGCGGGTCATCATCATTTTGATGGTGCTGTCGAGGTCATTACGACGAGGCGGCGTTTGAAGCCACCATCGTAAAAGAATATTGATAATGAAACTATGCTCCCCATCACTCCTTGAGAATGTTCTTCTTCTTAAAGGCGAAACAAACCCCAACCAAAAAAAAAAAAAAAATCGCACAACCCACACACACGCTGGAGGTCGATTTATGACGATGACCCGCCAGTTGTCGGGCGACTAATGCGTAGTAGCAAATTGCGATGATATAAGCCCGGGCAGATAGCTGGCGAGGAGGAGATAAATTGGTGCAATAATTTAAACGAATGTCGTGCTCGTGATATTGTTTATTTTCTTTGCTGTTTGGTTTGTGTTTTGTGTTTTTTTTTTGTGTCACTTCCCGGAACAACATGCGATTAGAATCGAAACCGTAATGTCGAGGTTCGGGAACTATTGTATAATCTACTGGCATGGGGAGCAGGTGGGGGAGAGCGGTGGGGGGGGGGATGTTTGATGAGCTGGTGAGATGCACGTGATACTTCTAACCATCAGTATAAAGGGCTAAGGCACTTGTCCGGAACTTGTTTGACATTGGACATTATAATGATTGATTTTAAATTGTGGCGAAGTTCTAAGTGATCGTACCTCTGTATTGTTCAAGGTTCTTCTGTCCATTTACTCGCTCAGGACTTCCAGGTGGTCCTTGAGTGAGGCCCCTTGTCTAGACGGTAGAAATGGAGAAAATTCCCCCCCGTTTGATCAAAATCCGCGATACACCTCCTCTTAACTTGCGTCACCAGATAAGCTTATCGGCTAGTCGGCTTGGCTTGGAGGGGGGTTGCGTTTATGACAGCAACTTTCCCAGCTACGCGCATATCACCCCACAATATAGCCTCACTCGAGCACCGGGCCTATTGCTGACCTTTGTAATCCCTGCGAGCCTTTTACAATTAATAAGTCACGCAGTTTGAAGTGGCGTGCCATAACAATCCGGCCATAACTCCATCAACCGGAGCGGGAAGGTGCCTTCAAATGGCACCGTCGTGCGAAACGCAACGTTTCGCGCCGTAGGCGAGGTTTTGGTTTGCTAGGCTTAACCTAGTTGCCCGAAGAAAATTAGTCCCCATTCTCAGGGTTACAGTAATAGAAAGGGTAAGCCTGAGGAAGTTTCCGTAATTCCGGAGTGCATAATTTCTAACGTTCTAACAAAAGTGCACTTGGAATTAGCATAATGTTTCGCTTTTCGTTGGGGGCTACAAATGGAAACGATAGGAATACACGACGAGGACACGCGATTCTTGCGGGTGATGCAATCGTGGACCAGGTGAGGAACTGCTGCCAGTTTTGGGGAACCGCAATCCCAGGTGGGGAGTACCAATTTTCGGACACACGTAGTGTTTCAGTCAGTGGCATGGTGGCGGTACAAGCATAACCTTTTTATGTAACGTGTTGGTTAAGCTGTCGTGTGTCGTGGGCGATGTTAATTGGATGAGCTGGCGGGAAATGGAACCCGAGCTCTGAAGTCCTGATTCCTGAGACTGGACCGTTCTTGGGGAGTACAAGTAGAACTATTGACACGACATTTCCATGAAAGCTTCCGTAGGTTTGTATACGTTATTTAAATGCATTTAACTGCACAAGATGAATTATTTCGCCAGCTTGATTTTGTGTTTGAGCTTAAGCAAATGCGACGTAGAAAACAAGGGCCTTTCTATTCGAAATTTAAATGGTTTGAATGATGCTTAGTTTGCTGTTTAGAACCGTCTTTATCTCGGGCCTTCCACACCTTCAATTCGTTTTACTCTAGGCCTTTTATAGTCTTGGTGATTGAATTGGATCTTTGGACCTTGAATTCTCTCGCAAGGGCATCGTTTGCCAAAAGATCTTCTCGTCTAGGGTCTACGTAGCCCAAACGACCACATCGTACAGCATGCCTTCTACTCAACGTTACTCTCAATCCCAGGATCTCTCTGGATATTATGGCTACTAAATGTCCCTTGACAGGCCTCTCGAAGGCTTGATATGACAAAGCGTTCTCATGTCTTTCGCCTGACGTAATGCAGCGTGTCCAGGGTAGTGATATCAGCAACTCAACTTTAACGCTTGGCATTGCTCTGTTAGCCACGTAGAGCTCAGCTTAAATTCAACTTTAATCTAGCTTTACTTATGTGAATAAAACTGATCGTAAATAGTATATTCTGAACTGTCTTTAAGGCTCTTAGACGTTCAAGAATTGGGATGATTTGAAAGGATTCAATCAATTATGAAATTGATAGTTACCCTATCAGTATATTCACTATAATTATGGCTGTTGCTCACTCTAGCGACAAGGTTCACTTAATAACAGGCGCCTTTCATATCTATCTGTGTAAGCTTTTTTTTAATTTGGACAGTTGACTCGTTGATGGACTAGTAGACCTGCTTGGTCTTTAGAAATTGCCTTCTGTGTCTTCTGTGATTCTACGGGCTGTAGGATAATCTTACCATCGTGTAGCGAATTATATTCGCCAGGCTCCGGTGGGCTGGTCACGTTATGAGCATGACACCGGACGACCTAGCCCGTAACTGCTCAAACGGGCCAAACTGAGATGGCGTTGATGCGTCCGCCAGAACGGGCGGGATAATCGATTGGCAGACGAAGGCGCTGGACCGTGAGCGGTATCGAGGATTGTTGCAGAAGGTCAAGACCGGTTGTAGCGTCGGATAAGTAAGACTTTCTTCTTCTTCGTTGACACTACAACCTCGCAAGGTCTCGGCCTGCCATTTCTGACTTTCTGTGACTGGATTTTACCCGTACCTGGATATTGAGTCCTGCGTACGGAGATTATACACTGAAATAGAAAACAGTGAAGATACTATTCCAGACAGTCCAATACAGGTGGTTCGCTGGATCGATTTTAACTCAGTCTTAATTTAAAACGATCGGAAGATACTTCGCCTGTAACGACGCACTCAACACAGTGTGGCATTTAATTGCAACTGTTAAAATATAACGACTGCCACTAAAATCCCAATCCAACCTACCAATATTAATGGCGATCGTAATAAACACCCGGCATCCACAGCGTATGATTACATACGTGCGGCCTCCCTCTCGGAATAGATTGCCCTCAGCCTGGGACAAATTCAAATGCACGCGCACAAACTACATGCGGCATCAGGAATTGCACCGCGTGCACTATTCAATTTGGGTGAGCAATTTCCGCTCAATTGTGTTCTGGCGCCACACAGTAGTGTAGTACACCAGCGAACCAATCATTATTATACAGGCCATTTGTAATAAGTGACTCCCGGCAAGAGGTTCACTAAACGAAATGCGCATTACTTTCACGCGGGAAGCGATGTGGACCCTTGAACCACGTGCGTCAAACCATGTTTGTGGCTAGAAATAGAAAGAAATGGTGAAGTGTGTAGGTAACACAAAAAAGGCGATCACTCGCCAAACCTCGTTCTGCGGACAAATCAATTGTGGGTCGGGGGGAAAGAAAGCAAAAGTGTGTGTGTGTGTGTGTGCGACCATGCGCGACTGACGCCCGCCTGCAAGAAGTCATCCCGGACGGATGCGGCCGAAGAAAGCCGATTGATACGGCGATGGGATGATGGTGGCGTCTTCGAGCACATTTACCCCGTGGACCCCGTTGGTGGAACTGGAGCGAACCGGCGTAAACTGAATCAGAACGCAATGGTTAGCAATGGCGACATACTCTGTGCTGGGTGATGTGTGGATGGCTGCGAGTGTCATTCGGTTGAATTCGGTATGAATTTATTTAAATTGATGTACACAGGGCTCTGGGTGGAGAGGGCCTCACATTAGATTAGGTGTCGAACCGTTGTTGTTTTTATCTTTCGACTTGTTTTGTTGCCACGGTTAGTTAACATGCGAAGCGATTCACCCCGCGGCATGTAGATGTAGATCCAAATGTTGATTTCTACTTGTTCTGGATTTGTTTTGGGGGAGAAATAACTTGTACTTGGAAGCCCAATTTATTCGATTTACTATCCTTGTTGAACCTTATTATCATTTTATGATTGTGATCTTCTTACAATTTATCTGTTTTTGGTGAGCATTTTTATAACTAAATATTTGCTAGAATATTATAAAAAAAATTCTGTACATTTGACTTTTTTTATTCAACTCTTCTTGGCCTAACCGACCTCTTATAGGTCATGCCTGCCATTTCTGGCAGACTAGACTTAAAGGTACTACGTAGTTGTGGCGGTTCGGTGGCCGAGGGGATGACGGCATCGGTCTTCACACGGCAGGGCCGGGGTTCAAGTCCCATCCAGAACGCCTCCCCGTACGTAAGGCTTTTGACTACTTTACTATGGGTAATATTAAGTCACAGAGAGCCAGAAATGGCAGGCCGAGACCTCTCGAGGTTGTAGTGGCAAGGAAGAAAAAGTAGTTGGAAAGTCAGTCCTCCTCACTACGGCGGAACGGTAAGAATGGGATTTGAACCCCGGTCCCACATCGTATGAAGAACGGCGTCGTTGTGTCGCCCTTACCACCGGGCCCAAATATCCTAATATACTAATAGCCCAAACAATAACACATGAATAATGAAATAAGGTTTGGAAATAAGAGTTTTTATTTTATTAAAGTTTTTTTAATAGTTTATTGGAGATTTTTTGAACCGGGTTTTTTTTAAAATGAAATGTTTTTAATAAATTTTTGTAAATTAAAATTTTGATAATATTTCTTATTATTTCCGTAAGTTACCGCTAATTTTTTTATATCTTTAATTTGTTTGTAGAAATTGTAAAAAAATCATTGATGGTTTTCAGTTTTTATTCAATTTTCCTTTCGTTTGCTATATTTTATAAAGTTGTCTTATAAATTGTATAAGTACATAAGTTACTTAAGCATTTTTAAAATACATAAACTAATCCATTAAATGGAGTAGCCCGGTGGAAGATGCGAGAGAGACGCCGGACTTCACGCGACAGGACCGGGGTTCAAATCCCATCTGGACCGTTCCCCCATAGTGAGACATCATTAAGTCTAGTAAGCCAGAAATGGCAGGCATGACCTAAAAGCTCGTTAGGCCAAAAAGAAGAGAAAGAATAATCCATTATATCTATTTTTAGATTCTTCATTTGTTATAACTTTAATCTGTTTAAATATGATTATCAATTTTGATTTAAACGATTTTTTTTTCCATTGAACAATTGTGAAGCATTTATATTGATTTTTATGTCTTTTAACCGTTGATTAGAATTTTTTATACGTTTTCTTTAACTTCTCCACTGTTAACAGAAGCTTGTCAATTTTAACTAAAGTTTTAAAGTTTTATAATGTTATGAACATTTGCATTTACTTTACTTTTTATTCATTAAAAGCTAATAGATGTCTTTTTTATATTTCTTCGCATTTTTATTACTTTTACTACTTTTTTATTACTTAAAATTTTATTGCTTCCCTCCAGTGAAGCTTACCTACAGCTTTAACAATTTTTCTTGTGCAACCCGCTTTATACTTATCGATACAGTACGCAAATTGTGGACCCATTTGCTAGTGCTATCTTTTGTTTGCTTTGTATATCATTGTGCACCGCGAACGCGCGAAACAAAACCGCAGGAACGTTTTGTGCATTGCATGACGATAACGGCAACAACTGCAACGATGCATCGCCCCGGATATTGCGCGATAAAAGTGCATTCTAGTGCTGTACATCACGTACCGCCACCTGTTCTTGGCGATGTGTTGTGTGGAAACCCCGTGACACGAAGTCATACACGGTCGTTGCATGGCGATAAAAGTCCACCGCCAGACAATTGCTGCCCGATTGGTGGGGCAGGGGGTTACAGCTGACCTCGGCTGTGTGCATGGCAGTGTGTTCTAATTGCAATTTACAAAGCAATAGAGCACATTTGCTTGTTGAAGAAAGGATTTGAAAGGAATTACAAAATGTAAATAGAAAGTAATTAGCCCTTCAAATGGTTGGGTTTATGTCCCCAGCTGGCTGTTTCTAGCCATAGGAACTAACCATAAACGTCCGTATGAGATAGGACGTTAGCATCAGCTAGCTTTTTTTGTTTTCGATCCCTCATCGCTAATTCCGTATGACACTTTCATTGACAATTTGGCAGTTGCTTGATCGTCGACGGGCGTCCCGACTCTTGGGTGAACGAAATCGGTCACTGATAAGTCGCGCCAGCGTCCCAGCCTCTATCCCTGTCCACACAGACACAGCCGATAGAGTTTGGCGCGAACTCTGTCCACTGGCGCGGGGCTTGCGTTGACTCAGCGCCCGTGCTGGCCGAATAATTGCACCGTGTGCCGGGAGGTTTGGTGGTGGCGGGCGTGGAGCGACCGTATTACGATGGATGATAAGAGCACCCACTTGCACTGTAGACGCGGGGAATATGGGTGATGGAGATGGCACGGGGAAAACGCTTCATCGAATCTCTCCCTGCCGGGAACGCAAACCGGGAACGATCCCACACTCAGTTGTATTCTGTACGTGATGCGATGTAGAGCGAAAAGTCGGTCTGTTGGATCCGGATCCGGTTGTGTGTGTGACTCTGTGGATCTGTTGTTGTTGTTGCAAGGACAGCAACCGGACTGTAAGTAGTCGTTCGTGTGTTTAAACTCGTTGGAAAAATTTCGTAAATAGTGAACTGCTCAGTCCTCTGTTTTTATTATCTCTCCACCTGAGGCCGATTATTTATCATCAGGTATCTACCCGGCCAGGGGGATGAGCCGATAAGACGAATTTACCGTGAACCAAATCTAACTCGCGCCCACCTGTAATTGCAAAAGTGGGAATTTCGACGACACGTTTTGTTGGTGCCACCGTGTGTGCTATCTTACCCTTTTTCTATTTACCGGTTAGGTAAGGTAGTGCGATTGGGATCTTCACTCCGCGGAAAAAAGGATTAGGTAGATTGTGTTGATTCGCTTCCCCCCGACAGGGGTAATCTTGGGCCGACGCGCGATAAGCTGACGTACCGGTGGAAGTTCTCGTGAGTGAAAGGGCTTTAGTTGGCGTATCAACCGATCAGTCTACAGTCAGTGGCGTTAGTTGCAAAGTCTCAGGGTAGTTTCCTTTGGACGACGCCTTACAGTATGCAATCGCTATTTTTGGCGATTATTTTTAAATTCTCCGTAACAAAATTGGCAATTAGCGCCAAAAAAGATTCTAAAAACACAGGTTTAAAATAGACGAAAAATAGTGCACACCCAGCCAGCCAGCCAAACGGATGGATCGATGCGGCATCTGTCCACAAATTCTACGACCATTTAACGACGACCAGCCCGTCTCGTCCGGATGACGCCAGCTGATGCTTCACTCACAAGTCCTCCAGCTTCCGCTTCGAATAGTAGCTGAACAGTCTACGACCTACACCACTTAAAAAAAGCAAAACCAACTGTTCATGCCAGTGTCCTTGGATGGGCGGGGGCAACCAAAGACGTCAGCGGGCCGAGACCGGCCGGAACCAAGCATTACTGGTTGAGACAGATTGTTTGTTGGCCCATCGCTTTTTTTTTGTTTCCTTTTACTTAATTTGGTTAATCACTGTAAAGAGATCACGTTTTTTCAAATCTTTTCTTTCCCGCCTCGAGATAGTCGATTGGACCTGGCAAATGTCCACCGTTGGGTTGGGGAAGAAAAAGACTCACCGTTATGACGTCCGAGGGCGAAGGTTTATGTAACGCGTTGAAATGTTGTTTTCCGTACGGAAAGATTTGGAATTTTTAGAGCGTTTAATTGCATCGTAAAATGGCGAAAGGGAATAACTTCTCTTCCCCTAAGTTCCATTTAAGGGTCAAGGTTAAGGTTAGCGTCTCGTGTTCCACAGTCACATCAAAGAAACAATGCGCTTCAGTGAATGTATCATCCGCAAACAAATATGAAGAAGCGCCATATATCACTTCAACATCTTCCCGGATTTCTCAGCGCTCGGAAGGTTACTTAAGTGCCAGAGCAGCGTTACTTAGTGTGTGTGCTTGAGTATGATCGGGGAGGTCTACATACATCTCCTCCAATCGTTTACGTTTCCCTACTTCATTAAAGCATCATCATCTGATCTGTGTCTGCCTGTTGCTATATTTATACTTTCAGATATTGCCATACCACATCACATCAGCAGTACACAGCCATCGCCCGGTGTACACCGCAACCCCTCACGTTCCCCGTTCGTCCGGTCCCGTTTTTTGCATCGTTCACGTGCGGCAAAGCTGGTCATTCTAGTAGTATTCGCGTGTAGATTTACAGGAACAAGCAGCAGTACAGCATACAGAAATTACTTAACAGTGGTTGTGAGTGTGTTTTAGTTGTGTCCAACTAAGAAGTGAAACAAAAGAAGAAGGAAAAAAAACTTCGAGCTCGAGATTCTCCTGTGGTGGAAATAAACTTTTAAAGGCAAGCGAGTGCTCCGAACGTCACCTTGACATTCGCCGATCGGTTCGTGTGCTGTCCCAGGTGCTGAAAGTCGGAACTCCCTGCCCACCAACCAACGTCCGTTGCAAAATGTGGTCCGGTTTTGCAGACTACGTAGCAGAAGCCTGACACGATACGTGCATCTTCTACTGAGTGCGATCGCGGTCCGGTCGTAAGCGAAAGGAAGTTCCACCGGTGCCCCTGTGCAGCGGTAGTGTGCGATCCGTGTCCGATCCGGAAACAAACGAAAGTGTACCTTCCAACCCCGCCGCCACCCGCGGGTGCAACGTGCTGCCTGTCGTTCGGCTTGATGAGAACGCACCCGTCCGTACGGGGAGGACCGAGAAACGCTAGGAGCGGCCAGTTACACGCACTGCTAGCAACACTTATGCATAATATTCGGGTTAACGCGACCACCGAATCTGCCACCCACTGTCTCCGGTATATGCCCAAGGATCCGCGGCTTAGATCGACAGGAAGACCCGATCCCCGTGGGACAATACCGTTCAACAGCATCACCACCAGCTTAAGCAGTAGCGATAGTAGTAGTAGTAGTAAAGCTACCAACACCACCAGCATCGCGATCGTTCGTCGCTTCCGTCGTGCCGTTTGTGCCCGTGACAGAAAGACCATCCGTAGTAATATCCGTTCCATCGTCGACGACGCCACCGTACGCGTCCGTTCGGGGCGTCAGCTTCTCAGCGACACCTTGACCTGCCTTCCGTCGGTTAAACAGCTGCCGAGCGGTGTGTAAGTGGTGATCGTGTAAGTCGGACGTCGAGAACACAACAACTGCCGTTTATATATACTCTGCGCAACCGACCAAAAACTGCTCGAATCCACCATGGTGCTCGAAATACGCGTTACCGATCCGTCGGAAAAGTCGATCACACCGGAACGGGTGAAACCACCGTTGCTGGCGGAAGAGATGGAAGATCGTCGGAACAATAATAGCCGCCATTCGCCCGGCCGTACCCCGGTACGAATCGGGCGCGATGAGCTCGAAGCGATCAAAACCAACCTGCTCAACACGAACGAGGTGACGTTCTGTACCGTGCTCGATACGGATCTTGGTCCACCCGGGTCGCCCGGTTCGGGACGCGGGAACTATGGCAAGAACTTGAGCATGGCACAGCTGAAGGTGCCTGGTGCTGGTGGTGGTGGTGGTGGTGGTGCTGCTGCGGGCGGTGATGATGGCAGAGATGGTGGTCGTCGTACCCGCCTCATTTCGGAACTGTCCGAAGCGGACTCGATACTGTCCTCGTTCCACGAGCCGGAGAAGAAGAAGCCGCACAAAATCCCGGACGGTGGCTATGGGTGGGTGATCGTGTTCTCGTCCTTCATGATCTCGCTGATCATGGACGGTGTTTCGTTCTCGTTCGGATTGATCTACACCGAGCTGCTGGATTACTTTGGCGAATCGAAATCGAAGACGGCCTGGATCGGATCGCTCTTCATCGCCGTACCGCTGCTGTCCGGACCGATCATGTCCAATCTGGTGGATCGGTACGGGTGCCGGAAAATGACCATGCTCGGTGGATTCATCGGTGGCATGGGATTTGTGCTCGCTTCCTTCTGCCAGTCGGTCGAACAGCTTTACTTCACCTTCGGCATACTGTCCGGTGTGGGGCTCGGATT
The DNA here is from genome assembly GCF_013141755.1 of Anopheles stephensi. Taxonomy (NCBI): domain Eukaryota; kingdom Metazoa; phylum Arthropoda; class Insecta; order Diptera; family Culicidae; genus Anopheles; species Anopheles stephensi. The sequence goes on along the minus strand of NC_050203.1, from coordinate 30,028,547 downwards.
CGGTTACGTGACCGTAGTCGTCTGCGTGGCGTTCTGGTTCGATAAGAAACGCACGTTCGCGACAGGTATCGGCGCGTCCGGTACGGGCATCGGTACGTTCGTGTACGCTCCACTCTGCCAGTGGCTAATCAACAACTTCGGATGGCGTGGAGCAACCCTCATCCTGGCCGGCACCCTGTTCAACATGGTCGCCATGGGTGCGCTGATGCGCGATCCCGAGTGGATGATCGAGGAAAGTAAGCTGGAAAGTCGAGCGCAAAGTATCCAGACGTTCTCCAACTCGAGCGTCTATCTGGACGAGATCAAGAAGCTCATCGAGACGGGCATCCCGAAGGAGCACGTGCTGGACACGCTCGTGACGAACGTAAACACGGAAGCGAATCAGGTCATCCCGCCGGACGATTCTACCATTAACAAGAGGTATCAGAGTGAGGTCGCACTGCCAACGTTCTTCAGCGAACAGGAGCAGCATGGTGCACGTGGCACCGGGAATCTTCACGCCAGCAATCGCTCCCTTCGTCACAACGTCCTCACCAAGGAAGCGTTCAAGCGCAGTGGACGACTGGCACAAGCGAAAGCACGTCTAGCCAGCACGGAAACGCTCAACTCGTACGAGAAGCTTTCCGACGAAGACGATGATGATCGCCACGAGCAGCATCCGGATGGGATAAGCCTGGGAATTCGTGCTTCGTTGAAAACGCTAAGCGTAGCCTCGCTGGAGGATGGATATCTGAGCGTAAAACGACAGCAAGAGCTCCACGTCAAGGCGGGCGGAAGTACCTGGTCTTTGGATGAGCTTGCACTGGCCGGATCACTGGTCGTTCCCGCGCCCCACACCGATGGTACGCCCAGCGGGGGTGATGGTAGCCGGGCGGAGAAATGTCGCAGCTTCCGGGGCAATTCGCTCGATGTGGTGTACGAGAACGAAATCTTCAACCCGAACGTAGACACAAACGTTACGCTCGTAGTTCCGAAGCAGACGAAGCTGTTGCATCAGCGAGCGGTCGCGCCACGCGGTGGCGGGCTTAAGAAGCAGCATTCGCTGGGGCGTCAGCATTCGATGCGTTACTCGAACTTTTACAAAGACATGCGGCTGCATCGGAACTCGATACATTACCGCGGTGCGCTGCTCAACACCCACCGGTACCGGTTGAAGGCGTCCTCGTGTCCGAACATCTATCGCAACTCGATGACGACGATCGCCAAGGAACAGGATGAGGTAGGTTGAGGGCTTTATCTCGTGAGTTGTGTGCATCACCGGATTGATTGATTTAATTGCTTTAATTGGCCTAGTCGCGCTACTAACACAGCGAGAGTTCTCGTGAAGCGCTAATTAAAAAGCCATCAGCACCGTTGAAGACGCACAAGGCAAACAAGATTGAGAGTGTTTTTAAGCTTTTGGATCGTGCACGAAGCTGTTAAGCTGCTGGATAGGGGAATTTAAAATTTGTTGTGGTGGTCGGTCGGTGAAGCACCAGACCGCGTGTTTGTCTGCAGAGCGACCATGCGTCTCCATCCGTTTTGAGGGGGATTGCTAATTTGTGGTGATTTATCCAGATAAATTAGATTTTTGCACTTTTTCATTTGATAAATTGCAACTTTTGTTGGCTTTTGTTAAGCTCAGGGTGACGTGCGTTTATTTATTCATTGTGTATGTTTGCTTTTCTTGTGATTCATACTTTATATTAGTTTGTTTTCCAACGTTTTAGCTTATCTTCTAGTAGCTTTTTTTTAAGCTTAAATTCATTAAAATTCAAAGAGCTTAATTTACTATTTTTTCGTAATTTTGTTTTGTTTTCAATTTTATTTTATGTCTTTTTGTTTGTCTATTTTGTTGGTAAAAGACTCGAGAAGGCCCCCCCCTAGAATCTTTTGTGTGCAGCACTGTGGCCTGTCATTTTTATTGAACAGTGGGATTTATGTATGGTCATAACTCGTTTGATATAAACATTGTGCTTTGCTCTCTAAAACTGTTACTGTGTACTGCGGATTGCATACATTCAGGCGTAAATCCTACAGTGCCTAGCAAATTTTGTCAGGGGGAGCAAATTTTCTCGAGTCTTTTACCGGTCAGGATAGAGGGAGGGCGATTTAATCGAATAATAAGCAATATTTCATTCGACTTTATTCAACCATTTTTGACCACACTGAAAGCACACTGTGAAGCTTTCGCAACTTGTACTGCTGATTGCATACATTCAGGCGTAAATCCTACAGTGCCTTACAATTTTTTTCAGGGGGGCCTTCTCGAGTCTTTTGCCTTTAATTTGTTATTGTGCATTTGTTTTGTGCGTTTGTCAAATTATCTTTTGTCTTTTGTTTTGTTTTATTAGTTTAAATGAAAAGTGATTATTTTTATTAGCGTTTTGGAACTTCTTTTGTTTTAATATGCTTTTTTTCCTTTTTTCACTTTTAAATTCCACTTTTCTTGACTCTCATTTGATATTAAATTTAAATTTTTAAATATTATAGATTTGTTTTTATTTTTATTTTATTTTAATTTGTTTCTACGTGTGTCATTATTATGCTTGATGAACTCTTATTAATTAATTATATTTCTCTTTTTTCCTATTTCCTTAGCCATGGTACGGAAGCTTCATCGATACGCTGAAATCAATTTTCGATTTTTCGCTCTTCTTCGAGTTCCGGTTCGGTATGCTCTCCATCTCGACGTTGCTTCTGTTTGTTTGGTAAGTGAAGTTTGGACATGGATTTGAATTTGTTCCAACAAGATCCTAATTGTCCTTCTCTTCCTAGGTACATCATTCCCTATTTCTACATCCCGGAGTACGTACTGAACTACAACTACAGCGAGCAGGACGGTGCGAACCTTATCTCTGTGATCGGTATTACCAACACGATCGGCATGGTCGGACTCGGCTGGCTCGGTGATCGACCATGGGTGAATGTTTCCAAGACGTACGCCGTGTGTCTGGCATGTAAGCTATCCTGTCACTCCTTTGTGGAAGTCTTTCCAAATTCCAAATGTGTATTGATCCCCTTACTCCTTCCCGCAGTATGTGGTGCCTCGATCTTTGTCATGCCGTGGGCCATCTCCAGCTACCCGGCGATGGTGGTCCTGTGCATCATCTTTGGCTTCACCTTCGCCAGCACGTTCTCCTTCACGCCCATCATCATGGTGCGGTTGGTGAGCTTGGACGATTTTACCGTCGCGTACGGGCTGGTGCTGCTGGTGCAGGGCATTGGCAGCCTGGTCGGACCACCGATCGCTGGCTTCCTGTACGATGTGACCAACCGGTGGGACGATTCGTTCTACGCGGCCGGGTTCTTCATCTTCCTGTCGGGCGTGTGCGCTTGGGCGATTGGTGCGCTAAAACCAACGCCGGACGATGCGGACGATGCGGACGATGGGGAGAAGGAAAGTGATGCTCTCAGCTCAACGGTCACGGCCTAAGCGAACGGGGGCTGTGTGCCGCCAACTGTGGTGCCTTTTGTACTTATAAATGAAACGAGTGTGTGGTCGTTCTCAGAGCAAGATAGTAAGACATTCAGCGTTTCATATCACGACGGTGTGTTCACGCATCTCCTTACATGGTTAGCGCTTTTCCATTTCATCGTTTTTTCTAACTCCCCGCCCCTTCTGGAAGGACAACACGAAAGCAAACGAATGGACTACCTCAAAAAACATGTACTTTGCAATCAGCGGCATCGTAGTAGTATTCCCCTCGAGATAGATAATCGCGCTTTTATGTTTCTGGTTTAAACGTTGTTACAGGAGGGACAGATAGGGGGAAAAAAGCATAAAAAAAGGTATGCAATACACCAGAACAAAAGCTCCGTAGAACAACGAACGTCAATCGTTAATGCCTTATTAAAGAAGAAGTAAAAAAAGCAGTACATTATGCCTAGAAGGGAAAGTAGTTAAAACAAAACGCGTGAAACTTAAGAGACAACCCCTCGTGTTCTAATATTTGGAAGAGAGAAGGAGAGAGAGAGAGAGTAAATTTAAAACAAAACATGATACAATCTGTTAGGAGTTGCTAAACTATGATAACAAATAGAGCAGACAAGTAGAGCTTTCGCGCGCTTTTATGCACCGGTAAGAGGCACTTTAGAGGGGAGAAAAAAACTTTGCCGAGCGCATGAGGAGCTTCCGTGACCAATGTTGTCCTCAAAGTTATTTAGTGGCACCTTAAGCTAGCTCGTCCATCCGGGACCATCATACCCTAGGCAACCAGGTCATATTTTCGAGCCCAAGCCCTTTCTGTGGTGGTGCCGGTTACTATACACTTGTTTTTTTTTTTTGGGGCTAACGGCCCAGTAAGTTACTGTAAGTAGTAGACACACTTAAAAACACACACACAAAAAACAGGGCTCTTGTTGTGATTGTACTTTGTGTACTTGTAGAACAATTTTTATGTTTACCTATCGTTTACGTGGTTTTTGCTCCCTCACTCTCTCTCTATACACGTTTTGTTCGGGTTTAGATGATTAGATAATTCATTCGAGGGCACGAGTTAGGTTTTTTTTTTTTAAATTTCGTACTTACTTTTAAGATGTGTTTTTACAACTAGGTAGAAAATAAAACTCTCCAATCGATCATCAGTTGCTTTCTTAGGTTTACTGTTCACTCCGAAAATCTTCGTTCTCTTCTTCTCCTTTGACCTAACGACCTCTTATAGGTCATGGAACCTCTTATAGGGCGAGAATAAGCCCGCTCGCTACAACCGACCAAGGCAGAAAAGACTCTTGAGACACTGCTGCCTTATGTTCACGATAAACTTAGGACATACCTGAATTTTCTGGTATTTTCTGAAGATATCGTATCTTCTAAGTTATTCACTTTACAACGCAATTCTAAGACGAGTAGAAGTGATCAAGCTACGACATTAGCATATGGACTGCTCAAGATTATTATTAGGCAGTCATGATCGTTGCAGTGTTGCAGCCTCTCAGTAGTTGAGCTGTTCGGTACTTAAAAGGCTGTATCGAATGCCTGAAAGACGTACAGTGCGGCTCTGTACATCGAGTGTCTTCGTTCTGGAGCATAGATGCAGCTTCCTCATCATGGTCTTGAACCTTTTTGGAAGTGTTGGTATACTAAATGGTTTAGTACCAATATCCGCTTCTCTAGTAGTTGATCCACTTTCCAGGGTTTAAGAATTTCATAGTCAGAATTGCAGAGAAAATGCACCTAGAGCTTAAATTTCATTTCTATCGTTTGATGACTTCATGCGAGTATTGCAGAAGGATACCGTGATCGTCATATGCCAGATTATGAGATACACTAACTCTAGGCAGTAAGAATGGCATCATTTTCGGGGGTTGGCCATCATAGCTGGGGTTGGCTATCTTCTGTACCACACCTGGTGCTATCCGATCGTCTTTGATAGGTACCCTTGTATTCGCCACTAGAATAGTTTTGGTTTGAAGGTCTTCCATGTAGCAGCAGCACTCCATTTCTTGTAGTCATCCGTATCTGTAGAATGAAAATGGAGTTGTTACAATGACAAGCTGTATGAGGGCTGTAGACTAGTGATGGGTGGGCCATCCGTAAGCGTCCCGGTAGGTTTGGGTTGTATTCCAAGTTTAAAAGAGTACGGGTCGACCCGTTTGTGCAACGAGTCAGAGTCGATCCTGTGGGTGCAGCAAAGCATACGCGAATCCGAGCCGTGAGTTCGACGAGTTCGGTCCAATCGGCTCGATTCCTATAGGAACGAACTCGACTCCGGGTCGATCCGGGTGTGATGCATTATTTTCGGATCATTTTCCCAAGTCAGTCCACAATAATGTAGTGATAGGCGCTCGGAATCAGAACTACTTGGTTCCGATTCCGTACACGGAATCGGTTCCGGATCCGATTCTGGAATCGGATCTGGATCCGAATACGGATCCGGTTCCGGAATTGAATTTTTACTTGTTTATTAATATTCATTATTATTCTTAAAAAATGCAAGAAAAATAGGTAAAAGACTCGAGAAGGCCCCCCCCCTGACAAAATGTGTTATGCGCTGTTGGATTTACGCCTAAAGGTATGCAATTCGCAGTACACGTTGCGAGAGCTTCACAGTGAGCTTTCAGTGTGCTTTCAGTGTGGTCAAAATTGGTTGAAGAAAGTCGAATAAAATATTGTTATTATTTGATTAAAATCCCCTCTCCGCTAACCCTACCATTCATTTTGGGTTACAGGGGCTTCGTACTTGTTTTCAGTCGCACTAGGGGTGAACAATCGGGCCTAAAACATGCACAGCGTTCTCGGACGGTAACGAAACAGTAATTCGATGAATACTTGTTACCTTGCATTGATATTCAGCAAAGGAGGAAACATAAGAATATCATAATCTCAAACCACTTGTTACAATGTATTGTATCAAGTTCTACTCGCTGTCTGTTAAAAGTATTAAGGAACAATGCACAATGTTTACATCAAATGGGTTTTGACCATACAGAAATCCCACTGTACAACAAAAATGACAGGCCACAGTGCTGCACACAAAAGATTCTAGGGGGGGCCTTCTCGAGTCTTTTACCAAAATATAAACCGATGATTTTTGATTGATTGAATATTGCCGTTTTATTGCATTTTTAAATTGTGACTATAGAAAAGTGCAAAACAAACAGCTTGAACACATCGTCATCAAGAGCAACCAGCTGATGGGTTTGCTAAGCAACTTGCGCGCGACAGACCCTTGAGACCGGCTGTTTTTTTTTTGCATTTTTCTACAGGCACAATTTCAAAAATGCAGTAAAACGGTAATATTTAATCAACGAAAAATTATCAGTCTGTATTTTTCTTGCATTTTTTAAATAATAGTAATATTATAAATATTAATAAACAGGTAAAAATTCAATTCCGGTATCCGAAATCGGATCCGGATCCGGAGTCGGTTCCGAAAAATGTTCCGGACCTACTCTTCGGAATCGATTCCAAAAAATGTGTAGCGCTCCGACATCGATTTCGACCAAACCGTCATTTTGCCCATCACTTCAATAATGCTTGTGTTTTTGAGAAAACATTGCCCTTGCCGGTGGTCTGCCGATTGCCCATCACTACGGGCAAAATGTCCATCGTTTCGTCCATCACTAGTCGCCTGCCGTTCGCTGATGTCCTGCTAGTGCAGCTGACCCAAATGAGGTGTCGGGCAGTCGGGCAAAGTTCGTGATATTGTCATTAACATGGTAAAAGTGCACCCGTACGTGTACATGTTGTCGAATTGTTGTATTGTTAATAGATCACACGTGCCAAACAACACAACCACCTACAGTCGAATGCGCCACCTTCATCTTGGAAATACAGATACAGTTTCCGTTCCCAGTTGCCGCTGTTTGCTTTGAATTATTATTTATTTATTTTCCGTTACTTTTATCTATATTCCACACCCACAACATCCAATCATCATGCTGTCCCCATCGGACCCATTCCGCCCGTTTGTTCCGACGGAACGGCACGAGATGCCCTGTAGGTTCTGTAGGACCATATGTGACCCATCGCTCGTTCGATTACAATTATCCATATGTTTGTGTGTGTGTTTGTGTCTTTCTTTGTGTGTCCTGTGTGCCAATTTGTAGTTCAAATAGTTGGGTTTACCAATCGTTACTTATTTGCGGAAAGTTTAAATCTAACTGTTGCTGTTTGTATCGCGCTCGTATCAGGTTTATCTCAGAGATGTTTGCAATCATTAATCGGGCAATCAAAGAAGGGCTTAATTCGGTTAAGAAGATATATTATCGAGCTACCCACAGAAGGAAAATCGGGAAGAGAAGAACTGTTTAAGCGGGTAAATTAAATTGACTAACTTATATTATTGAAACGGGAGGTGGATATTATCAGAGCTCAATTAAACGTTTCTGCTGACGTTTTCTCCCTCCCCCGGGAAGGGATGTGTTTGCAGTCTATGCCGCCTTTGCTAAGGTGTGTAGTAACGCTATGAGATTGTACGGGAAGATCTTCGATAAAGCGGGATTCGAATGTGGATCAGTGAACAGCAGACGCAGACTAACTGGGGACCGGGCGTATAATATGATGATGACTCTAATCGTACTAAATATTACACACTCATATATACGCTGCCATGAAGCCGAAAAAAAAACCGAACAAAAGCCTCGCCCAGGTAGACGGGATGGAACGGAGCTGGTTTGCAATAATCTCAGCCCCTTTTCGCATTGGCAAACGTGCAGAAGCTGGATAGAACCAGATCGAGAAAGCGAAGCGAGCTAGCAAACATGAGCACGAGAACGTGGTGAGCTTATGCTTCCAGCTCAAGCAGTACAACGATATGAAGCAGTGGATGCGTGTCCTCCGGCGGGTGTTCCGGTAGCTGAGTCGGTATAGGCGCCAGTCTTTCACACCACAGCAGGATCGTGTACTGGGTGTCGAATCCCATCCGGATCTGCGAGCACATCTGACAAATCTCAACTATTATGGGTGGTAAAATCAAATCAAAGGAAGCCGCCAGGAATTGTTGCCCCCCAAGACCGACTTCGTTTGGATTTTATAGTGCTAAAAAGAGGGAGAAGAAGCCTGTGTTTTCCGCCTCCTTTTCCTATATCCGGAGTAGGAGTCAGATTCCCCCGGGGGTCTTTTCTTCTCTCCCCCCCATTCGAAAGCCACTGTGTACGAGAAATGTGTGGAGTGTGTGTGTGGGTTTGATAAGAGTAAAAATATTTACGTTTTAGTTAGTAGTAGTTTACAGCCGCCAATCCACCCCCCGAAATAGTACACCGCGCGTCGTTTCGTTCCACACTCTGCTTGCATGCGCTCAAACGGGGCTTCCCAGGCGATCATCTTCCACCGTCCGTCCCATTTCGTTTCCCCTCCCCTCCCCCATTTCGCTCCATCTTTCTGTGAGTTGGTTTCTTCCTGCATATTCCATGTGCCCCCTTGTTGTACTCTTGTGTCTTTTGGGTCGGTTTTTTTTTCTCTGGTGGTCTTTTATCTCGTTTTTATTGTTCATTTTCGCACATTTTTCGCCTTTCCTCTCGCTCTTTCTTGGTTACTTTTTCACACCGTACACTTACACACATATTCCCCATCACAAGATTGGAATTGGTTTTGGTTTAGTTTAGGTTTGTTTTTTTTTTTTCAGTGTTTCTCCTTTTTCGGCCCGTTTTTTTGTTGTTGTTGTTTTGCTACCAATATGCTGCACACACACACGCACTTTCCATCAGCTAGTTTTGTTGCTGTTGGATGTGTTATTTTACTTATCCCCCCTTTTGTCCACCCGAACAGGCGTACGATCGTACAAGACGCATAGTGTTCACTTTGTTGCTATTCCTTTTTGCTTCTTCTGCCTTTGTTTTTTTTTTTTTTGCTGTTCGTGTTGCTGTGGAGGGAAAGGAAATTGCAGCCCCAAACTGTGTTACAAATCTGATCTGATTCTCCGTTTGATCGCCTTCGGTTGCGTGTCCGAGCGGTCGGCGCGCAGCGTGCGTAAGGACACCCGCGAGAACGCTTAAATACGCAACCACTTCTTTTCCCCGTCGCCTGCTGCCGCCCGTTGACTCCAATCGCCCCTGTTGTTAAACCCCAACTGTTTACTTGATTTCATCCCAGCTTCGGCCCAGCGGTGGACCATCGTCGGGTACGGCATTGCACATTATAATGGTCGGTGGCTGGCGGCACGACGCTTAGCAGCAACCACTGCTAGCCGGTCCGCCTGGGCTGTTGCCGCTGCCGAGCGACGGGCTCGTCGGGGAGTGCTGCTGGCCAATCTTGATGCCGTTAGCCTGGAATTAAAGGGCCCACAAAATGACGTTAATATATGCAACGATGGGGCGAGTCAGAGAGAGAGAGAGAGAGAGAGAAAGCAAAAATCCTTCGCCATACCTCATTGTTGATATCGAAGACACCCTCCTGGATCTTCTCGTAGATTTCCTTTGCCGTGTTGATGAACGCTTCCTCCACGTTGGCCGCTGTACGGGCGGACGTTTCCATAAACACCAGCCCATGCTCGCGTGCGAACGCTTCCCCTTCCTCCTTCTTTACCTCGCGGCGTGAGTCAAGATCACTGCAGGAAAGTGGAACCCGGTTAGCCTATTGGCCCGATTGGTTAACGAGTGACTTTAACCGGCCCTTACCTCTTGTTGCCAATCAGCATGATGACCATGTTCGAGTTCGAGTGTTGCCGAGCGTCCTCCAGCCAGGTCGTCAGGTGGTTGAACGTTTCGCGGCGCGTAATGTCGTACACGAGCAGTGCACCGGCTGCACCGCGGTAGTACGAGCGCGTGATCGACCGGAACGCTTCCTGGCCGGCCGTATCCCAGATCTGTAGCTTAATCTGCTTGCCGTCGATCGTGATCATGCGGGCCCCGAACTCGACACCGATCGTCAGATCGTGCACCGGCTGGAACCGTTTGTCGGTAAACTGCAGCAGTAGGCAGGACTTGCCGACGCCTGGAAGCAAGCAACGAAAAAACAAAAATCAAATGTGAGTAATATAATGTTATAGAAAAAAATAAATAGGGCTTCATATGGTTCAATGAGCTAACGAACAACCGAACAAGATCATTAATAACTAACAACAGCTTTTCTCCTTGATTTGTTGTACTTTCCCCCATACGTGAATCATCCGATGATTCATTCAGTTTCTCTTTTTTCTTGCTTACAATTTTTATCATTATTTTCTCGATTTATGGGGTGCAACCCGACTGGCAATGGGACGACCACACGTAAAGCGCCTATGTGCAATGTGCATTTCTGCAGCAGCTAGTGCAACAGACATTCCTCGCGCCGATGATTCATACCGCTTCCGGCCAATATAAACAAACAAAGGCTACATTAAACGATTGAGCACGAGCTGTTTCATCCCTCCCTAGCCTAATAACATCGTGCGGGTTGGTTGGTGGTTCAATTCGCTCGATTCGCTTTCTGCGGTCGCTCTATTGCAGGGGTTTTCGAGGCAGCTTGAGATTGGTTCACTATACGGATGCTTCACAAACACTTGCTTACTGTAAAGTAGAGTTGAACAATAAATTTACAATCTCATAAAATGCTGAAAATTTGACTTAGGGAATGTAGAATATCTCAATTTCACTCTCGCCTGATTGTATCTAAAACGGCTGACTTATTGATACCTACTAGCCAGATAGTCAAGTCATTCAAGTCCTTAAATCATGGTTCTTCTTTTTCTTCTTCTTCTTGGCACTACAACCTCAAGAGGTCTCGGCCTGCCATTTCTGGCTTTCTGTGACTTTATTTTACCCCTAGTAAAGTAATCAGCCCTACATACGGGTAGATCGTGCTAGCAGCTATTCACCAGCTAGCAGCTCTGTATTTCAGTGCTACTGTCACCGGTTTCTGGACCAGTCCAGCGTGAACAAGTACCATACAGCCAATTGCCTTTAAGTAAAGATTAACTATTCAGCTATATAGTTTTAATAAGACTAGAGATAATGGCCAAAAATTGACGGGCTTTTTAGTTAATAAGAATGGCCTGGCCGTACTGCAACGAGTTTTGGGCCTCAATAGTCAAATAATTTGTTTTTGATGGCTGTTATCTGGTTATCTGAAAAATTGCTTGGATGTCCTAAAATATATTTTTTAGATTTATTGATTGAGAATGCTCGTTAGAAAAATGGGAATAAATATATATGATAGACGCAAGTCTAACTTCCACTAGGGTGAATCAGTAAGCGCAAGTAAAGCAACTCTAGAAACGAGAAATCTCCCACCCGAATCACTCGAAGAGCAAATTACAAGCACCAACACATTGTGTTCATCTTTTATTCAAAGTGAGAAAAATATAAAAAAACAGTACCACACCGTTCAAGAAAAAATGTGAGCTCTTAATTTCTAACTCTCACATTAGCTCGACTTTAGCATAACGCACACCTTGAACGATTATTCTCCTGAAAATAAGGGAACGATCGTATCGCCCCAAAACATTGGACCTTTGACACAACCTCCCAGATTGTGTTACGGTTACAAGCTAGTTAGGAAAACCCTGCATTTGCTCGCAGTCGCTCCGCATCGAACCTGGTGTACCGTACTGTCGATTTTTACTTTCTTCTGCGATCGACCAGAGCCAGCCAACAAGCAGAGGCTAATATGATTTCCTCGTCCGGATTAAAGGCCATTGCGGCCATAGAGAGCAGCAATGACCGTCGTTTGCTTGACTCACTCACACCCGGTACCTGCATACACACAACTGTGCATATTGCGCATCAAACCTGCCATGGGTTGCTCTGTTTCGGTAGATATGATTTCCTATTGCATGGGTGCGATAGTTTAGAAAGTTTGATTTCTGTGCCTCAGGGACAGTGCAATTGACGAGCAAATCGTTCGTGCGTTTTTATTTTCTGTATGTCATGCTGCTTCGGTTGGTGAAACCACAGTAGTGTGACCTAGACCGTCCGGTGGATGGAGTGTCCGTCCAGTGTGGGAACAAAGAGCACGCGGGTAAACATGCATTCTTCTCCACTATTAGTGTCCGCATGACCCGGTTTTACGCGAGCAGCAGTAGTAGTAGTAGTGGAAGTTAAACGCTTCACAAATTATAAATATTTTTCTTCTTTGAGGCTGTGATAATTGCCGATGCCATTCATCTTCCTGCTAGAATGATTCTCGGTGCAGTCGAACGTGAAAGGGCAACCGAAGCAAGGGTGGTGGTAACTCGATCTGGCGAGAAAAGCTCTCCCATATGGTTCGATGTTTGGGCTCGTTGGGAGGATGGGGTGACCACCGATGACTGCTCGCGTTCGACGCACACACTGACACACACACACACACCAGCCGACTACAGTTCATATCCTTCCGCTGTTCTCTTGCGCGCGGTGCGATAAGGCCTGGCGAGGGTTGATGACGAAAAATTATCGATTTTGTTCTTTGCTGTTGTCAGACGGCGGCGCGTTTGCGTTGGCGTCACCGTCACTGTGGTTTGGGCATTTCAACTCGCCCATCACACTTCTATCCGGCTGCATTAGAAGAAGATGCGGGCTGTTGCCAGTTCTTCCCTTACGGCAAAGTCGTGCTTAATCATCCTTTTCATTATCCCCTTTTTTGTTGTGCTTCCACGTCCTGTCCTGCTGCTTCCGGTGCCCGTTCTACCACCCATGCTACCCTGGGGTAGTATGTGTACTATACCGTTGTGTTGGTGTTACACCCAACCACACACAGCAAGCGCCTACGCAATGTGCAAATTAAATCACACCCAAAAAGAGCCCTCCTGCCGCAGGTCCTGTTTTTGGAGGGTGCTGGAAAAAGAATCCCACCACCTCGTGCTGTACCGTATGGTTTGTGAGACGCAGAAAAACCTGAACAAAAAGGTAAAAACCTTGATGCGAGCAGCGTTTGCCCAGCGCGTTCACATTTACCTGTGTCTCCTATGATGATGTATTTGAACAAGTAAGCGTACGACATCTTTTGGCGTAGAACAAACTTTGCGGTGACGCACTCTGCTCGGGAAGGATGATAGGATGATTTAAGGCCGATACACGGTAGCTTCGAACTTCGAACCGACGGGAATTACGTGGAGTTCACGAAATATGTTATCACACACGACTGGGGCCACCTTCTTCGTTGGGATTCTTTTTGATGTTGCCTCTTCACACACACACACACGCACACACGAGAAGGGAGAGATCACTGTTGTGACTAGCGTTTCACTGCGTACTTGAGCTGCGAAATACGCATAACACAGAACAATTACTGCTGCACACGTACGAATACGCTGCAATATTGTGGGCACACGTACACCACAGCTTCGAACGCTACGGACGACAGGGGCAAATCGCTTTCGATCGCTTCAGTTCGGGCACACTTTATTCCACAATTCTTTGCGATGTTTATCTCTTTGTTAAAGGTTCGCAGCTTGGCAGAAAAAACACTTGGAGAAAAGAGCAAGTGTGTTGCGCGAGTGGGCAGGTTCGACCATATGACGCACGGTTTGACAGCTCCGGCGATGAAGGATCGTTTGACATCTTTGATTTTTTTGGGCGAAAAAATGTTTTTAGGATTTTATTTTTAAACGAAAAGCCTAATTAAGGATATAAGTACGATCAATTGTGCACGATAAAATTTTTTAAAAATATGTTTAATATAAAAGGCAATGAAAATAGCAAAGTAATTAGGTGCGTTTGTCCGTGTACTCATCACACTGTGCGCGCGTTTGTTTTGATTCCGATTTTCCTCAGCCTCGCGCATTCCGGATGACATTCGATCCGGTTTTCTGGCGAATGCAACGAAAACAAAACGCGAAAACGCAATTTGCCTCCGTTGCGTGTGCTTCTCTGGTGCTTGCTGCGTAATCTTTTCCGCTAGAATGAAACTACTGTGAGCTGTTCGGTTCTGGTTCGGGTGGGGTTAGCCTGTTTTCAGCTTTCCGCGGGTATTTCGCTTTCGCTAAAGGAAGGAGCAGCCAGAAAATTGGCTTGGCCAGATTCAGCACCGATATAATTAGCAGCATAACAGCACCATGATACGATACCGGGTGGTAGCGCTCGTTTTAATTGTGCTGCTAATCTACTTCTTTCGGCTAATATTTGCTTCCGGTGGTGATCGAAGTCAGTTCTATCAAAACTGCTTAAAGTTCTGTACGCTTGACAATTGTACACAGTGTAAGTTGGGGGCCTTGGGGGGAGCGGGGTTGGATGGGAAACGGCCCAGTGCATACCGTTCTGATGTGTTTTTCTTTTCCTTTTCCTTCTAGCTGGTGTATCGTACAAGAAGGAGCTGCAGTGGAAGCACGATCCGATCAATAAACTTTTGATGTGGACCTGCTACGATGAGTGCGGTTACGACTGCATGTGGAGGACAACGTCCGCGTTTCACAATCGCAACTGGACTACGCCACAGTTTTACGGCAAAGTAGGCTACCCTTCGTCGATGTAATTCCAGCAGATAGTGTTGATTAAAATTACCTATTTTTCTTACCTTCTAGTGGCCATTCGTTCGATTCCTCGGTATGCAGGAACCGGCCTCGGTGCTGTTTTCGATCGCCAACTTTATCACGCACTACAAAATGCTGCAACGGTTCAAGCGCGAGGTGCGCACCGACAGCCCCATGTACGGCACGTGGCGAGCATTTTCCTACATCTGCCTGAACGCGTGGATTTGGTCGGCCATTTTTCACACGCGCGATTTTCCCGTCACCGAGCTGCTGGACTACACGTTCGCCTACTCGATGGTGCTCGCTTCGTTTCACTGCATGGTGATGCGCATGATACACCGGACGTCCGTTTTCGTGCGCGGCACCTTCAGCTTCCTGTGCGTACTATTCTTTATCAACCACTTTTCCTACCTTAGCATCGGGCGGTTCGATTATACGTACAACATGAAGGCGAACATCGTGACAGGTAGGCGGCGGCGGCGGCACGCTTTGCCATGGTTACGTCGTGGATTGACGACCTCACGCTTCCTTGCCAACTTGCAGGTATGAGCGGCGCACTGGGATGGATTTTGTGGTGTTTTCTGCAGCGCCGGAAGCGACGCTACGTTTGGAAGTGCTTTATCTTTATCGTGCTGGCGACCTCGTCCTTACTGCTGGAAATTAACGACTTCCCACCGATCCTGTGGACGTTCGATGCACATTCGATATGGCATCTGGTAACGGCACCACTAACAATACTATTCTATAGGTAAGCTTAAGCGATGTGTGACCAAGCAATTACCTAATGGCAAGCTTTCCCCCGGTTTTAGTTTTATCATCGAAGACTGTAAAACGTTGCGTAAAGAACTGGCCAGCGGTGAAGATGAGGAGGAAAGCCGCAAACTGTTGTAGAGTTTGTTGCTTCATCCAGCGAAGAAAACGAAACTGTGTTAAAAGTGTTACCTACTGAACAGAGATCCATTTGCTATACCCTTGAGGACAATAATACGGACAAAGCAAAGAACAAAACATTGCACCAGCATTCAGAGCTCGAAAAGCATTAAAATTTAAACCGTAAGTAAGTTTGGGCGGCTACATTGGCTACATTAGCAATCACTTTCTCTCGGTACGCAGTTTTTGCCGCTTGTGTTTTACACGAATAGATTCTGGTCAAATTCTACTCGATGGTTCACGGTTTAAATGTAATTTATTCGGGCAGAGGTGCGGTTCCGTTAGGATGTATAATTAGCTAAAACTAGTAACGAATTCGAAATTATGCCAAAATTAATTACCTTAAAGACATTATTACATTCGACCGTTTTACCTTCAACTTTTTGTAAGCCAAATATGTATGCAATTGGACCCGGTTATATTCAGCAGCCTAGATAGTGTACGCGAAATACGTCAATTGATGGAGTGCAGCGAGAACGCATGACCCTGTGCCCCAGTTTTTGGTATTACACATTTATCCACGAACGCACGTAACACTCTAGTCAACGGTCATGTATGTGTATGTAACATTCGTGCTATGGTATAGCTACTGTAAAGCGGGACAACAGGCACGTTTTGGGTGTGAAATTCAAATTTAGTAGCGAACGACCGTGTTTAAGGTTTTTTAAAACTCTTTTGGACTCCTCGTGTAGAACAGAAGCAATATGCGTTTATTCCAGGTTTACTGATAAAGACATATTATATACATATATATATAGTGCGTTGTATGCACGCTACACACTTAGAACAAAACGGGAAGTAATTTATAAGCATGTAACAGTACGAACAAAAAAAGAACAAGTTTTTTGGATTTCGGAACACTTAATGGCTGAACTGTAGAATAGGATTACCAAAATATATATTATATTCATTTAACTTAATTAAATTGCATTTTACTGAGGGTCGCGAGAAGAAAGACAGTAGTGATATAAATTATTTGTTAGTATAATAATTGAGAAAGTTAAGCTAAGTTTAATCATGGCTCAAAGAAAGGAATTTGAGCTCATTACAGGCGAGCAAAAGCGTCTGATAATGATGTGATTTAACGTCGTTGAATCGCAAACTTTTTTTTTGGTTTGGGTGACTCTTACTATTGTTAAATTTAGCCTTCAAATTAATTGCTTTCCCCTACTCTACCAATTATTGACATAGCGTATTAATTTTAGTCTCTTCTTTTGTATTACTAACGCGAGAAGCCTTGCCAGCCGTTTAAGGCTTCTTTGACTTGATTTGTCTCGTAACTGAATACTCATTTCAGCACCTGGGGATACTAATGCGAGAAAGTGATGGGAAATTCGGCTCCGGAAACGGACCTGGCTCCGACCGGCTCTAGTAAAACCTGGAGCTGGCACGATCCGAAAGGAAAAGTGGTTAAGGAGTAGAATAGGCCCACAGGTTGTACGGGCCGTAACTGTTGTATGCAAGTTGTGTGAAAGTTCACGGTGAAATGTGTGCATGAGTATTTGGGACATAAAAGTATTGTTTAAATTAACCGTTAATTAAGTTAAAAAAAAAAAACATTTGAAGGTCACTACAAAATGTCATGTAAGTTTTTTGAAGTATTCAATAGACATTTTATCAGTTTTTATTAACTTTTCAACAGTTTTTTAAATAAGTTCAATTAAATTTTTACTGATTACTGATACCATATTTGTATCATTTTTGATAGTAAAAAAATGAATAAATTTTGTATTTAAGTATAATTCAACTAAATAGTTTATAAACTTGCTAAACTGGTACAAAAACTAGATAAAATAGTAATTTTTAGCATTAATATTCATAATTTATTTACATGAATTTATCAAAACCTAGTTAACTATTCATAATTTTATCTAAAAATATGTAGAAAATGTTATAAAAACTATAACTGCATTTTACCACGCCAAATGAAAATCTTCTTTTTCCTTGTCACTACAACCTCGAGAGGTCTCGGCCTGCCATTTCTGGCTTTCTGTGACTTGATTTTACCCGTAGCAAAGTAGTCAACCCTGGGTACGGGGAGGCGGTCTGGATGGGATTTGAACTCCGGTCCTGCCGTGTGAAGACCGGCGCCGTTATCGCCTCAGCCAAATGAAAATGCTTTACTTAGTTTATATACAAAACTTATTGTGAGTTTAAATTAAATCATTTTCAAAGCCATCTTCCGACCAGGAGGTGTGGAGATGTATTATACAAAGACAAACTGGCTTAGGTCCCAGGAGATGTATTATCCTTCTGGCTGGTACGACTAGGAGGTGTGGAGATGTATTACACAAAAACAAACTGAGAGTAAAACATTTTGTTCGTAACCGTCTCCAAAGCCTTTAGTTCGTAGTCAGCCTGGAGCCTTCTGAGCGAAATCGGCTGTGGTAGTGTCAGAGTCGGCTACGAAGTGGTAGGGTCGTAGCTGGCTCCAGAGTCGTTGGTCTACTCCGGAGAATCCATCACTATTGCATTACTAATTATAGCGCTAGGACTCAATTGCTCTGTATCAGTACAACCATTTTCTGAATTTAACCCTGATTTCACCTTTATCAAAAATTGATGATTTATGGGGGAAAATTAAGCTGTAACATTTATTTAACCCTACCATTGCTTCTCTAAACAATTGTTTTTGGGAATTGATTAGAGAGTTTATTAGAAGGTAAGCATGCGATCTTCAAGATCTTCACGATGCGGCAAATCATGGAGAAGATGGCGGAGCAGCAGCTCCACTCTTACCATCTGTTCATTGATTTTAAAGCCGCATATGACAGCATAACACTGTACGCCGCAATGAGCTCTTTTGGAATCCCGGCCAAGCTTACCAGGCTTCTAAGAATGACAATCGCCAACATCACATGCCAGGTGAAGGTCTAGATAGAAAACTCTCAGGGCCCATTGCTACCACCAAGGGCCTGCGCCAGGGGGATGGGCTTGCCTGTATCCTTTTCAATCTGGCGCAAGCGTGAGCCATCCGCGACTCGGAGGTGGAAACTTCGGGGACCATCTTCTATAAGTTCATACAGATCCTGTCATACGCTGATGACATAGACATCATTGGTTTGAGGCTCTCCTATGTAGCAGAAGCTTATCAAAGGATCGAGCGTGCGACACAGAACCTTTTCTCCTTTCCATCCTTTAGAAATTCCTTTTAGGCCATCCACACGGACAGAGGAGGCGTGGCGGGCCCAAATTGAGATGGAGTGATGGCGTTGATGCGTCCGCCAGAACGGCCGGGATAACGGATTGGCCAGACGACGGCGCTAAACCGTGAGCGGTATCGAGGATTGTTGCAGCAGGTCAAGACCGCAAAGCGGTTGTAGCGCCTGATAAGTAAGTAAGTAATCATGCGATCTAAACCGATCTTCGTATGCTGAAGATCAAACCAGCTCCTCTCCCCCCCCCCCCCCCCCCCGATCAAGCATCATTTTATCATTTCTCAATATTTGCTATACGCATAATTTTTAACCATTCCCCAACCACTGTGTAACGATAACAAAAAAACCCATTCCCACTTTGCGTTGGAACTAGTTATACAATGGTTTTTTTATTTTCTCTTCAGCACTTAGTTTGTATTCAATACACTGATACACGATAGAGTGATTAATGTTTCCCCTTTTTGCACGGTGAATTCATTAAAAAGAAAAACGGAAGTAAAGAAAACAATCAACCAAACAATAATGATGCACAAAAACCAAAAACATGGTAGTGGTTTTTGCCAGCTTAAAAAAAAGCAAATCCCTATTATTTCACTGGCAGCCTAGAGCAGAGCCCATAAAACACCGGGTGGTCCAGCTTTAGAAGCTCTCTGCCACTAGCTGTCTGTTCTCGTACCGTGTTCCCCTCTTAGCTTAGTAAGAACCACCGTCGTTGCTTGCTTCGTTCGAACACTTCAAAGCTTGGAATAGTTATTGTGTTAAAAAAAGAAGAAGCAAAACAAGCACAAGCAAGGCCCTTTTGCTCGGCGGCTCTCTGGCTTCTGCTATCCGATACGAACTCCTAACCGCGCTTTATCTGCCGTTACTGCCAATATCAGTCCTAGGAAGAAAGATGTATTCCTTTTTTACGATTTTTGTTTGTGAGCCCGGAAGCCTGGAGGCGTCCTTGCTGCGAACGACTGCGATGCGTCGGCTGTATATAGAGCCGGCTCTTTCGCTTCTGCTGGTAAATGTTAGTAGATTAAACATTACTTTAACTGGTTTTCGTATCTCCCGTACCTGTACTAATCTCGTTTCCCGCTTTCTCTCGCTTTAATTCTAGAATAATATTACGTGCGAGTTTCGGTCAGCGGCAGAACGCGTGTGTTTTAGTGTTGTTATATGCCTTTCGTGTTAGTAAAAGGGGTATATGTGGTGTGTAACGTAACGCTTTTAGGATTGTTTTTGTTTTATAACATTCAGATCACAAATTTAATTTGCCATTACTACTTGCCTTGCCTGTCCGTACGCTTCCGCTCGCTCCTCACGTGGTGTATGTTGTTGTCGCCGCTTGCTGATAGCAGATCATCCCGTAAGCTGATGATCCTTTCTCCTCCGTTTTGGGCAATGAGTGCCGCTTTGATTGGGAGCGGATGTGGCTGTTGTGCTTAAGGACTCCGGTAAGCATTGCGCCGTGCATAAGTCGCGAACCGCACGTAATCGTTAATTTGCGTCAGCTGGTTCCAGTACTGATTGCTCCACAGGGCGTACGTCCGATGGTAGAGTGAGGTTGCGTGAGCATCACTACGCATCGGAGGCACCGTGCTGGTAGCACCGGTCGCTCCAGCTGCCACTCCGGGCGCCATCGTCGGGTGGAAGGGTGGTAGCAGATTTTCCATTCGTGCCATAAACGCGGGCGACCGGGTCGTACGCTCCTCATCGATGATGGGCTGCGCCGGGGGTGCATTAACGCCGCCCGCAACCGTGCTGCTGGCCACCGGCGGTATTATTCCGCTAACGAGAAGCGGTGGCGTTGGGATGCTTGGAACGGTAAAGAGATGTGGCGAGGCGGCTACCGACACCGAATTCGATGGTACAGCTCCAATCTGCTCCATGCTACCGGTCGGTCCGGCGACGGCCGCTGCACCGCCTCCCAGCATTGGATCGGTGGACGCAAGCGCCGCGTTCTCTTTGGGTGTTGATTTGGCCGATGCAACGGAAACGCGGTCCACATCGTCGAAGAAGGACGAGTTGGACGCATCGCTATCGTACGACGAGTAGGAGCTCGCATCATCCATCATATCGTCCACGTCGTGTGACGCACATTCCGGCCCGATCGGACCAATCGGATCGGCTTCGATCGGGTTGATGATGGGAAGTGATTGCTGATCCAGCATCTCGGGCGGTTCCGGCGTGGAGCCAACGTTCGAGCCGACCGTATTCGAGTTCACTTCGAGCGAATCTTGCTGCTGGAACCGGATCCGGTTCGGTAGGTTCGCCTGTATAACATCCTCCACCTCTTCCTCGAACAGCGATCCACGGTTCGAACCACACGTGTTGGAGTTTAGCTCGATCTCCTCCCCTTCCTCCCCATTCTCACCGATCTCTTCCGCCAGCACGCCACGATGAGTGCCCCCGTGCAGGCGGGACGAATCGAGCGATATGCCGCACGGTACCACATCGGGGACGGAGCATTTGCGCGTTAGGCCCCGATCGCTGATCGTATCGTCGTGCACCTCCAAACTGCAGCCATCGATCGAATGCAGCTGCACCTGATGCTCGGGATGTTCCACGCCGAGCTCCTTCTGTTCCATAATCTTCGCAAACAGTGCATCATTGTTCGCTTCGAACGGTGGACATTCGCCCCCGTTCGCTTCACTGTCCGAGCTGTGATCGATGTCGGAACAGTCGACCGAACCGATCTGCCGGAAGCGTGGATCGGGTATCTGGTTGAGCCGTGACATCTGTGCGTTAAAGTCCGACCCCACCTCCACCTTTTCCGTGACGTTCGTGCTAAGCGAGGAGCTGCTTTCGAGGTCCGATTCGTCACCACCGTTCCGGGTGACGATGGTTGTGATGGTGCTACCCTGCAGGAGCAACAGCGGCGCTCCTTCCGCGTCAGGTACCGGGGTCGATAGATTGCCCCTTAACGTGGCGGCTGGAACGACTGCTGCTGCTGGTTTTACGCCATTCTTCGATGGTCCCGGTTTGGGAGCATCATCATCCTCCTCATCATCATCATCATCGCCGTCGTCGTCGTCGTTGTTTGCATCATTATCCGTTTCCTCCAGCGTGACGCTGTGTTGCCGTTCGTTACCGTCCGGGTGCTTTTTGTTTCCGTTCAGCGAATCGAGACGCTTCGTTTTGGCGGCACGATCACCGTTCGACTGTAGGCCACGATCGAGACTCAGCTTCTCCATCGACATCGACAATCCATCCATCGCTACCGCATTTGACGAGGCCGATTGGAGGACCGTTTGTTCCGGTTTGCCCGGCGACACATTGCCGTTCAGCTCCACCGCATGACCGTTGGTGGTCTTTGCTTTGGGTTGCGCCGCTTCCAGCGTACCATTCGCAGCATCCACCAACTCCACCACCGTCTCCTCGTCCGACGTTGACTTTTCCAAACTATCGTCCAGCTTGAAATCGTCGTTGTTATTGCTTCGTGCCGACGGTTCACCACCGCCATTCTTCAGCTCATCCCCAATCATTTTCATCGCCTTCAAGAACATCTGATCCGCGTCCTTGTCCCGGATTTCCTGCACCATCTGGGAAGCGAACAGCTTCTCGTACCGGTCACCGTACCGTTCGAACTGCCACAGATCGTCCAGCTGGCCCTGCGGCAGCTTAAGTACAAACATCTCATTCCCACCGATATCGTGCAGGATGCGCCGGAACCGTTCCATATCCTTCACGCCCGACACCAGCGTCACGGCGATACCCTTGGTACCGAACCGCCCCGCCCGGCCTATCCGATGCAGGTAGGTGGCATTATCCTTCGGCACGTCCGCATTGATCACCAGATTCACATTCTCCACATCGATGCCGCGTGCGATCAGATTCGTCGCGATCAGTACGCGGGCCCGGAACGAGCGGAAATCCTCGATCGCCTTCAGCCGGAACCGTTGCTCCATGCTGCTGTTTATCACTTCCGCCGGCCAGCCCGCCTTCTTTAGGTACGTACAGTACGTTTCCGCCTTTGCGATCGTGTTCGCAAACACCACACACTGGGAAAAGTTGATCTGCTGGAAGATCTCGTTCAGCACGCCCACCTTCGCCATCAGATCCTTCACGTTGTCCGGTTCCGCCGGAAGCTCCCGCACGAACTGCTTTATGCCGAACAGTAGCGGCACCTCGCGCTTGGGCGTTACACCGATAAACTTGGCGTTCATGTACCGCAGCAGCTCACGATCGCGGTTGTTGTAGAACGTGGCGCTGCACACGATCGTTTGTCGCTTTTCGGGCAGCGTGCAGACGATTTTGTCGATATCGCCCCGCATACTCGCCTGCAGCAAAGTGTCCGCCTCGTCCATCACGAGTGTGCGGATGTAGCACGTGTTTAGCACGTTGCTCTTGATGAGATGCAGTATTCTGCCGGGGGTGCCGACAACGGCCGAACAGTTCTGTAGATTCTTCCGATCGACACTAATTTCCATACCGCCGATAAACGACCGTGCCTTAAAGTTGCCCAAGTCACTCCCGATACGGTTCAGCACCGTCTCCACCTGCACGGCTATTTCTCGCGTTGGCACGATCGTGAGCGATTGTGGGAAAGCGACCTCGGGATCGTGCCTTTCCGCGATGGTGATCGCAAATACGAGCGTTTTTCCCGTGCCCGATTTAGCTTGCACCAGTAGATCTACGGCAGAGAGAGAGAGAGAGAGGGAGAGAAAGCAACACGGTTAGGGCCGACGCATGTGTGGGGTTGTAAAAATATTGATCGAATCGAGCGGTTTTCCTTACCGAAATCACACCGTGCCAACGGAACGGCCCGTGCCTGTATGGGCGATGGGTGTATAAAGTTGTTGCGAGCTAGTGCCTGCTTCACTGGTTCCGACAATGACATCCGCTCGAACAGCAGACTCCGTTCCACCATGACGTCGGCGGTGCGCACTTTGTCATCGTTCAGGCTGTGGCCAGCCATCCTTGCAGATTCGATGCACTCGCGTCCCGCGTAAGCCCCCCTCCGGTAGGTGTGTTCCGAACTCTTATCCAATCAAAGCACCACCCGAGAAAAACCCGTCCCCGTCCAGAATCCAAAACGTGACCGCTTTAGATCGTCCTGCGTATGTGTGTTTTGATGGCGGGGTTTGTTTACAGTTTGGCCCAATGGCAAAACCCGTCCACGGAAATCCACATCCACCAGCGGCTGGCGATGTTCGGGAACAAACAGTGTGCTGCAGCTTATTTCACCGTTTTCCACGCGTCGGCTACATTTGGCACGACGGTAAGATGTGATTGCTTATCGGTAGAGATGTAGGGAAAAGTGGGTTTTAGCTCAAATTAGTTTTCACTTTTCCTATGTGATTGTAAAAAATCGCGAAACCTGTTTTCGTTTTGTTCGCTCAATGACATTTTGTACGGAGGAGCGTAGATGACAGCAAGGGATGCGAGCGGCATCTAGCGGATAAAAAGTGTACCAATGGCAAGGTCGATAAAACAAGCTACCAGTTCAAAATGACCGTTTTGTAGACACAATTAAAACGGATTTGGTAAAAACGAGGTAAATGCTTCGATTACCTATCGCTTACTGAGTGTTTTAACAGAATTACTATTTTTTTGTTTTTTTACTGTAAATTTATTCTATATAAAGGGTTCTTAGTTGTGTATTTTTACGACAGATTAAGGATTGTGAAGAGTTTGCCAACCCTGAAAGAATCCGTTGCAATGGTTTGTGTTACTAACGTATCATAACTGGATAAATATTTGGGGTTTCAAACCAGCTCCGGAGTAAAATTAAAATTATTAACTTCTAGACGAATACAAAATACTTGTTTGTTATGCATGGCGATGGTTTATGACGGTATCAGAATACTCACGTACACCTTTTAAAATGAGGCAAACGGATCAAGCCTTTATGTTCAAAACGGGGTCCTAGTCCCTTGTAGTTGACTAGCCGATAATACATCCAGTCCAGTAGCGGATCGAACACCCGGAGGCCCAAAACAGAATAGAAGTTGGGGATCCTGTCAGATCGAATCTGATGACCAGAGAGCGAATCTGTGTCTCACGGGATACTTTCGTCTAGGCCTCCTATCATAAGGCCTTTTTACACAAGGTTCCTTTTTGGTTCCTACCGGCCACTGGCCTCGTTTACCATAAGGATTTTTAGTCTAAGAGCCTTACTTGATGTAGAGGACGAAAAGGTTCTGCATACGGCAACGAATGCTCGATAGGGGAAATAAGAAAAGATTAACGAAATGTTCGATCCAATTTAAGCACTAAAGTCTATAAGCAGACTTTGAGATTCAACTTAGAATTTTCTTTTATAATTTATGATTTACTGACATACATTTGCAACATCTTCAACATTGGAATGTCATGACCAGCCAGCCATAGCTCGCCTCAACTTAAGCCGGACGAACATGAGACACACCAGCACACGCACGACGACCAAATTCAGCAGATGAAGCAGAAGCAGTACCCAAACTTGGCCCTGTTACCAAAATTGTGTCAGAAGCACTAGGTCTCCTGCACGAGGCCCCATAACACAGTCGCCAACAAAGAGGAACCTGTTAGTTTTTAGCAAAATATGGTTAAATGTCGGACGGCGGTCGGGTCTAAGAATAGTGAACATTCGCCCACTGGCCTAGGCGAGTGGTGCGTGGCGCAACCATAGCAGGCACATTCAGTTGCACTTCAACCGTAACAATGCGAATCGGGACATGTTTTTGATGTTGGGAATTTAATTTTAACCAGTCCGCTTGAAGGTGAGCTGAATTTATGCTGCCAGGCCGGGCTTCGGCTTATTTTCGGTGCCCCATGATCCAAGGTGGTAGTCTCGGGTGTAAGGTCGCCCCATAAGAGGGGAGGAAAAACGTTAATCGGTGTCAGTAGATGCGCCTCATTGCAAACACAAAGCGACACTGCCGTTTGCTGCAAAAAGGCCACATTGTGATACATGAGCCATGGTATTAGCTCGGCACGGTGTCTTCCAATGCGGATGGGCGGATATGGCGCACATAACCATCGGAAAGGCACCAGTGCAATTTCTCCAATAGTACCTCGAATAGCAGAAAGCAGCTCCGACTATGTAAGAGGTTTTTAGTATTAGCAAATGATGCTCATCAGCGGTTGGGCAGGCTATTTGGGGTGAAGCCTGTGGAGCCGGTTGACGATGAGCTACTCACCCGAGCTAACCCCTTTTGCCGTTCCGGCTCTCGCTTTGTCTTTGTCACATCGTAATGCACTCCAGCGTTGCGGTGCAGTTGGTTCTGTCGATTTCTGCAGGCAAACCCGTCGCACCAAGAGTGCAGTGGTGGCAGTTTATTATTAACCCATTTTAATGAGCAATGCATTTTGGTGGAGCACTCAGAGATGGTGGCCATGGAGATGACACTTGGTGGCTGGCAATCGGAGCGATCTGGCGAAGGGTTTGCACACACACAGACGATCAAGGACAACGACGCGTGCTCGGCGAACCTGCTTCTCTGGTTGGGTGATGCTGATGGCTTCCGATAGCAGCGGACTGGTTGATGGCTGAGCAGCAGCTGCCAGTGCTGTGGTTCTTTACGCATTACAAGACCACATTTAGCACGTATGTCACAGAGGAAATGCGAAACGGTTTGGTAATACCGTATCCCATCCGACTACAAGGAGCGTGTACTGCCTTTAGAGCTCCTGTTACTTCGGTATGGTATGGTAACCCGGTGATAGAACATTATTGAGAAGATATTGCAAATGAACAGGGAACTAGGGTTAAAAGAAGTTGATTCAAAAATTATCTTAAACTGTATTAGTTACTCAAAGAGCGTTTCAAATACTGAAGATTCTTGTTTGCTCAAATATAACCTTGTGTGAACAGATCTAATTTAACATCACTAACAATTTGTTTGGAGTAGCTATTACTAAAGTTATCGAAATACTGCAATTGATAATTTGTTCACAATATCAGTTCAATCTCTCCACGAAGAATTTTGATATAGTGGACCTTACCCTGGTATAGTGAATTAAGGGTTAATAACTTGCTTCTAATGAGGAACAGTTTCAGACTTTTCCTACAGTATGATAGTAGATTGTAGCAGAGGATACACGAAGAAAACTGAGAGAAACAAAGGCCAGATGCATCGTTCTGCACCTTGAATCCAAAAGGTGATTCCTGTGCATGTTTTGACCAAATATAAGCATTTCATGACTAATCTTACTTCTCTGGCGCTACAACCGCTTTCCGATCTTGGCCTACTGCAACAATCCTCGATCGGAGCTCACGGTCCATCGCCTATTCGGTTATCGCAAAATGTTTGTAATTGTACGTAGTTGTATGGTTACTTGAAGCAGGGGGACTGGCCCTGCGCTCAAGCCCTCAAGTACCACTGGAGGGCCTCTTGCACGGTCTGCCCTTGCTTCTCCTGTTCAGCCTTGCTCCACCATCCACCCTTATACCCAAGCTTGGATATACGGTGGGGCAAGTTACAGCTCTGCACAACGAGGAATAGGAGTTGGGTAGGAGAGCCAGTGTTACCCCAAAGAGAGTCTCAAATCCTACCCCATCAACAGAGCGTGGCTTAACAGAAGAGCATATAAAAAAGACTCTAGCAGAGACTCTTAATTTCTCTGAACAGTGTTCAATAATTTTGTTGGGCATCCCTCAATTGAAAGACCTCATATTGAGGCCAAGTCCTGATGCCCTGATCGTCACGATCTTGAAAAAGCTGAAAACATCATTTTTGTTTTGGATAGCCTTTGCTAAGTTGCTAGCTGAATAACTGAGTTGCCCAACTGTTTAACCTGAAAGTCCTTTAGGATATCCTTGAAATTTCTTCTTCTTCTTCTTCCTTGGCACTACAACCTCGAACCGTATCGCACTGCCATTTCTGGCTTTCTGTGACTTGACTTTACCCGTAGTAAAGTAGTCAAGTCCTACGTACAGTGGGAGGCGGTCTAGATGGGATTAGAACCCTGGCCGTGTGAAGACCGGCGCCGCTGTCCCCCAGCCACCGGACCGCCCCAATTGAAATACTGCGATTGATAATTCGTTCACAGTATCAGTTTAATCTCTGAGCGAAAATTTTGAATATAGTCGCATATACTAGTATAGTGCATAAAGGGAAACCTATCTCTGGTGAGGAACAATATCAGGCTCCCAATCAGTATGACTTTAGATTGTACCAGAAGACACACGAAGAAAACTGAGAGAAACCGTGGACCGAAGTATCGTTTTGTACCATGGATCCAGTGGAGTCCAAACGGTGAATTCCGTGCATCGGTAGGTCAAATTGAAGCATTTCATGTCCTAGCAGAAGACTCATCACTTTGAATGAAACTATGAAAAAAAGATCTCAAGAAGAGGCATTTCTCAACCGCGTTAAATAATTTTCTTGGACAAACCTCAATTTTATATGGCCAAGTCTGAGATAGGCTCTGACTATCAAAGTGCGAGAAATTGTAGGCCTTAGCTATGTTGTCAGCTGATTGTCAAACTATTTAAGCAGAATGTCCACCAGGCTACCCTTTTAATATAGGATGGGGCGGTATAGTAGATCGGGGTGGTCCGGTGGCCAAGGCGAAATCGTCGCGGTTCTTAACACAGCAGGACCGTTCAAATCCCATCCAGACCGCCACCCCAGCACAATGCCAGCAATGGCAGGTCGAGTCCTCTCGAGGTTTAAGTGCCAAGGTAGAAGAAGAAGAGGCGTATCTTTGTATAGCGGATTAAGGGACAGCCTGCTTCTAATAGGGGATAGTGTCAGGCTTTCCCAACAGAATGACTTTAGATTGCAGCAGTGGAAACATGGTGAAATTTGAGAGACTGTTCTCTTTATCGTTCTACACACCTTGCACCAATAGGACCTCAGTTTCCCAAGAGAATCATCCTGTGCATTGAAGCGTTTCATGTCTATAAGATAATGTGAGATAATATGAAACAACGATCAAATGATGATTCAATCTGACACGAATATCCTAGCTGAATAAGTAACAAGCGATAATTCACTCAGAACAAACATCTCGATCTAACAAAATAAGAGATCTTCCATTAAGAAGTAATATTCCTTAACATAACTTTTCGAACAACAAGAGATGAAATCATATTCTGCTTTCCGGTTACAGGTTTTCTATTGATCACTTACCAAAATAGTTATCCAACTTCCGGACTACAACATCAGATTGTTTGGTTGCCGTCCTTACAGGGGGTGACGGCAAAACTATTAATCGTTCCCTCAACTCGCCCCAGGTTTCCATCCCATTCGTGTTGTTCGCTGCCCATGACTACCCCATTGTAATTCTGCACCGCCCTGCACCGTCGTTGCATATGCTTGCGTGCAATCCGATGCTTACTGCATTTTACGCCATTTCCGGTTTCTTCCCCAGGGCGGAAGTAACGCATACTTTAATAAGTTCGCTGGCGACGCTTTGTCGTGGAGCAATGCCCTAGCACTAGTGGAGGAAGAATTACTGAACAGAAACGGGTTTGATGGGAGATTTTCCTGCCGAACCGAAAGTGTTTATTCAAGTGCAATGATGGAAAATTAAATATGCTGTGTTTTGTTGCTAATTCAATGCTGGAGTTGGATTTATTGCGAGAGAAAGCCGGTGGAGTCTTGAGCATGTTGAAGGAGATTTAGTCGAGAATCTCTCAAGAAGAAGAGATAATCTACGAAGAAGGAGGGATCTACAGCTGTGATCGTTCCCAAACAATCCCTTCAAAGAATAACTTCAAAGCAATGTTTTCTTATCGGAAAATATAGCTCGTCTAGACGGCACGCCAGTTTCCGGCCGACGGATAGCGCTTAGTGACAGAAGCAGACAGCCGAAGCGTCGAAGGGTGAATGCACTTAAGGGCTATTTTTTCCATCGATTGTATGTTTTTCCAACCGTCTGCGACCTGTCTAAGAATAGCGATATCACAGCGACTGTTTGAAGTTAGAAGCAGTTAGAGAGCAGATCATTGTTGTATGAGCGTTGAAGAGAAGAAAGCGCTGCTTCACAATACATTAATTGTGTTAATGTTAATTGAACCGGATTCATCTTGAAGGTCGATCAATCATAAGCACTTCCTGCTACTTGTTCCGAGCGCAAGATCGATCTGCTTAATTTTTTCTTGATATTGCTCCACCAACCGACCCATCCATAACCACCTAACAAGAATCACAGTCATCGCTTGGCCACCAAATGACACCGCGAGAGCGCAGCGCGCTCGGTTGACGGTTAGTTTATCTTATCCGCTACAAATGAAAACCTGTGTTTCCGAGGATTTCCAACATGGAAAAACAAACAAAGTTTCAACACCCCACTCTCCCATCCGCACGTCCCCGTCGGGTGCAACAAACTTTTTTTTTCACGGTGCTCAGTTTAAAAAAACACATCGAAGGCATGATCGTGAGTAGTAGGGAAAAAGAAACTCGATAGGTACGGGAACGGAAGAAACCACTTTCAAGCGGAAGGAACGATGCAACGCGGACTGTCGGTTTGACGGCAGTACGGGTCACTAACCTGTACACCGGAACAGTGCCGCGGTGGTTCCCGCCTTGGAAATCAAATTCGAACCTGAAACGCCGTTACCATAAAACGTCACCCGGGATAAAAAAATGAAGTTCTCCCTAGCGGTGGTTCCGTTTTTTGTTTGTGGTGCGTGGTTGGGATTTGTTCTGTTTCCTGTTAAAAATGTAAGGAAAATATAAGGAAGAAGAATTGAGAAGGGGTTTTTCTTTCCGTTTTTGGCACATGTGCGACTTAAGCACGCCACATTTCAACAAGTGCATGCTGCGAAAGGGATAGCAGTCTGATATACTGTACGAAAGGATCAACGGCACGCGCCCATTCGCAGTGGAATTGCAAGGAAGCACGGGCGAAATGGGACGATAATTTTCCTCGTTACGGGCCCATTTTTGCTGTTCGTATTGTGAGCATATGGTGTGGTTTGAAGATTTGCATAAACTGGTCGAATGTTTTATTTGAAATACAATGTACGGTGAATGCTTTGCTTAATTACTATACAATGATAGAAGTTTTTTTTCCTAACAGCAATAACTACAGCATTATAAAGGTTGTGGTGTGTTGGTCATGTCATTAGAATAACACCAGACAACTCAGCCCATATTGTTGCTCATAGTCGGTTCACATTAATAGTGAACCCTTGCAGTTACTAATGCAGAGAGGATTTAAACCATTAAGCTGGCATTAGTTTTATTATTAGAAATTGAATTCGCTTGTTATTTGTCTCGAATTTTGACCTGATCGTAATCGAATTTTGAACTGGGGCTTGAGGCTTACCCCGGAAAAGTAAAAAAAAATACACCCCTCTCCTTCTTCACCTTCATTCATTGAACAACCTCGATGGATCTTACCTGATCGTGTCTGACTTTCTTCACTTCAGTTAAATTGTCGCGCCAACGTTTGAAAATAAAAAAAGGTTAAAATCAGCAGTTTTTTAACAGTTTTTGAAAGATCAATCAACTTTTCTCTTCGTCTTATAATTTTTTGCAAATTTTAAAATTATATACTGTTGGGTGTCATGTTCATTTTTGAAAGATGATTTAAAATGGCTTAAGTTATAAATCGATACATGGAAAAAAATCGATACATATAATTCGTAAAAATTGTATGACAGGGATCCAAAAACGTTTAGTAAAGTTATTCAAACCTATATTTGAAGACTAAAAAAGATTGCCATACATCTACAACCGAGTATGGCCCGGAAAAGGCAAATAAAATCGAGGAAATGCCTTGCAGTTTTTGGAGGTGACAACGGCGCCGATCTTCATACGGCATTACCGGAGTACAAATCCCTTCTGGACCGTTCTCCCGTAGTCAGGACTGGCTATACAACCTCGTGGTACCATTAAGTCTTCTTCTGCTTCTTGCTTGGCAATACAACCTTGAAAGGTCTCGGCCTGCCATTGCTCGCTTTCTGTAACTTGATTTTACCCGTAGCAAGGTAGTCAAGTCCTACATACGGGAAGGCGGTCTGGATGAGATTTGAACCACGGTCCTGTCGTTTGAAGATCGGCGCCGTCATCCCCTCGGCTACCGGATTATCTCATTAAGTCTAATAAGACATAAATGGGAGGTATGATCTTATTAAGAGGACGTTAAGCCAAGAAGAAATAGAGAGAGAGAGTGAAAGAGAGAGAGAGAGATTAAAGCGATCTACACATTGAATAGACAAAATCATATGATACTTTAATATAAAAGAAATAAACTAATTTTTTTACGTGATACTTAAGAATAAAATTGAAGAAAAAATTAGTTTCAATAGATCCTTTTCAAATTCGATATTTAGTAAAATAGAACGCAAAAAAAGACTTTAAAATAGTTCGTTTTTTATTTACTTCCTTATGGAAACAATACGTATGATCAACCAGCGCTTGAGGAGAGAGTTTCCCCTACCACGAGATCGCTTTTCCGGATCTTTTCCATCAACAACAGCACGAAGATGGAATCCATCATCTCCCGCGCGCTCAGTCAACCTCGAAGGCTTCCGTTCCGTTCGTACAGTCGTTCCCTCGCGTGGCACAATTAATCTTTCCCTGCTGCTTCCGAGCGTGCTACCGATCGTACCCAGGGGGAAAACGCGCACTTCATGAATATAATATATAAATTGCTGGATTTCTTTTCGTTGGTACGTGGCGGAAGCTGCATCGTACTTGAACGAGCTGCGTAAGGATCAGGAGTCAAGAGCCATCTCCAGCACGATATCTTTTCGCCCTTCCTGCTGACGATCGAATATCAGACACATATACATATATATTGGGGGAGCAAAACGGGAAACAGAAGTACGGCGAGGTGTCTGGCTAGCCAGTAAGCGTACATGTTTATGCTAAAACATCCTAAGCAGACGCCTGGATTCGAGCACGGGAAAACTGAATCTTTTTTGTCTTGTCGGTTGGGGCGCGAGTTTAACGCCCTGGAGTTTGTTTACGGAAAGGTTTCAAACGGAAGCTGAAAAAAGACAAATTCGACGTGTGCCATCGGGGTGAAGGTACGCGAACGTTGTGGGACGATGCTGCTACGCTTCAAGTACAGCTCGTGCTTTTGCTGCACTTCTTCGTTGTTTTGCTATAACTCCACCGCGATCAACGGGCACGTTTGTACATATGGATACTCCTGCAAGGCGAAAAGGACTCATGTCCCCGCATGTCGCCAAACGTAGCACAATACCACACAGGTAGATTGCACCACCCAGGTGGGAGAGAGCAAAAAAAAGGAAACCGCCCAAGAACTGTAGTGCCTTGTGTGGTCCTAACTTTCTTTTGGGAGATATTTTGTTGTTTTGTCGACATCTCGGCAGATGCTCACAAAGCTGGCAGGCACGTCTAGCCACGCACGTGTGACCTCATTTACGAAATCTTTGCTTTTTTTTGTGTGTGATAAGACATGTAGAAAGTGTAGACACTAATGGTGTTTTAGCTGGCGTGTGCCTGTCCTGTAACGGGTAAAGATTTTTTTTGGGAAAATTGTGTGTGGTCTCGACGGAAAAGAAGATGGCTTAAAGATGGCTTCGCAGGATTCGGTTTACCGTTCTTCAAAATTGTTTTTGAGTTTGCTCTAACCAACGGTGACCAAACATTATCAAATCCAGTTCTAATAAATTTCAATTATTCCTCTTTCTCTCTCCTCCCTTTTTTTATTATTAGCTTAACGATTTACTTGGTTATGCCAGCCATCTATTAGCTTACAAGACTTCTTGATATCACGTAGACTTCGCGTGTAAAGTCAGAAAATGCTAATTATGCTTAAACATGTAAATAAATCCTTTTTCTCCATAAAAATTCAAACCTTCTTCTTTGTTGGTCTATTGACGTCATAGGTCATGACTGCCATTTCTGGCGTACTAGACTTAACGATACCGCTGAGTTGGATAGTCAGTCCTCACTATGGGGGAACGGTCCAGATGGGATTTAAACCCTCGTCCTGTAGTGTAAAGACCGGCGCCACAGTCGCATCTAATGCGAGTCAAAAATCTTTATGTTCAAAGCTATTACACTGGATCATTCTAACCTCCATCCAAGACATACAAGGACTGGACAGACTCATCTCTAAACTGATATATTGCGTGTAAAGAAAAAAATGTGTATATCTAACCAATACGTCACTTCAATCTTGAGTTAAGCTTGGAGTTTTTGGATCTCAGGAGGCTGTGGAGCTCGTAGTAGGCACGATTTCCCTGCTTACATTGTTGCCCGAAGTTACGATCGTCCCAAGGCTCCACAAACTCTTGAGATCGTGAAAACTCCTACAACGCACGCGAAATGCGCCATATATCGCACACTGATACGGCCGGTAGTCCACTACGGGCACGAGTCCTGGACTATGCTGGCGGGGAAACCAATGCACTAGCCCTCTTCAAGTGGCGATACTATCTTTGGCGTTGTGTGCGAGCTGGGCGTGTGGAGAAGGAGGATGAACCACGAACTAGCTGAGTTGTTTGCTAGCTGAGAAAGCCGGAAGAATACGCTGGTTAGGGCACGTGCGAAGATGCCGGACTCCAGCCCTACCAGGAAGGTGCTCGCCAGCGACCCGCTCGGTACGAGGCGCAGAGGAGCGCAGCGAGCTTCAGCTCGTCTTCTAGTTCCCTATTAGTCTTGATGCGAGGACATAGAAGCTCCAGTGATGCTAGAGAATATAATTTCTTGAATATCTAAAGCCCAGGCGTCTAGGCCTCAGCACATAGGGCATCGGAAGAGATTTTCTTATTTGAAAATGACTTATGATGTTCTACTTTCTCTTCATTCTATTTGGCAATACATCCTGGAGTTTTGGACTCCCATTTCTTTGACTTGATTGAGTTGGTACGAAGATACGGTCCAGGTGGGACCCGATGCCCGTTAATTCCGAGCGAAATTCTGACTTATCTAGTATCTAATACACTTTATTTTAAGCAGACTCTACAATAATACTATTGTAACCAATATTATCTCATGGTTGATAACATCTTGTTCTTCAGAAAAGGAAGAGTTCTATATCAAAATAAAATTTTTGATTGAATTTATTCCAAAACAAACCTTAACATCCACCTCTCCAGAGGCACCGTTTAACAAAACGGTTACCACATCATACTGGTGGTGGTTTCCAAATTTGCATGAATCATTCACAAATTCTCTAAGCCACTATGCTTACCTTCCAACGCTCCCTTAGAGCAATGTAGAAGAAAATCTTATCCGACCATCCGATCCGCCACTAAGCACATAATCATTCCACTTGACGCACGGTACTATTTATGTTACCAACGATCTTAGGAGTAGCCGTAGAGAGTTTTGCATAAATCGGATAGTGCAGCTGTCACGAAATAGTTAATTGCACTACATGGCCCAGTACTTGAGGCCAATCTCACCCGATACCTGACTCTGGTCTTCTCCGCGTGTGTGCTTGTGTAGTATTATTCCGTAAAAGGGGAAGAAGATACGGGGATTTCTTTCGTCGTCGGTATCCATCTTGTGCAACGTTTAGGCGACGCAACGGGACGGGAGCTACATTAGTTAAGAACACGTGTTTTGGGGCGCAAGTGTGAGCGCAATTGTAAGCAAAAGGGTGCATATGGATCCTGGAAACTGTAAACGTAAAAGGAAAAAGACGGTGAAGCAAGCGGTAAAACAAAGCATCAACAAAGAGGTAATGGTAAAAACGAAAACTAAAAATGTCTACCCCAACGGAAGACAGAAAAGACGGTTAAAGAGTGGTAAAAAAAGCAAAAGAAGAAAGTTAAGTTTTACGAGTTAAGTTGGCAAAACATCTGGTGGGGGTATGTCGCGTTTGCTGCTGCAAGCGTTAGGAGAGCAGCTGCGCTGTAAAATGCATTTGCACATGTTTTTAATGCCATTCGCAGAAGAAGGAGAAAGCAAAAAAAAGTCTTATAAAAGATACAGTGTAATTAAACGTTCTAACTCATTTGTTAAGGGTTGTATTGATCTATAAGTTAGTTTAACAAAAAAAAAAATCCTCGAAAGCTTTAGTATATCTAATTTTCACCCAATAGTTATTCTTCCATAGCTAATATTTGGACATCTGAAATTCAAATGAGTCACGTACTTGTTACGGTTTCCTTATCCCCAAAGATTCGTCTTAGAGCTCTTATTAGAATTTCTTAGAGTGCATATTATTGCTTTGGACAAAATTGTGAGATAAATGTTAGAACTACCTGCAGTTGGGCCGTTTAGAGAAATAAGTAACATATGGAAGTAAAATAAGGGCTGATCGAGATGGTATAAACGGATACAGGGTTTACACAGCCAATCAGTCATCGCAAAGCGCCTGACTGTTTCCACAAAAATTCAAAATCCCACCGTATACCTGTAATTTGTAATTTGTAACCTGAATCTCAAAATGGCATAACGAAAAACAACGAACAAGTTGTTTGACCTGCTAATTTTGTTATCTAGAGATAAATGAGGAGAAGAGAGAAATAAAAAAATAAGAAAAAAAAATTGAAATGAGTTGAACATGAGAAAGAAATGAGAGAGAATCGAGAGAGCAAACAAAGCGAATCGTGATCGAAATGGGGAGAGAAATGAGAGATAATCGAGAGTAAAATGAGTGAAAATCTAATAAGAAATGAGAGAGAAATGACTCTCTCATTTTCTCTCGATTTTTTCTCATTTCTCTCTCGAGTTTTTCTTATTTCTACATCGATTTTCCCTCACTTTTCTTTCAGCTATCTCTTATTTTCCTCTCGATTCTCTCTCATTTATCTATTCATTTTCTCTCAATTATCTGTGATTTCTCTCTGAAATCTCTGTCGTTTTCTCACGATTCTCTCTAAATTCTCTGTCATTTCTCTCTCGATTCTTTATCAATTTTCAATCGATTCTATCTCGATTTTTTCTCATTTCTCTTCCATTTCTCTCTCGACTCTCTTTTATTTCTCCATATCTCTCTTTAGTTAATACTACTCTCAAGCAAAAATAACTGGATTCAATCTTCGTTATGCCATTTTGAGAGTCAGGATGCCAAATTAAAGGTTTACGATGGCAATGTGAAATATGGTAAAAACATTCAAGCTCTTCACCATGGCTGATTGGTTATGCAAACCCTGTAAGTGCTGCTAGTCCTTTCTGCCTACCGATCTTTACATTAGTCGTTTAAGAGTATTTATGTGGATAGAGAATATATTTCTGGATAACTGATATCTGGAGCAGAGTGGAGTCATCGAACAAGCCAACCCTGAAGACAAGGTTGGCTCTCAATTATTTTAAACTTAACGCAATAAACTATTGTAAAACTCAATATATTTAAATTCTAACCACTTTCATCTACAGCATCTAATGCTCAAAGGAATGCCATTGATCCTGGCACGTTCGAGGTCATCCCGATGGTCAACGCTAATTAAATGCATCTTCAACCATTTTGCACCGCGCAGGAATCTCGCTCGCACGATGCCTTTAGTGACACACACCACAGCAATAATTCTCCGCTCAACTCATGATGATCGAAATGGGTAGATCCCCACACCTGCTCTTCCTCCCTGATCTCCTACCAACTGCCATCATAAAGATCGTCACAGAGTTTGGGATGCGTGTACGCTTTGATTTATGCATTTCACGCCTAACGATCGTAGCTGCACAAAACGTGGCAATGAAGAGGTCGTTTGCATCCTATAAAACGATGATTTTGAAGGGCTGGTGGGATGAAAAACTATCCCCAAAAACCACACACACACACATACACACTGAACAGGAGCAATGGGATCGCGGGATGCTAATTTCGAGCCCTTCTGACCAAACTGTCAGTTGACGGTAAAGGTCAGAACGCTGGCAGGCTGATGACGCCCGTGACGGATCGGATCGTACGGTGCGTGCGAGCTGGGATAAAAGTAAGCTAGGATAGGATACCACCTTCTTCAATTAGTAGCAGTACGCGTGGAACGCGTGGGCCACACACGGCGACGGTAAATTCTTCGAGTCGAATTCTCAAACTCCCGCACATCGCAGTTGCCGGAATGGTAGTGCCCCCGTGGTTCTTGCAGGATTGGTGTGAAGGTTGTCCTTTGCGGGACGTTGACACGTGGGTTGACACGATGACGGGTTTTCTGTGATGGTTCATCATCGGTTGTTTGGAGCTGCAATCCACGAGTGTGGTGATCGTTGCTATTATAGTATCTAGCATCCACTTGTGCTGCTAGCTCGAAAGAGCTCGAAATAGATCTGACTCCAATTTTTACGACATAATTTCTTTTTGCTTTATCTATCCATTAAACGATGCAGTGCGAGGGTTCGTGATTTTATTGGTCTTCTCGAGTACAACACAAGTACTAGTAACGGAGTTCCACAACTGCAACTACTGGATAGCTGGATTTAAAATTTCATCAACTTTCTCATTATTCTATCTCAAAAGATCTCGAATCCCTGATCCCAATATCCAAGTTTCCTTATATCAGATCCCAAGATCGTAGATCTCGGAGTTCAGAATTCCAGGTTGTTAAATCTGGATCCCGGATCTTCGACTCGGATACCAAGATCAAGGACCTCAAGGATTCATCCACGGAACTTCGGGTCAGATCAGGAACACGAGATCAGAGGTCCATGGTCCTCTCTTCGGATCAGCGAAGCGAAGCGTATTCCAAAATCCAAGATTCCATATATCGGATCCCAAGATCATAGATCTCGTTGATCAGGATTCCAAAACCAAAGCTCTTGGATCCGGATTCAAAGATTTCCGGATGCCAAGATCAAGCACCTGAAGGATTCATTCACGGAACCCCAAGGTCCATAATACGTGGTCTTGGGTTCAGGGGTCTGAGA
Source organism: Anopheles stephensi (assembly GCF_013141755.1). NCBI lineage: Eukaryota > Metazoa > Arthropoda > Insecta > Diptera > Culicidae > Anopheles > Anopheles stephensi. The sequence continues at coordinate 29,990,021 of NC_050203.1, read as the reverse complement.
TCTTGGGATCCGGTATCTTGGCATCATGTGATCTTAGAATGCTGGATCTTAAGACCCGGGATTCAGGCTCTTGGCTATCTTGAGATTCGTGATTCAGAGTTTCGGAATCTTTATTCAGGGAAATGAATGTCAGCAGCCCTGTCGATTAAGAATGTGAAAGGCATCAATTTTATCTGAGTCAGTGTCCGAATGTTGCGCCTTATGTTAAGTCGCACTGAATTTTATAGAACAACATGCATTAAGGCAGACTCTTATGCATACCACCTATGGTTTGTGTACACCCCAAAATTAATATTGCTTGGCCCTGTAGCCAGGCTTAATTCACTTTCTCCCCATCAAATGCTGCGAAGAATGTAATAAAACCAGGATATTAAAAATGTCGTAAACTGGCACGATCGACAAATGTTTGGTGCATTCCCATACACGCAGCCATTGGATGACAGTAAAGAAACTCTTGATCCAGCCGGCCCAAATGTACACGCCGTATGTAGGTTTATGACGATGTGCACACAAACACTCGAACAGCACTGCACTTCTATCAGCCGTTACATTACATTTAATTTTGGGGGAAGATCACTGAAAATCTCCGAACACATGTTTGTCACAACATGCACCGAGGAACGATTAGTAAGGGAGGGAAGTATTAAAATCTGGCTTCTTTCGGACGGCAAAGCGTTCATGGTCTGCTTCTGGGTCTTTGTTGGCACGCGACAACTTGAGCCAGCTGTTATTCTTGGAATCGTCGTCTGAGACTCCAGGCAAGCAGGTCGGATAATAATCTCTCTATTAAATGGTGGTTCATATCGGTGTTTTGGTTTTTCAAGTTGAAGATGTTTTTCGGTCGAAGTAAAACAATGACGCACACTTGCTTAGTCAGTGGTAGTCCTAATGTCGCGACTGTCCTTTTTTTTTTTTCGTTTTCGTGACGTGTCCTAAGAAACTCCGGCTTCGAATTGCAAATCAAGTAGAGTTTATATTTATAATGGTTCGCAATCAGGTCCGAAATTAACTCTCTCTCTCCCTCTCTCGCTGTGGTTCGCTTCAGGTGATCAGTCCCTGTATCTGAGCTCAAGAATTCTCCTTAGCAGTCCCAGCAGACCTAAGACCTGATCGCCCAACGGATTCGTACCATTAGTGATCAAGTCAGTCTGGGGCAAACATTTCGTTCACACCAACCAACCGACCGACCAACATTCCAACGTGCCGCCATCGTCTGGATTCGCACGAGTGGTTGCCTTAGTGCGAGCGGGTTAGGGAATTTATTTTTCGCAACTTCACCGTGCCGAAAACTTCTACTACTGTCACCGTAGGATCGCCACGCGGTGCCACGGTTCGACAGAATTGATCCCTGAAAGCAGGCAGCGATCCGTGTGTGTCAGCCCATGTGTGAGATTCGGGAATTTGTGGAGTAGAAAGAATCCACGAATCGAACGAGCGCCATCTGTCAATGTCATCTGGAATGGGGCAGACGAATGATTTATGCGAGAGTTGAGGTTAAGCGAAAGGCGTTGCTGATAATTTTTAACGACCTGCTGGATGCTCTCGGGGTGGGGTGGTTTTTTCTTTTGCTCCATGAAGAGGATCGTCTGCTTTTAATCCTCCATATGCTCCCGGTTAAGTGGACCAGATTTTCGAAGCACTGGAGTTTGGAGCTCTTGCCAGTTTTTAATTCTCCCCATTACGGCTCATCATGGGCACAGCTTGGGACCATTTTTTTTGTTATTCCTCTCATCCACTTGGTCCAACAAGTGACTGCTCCATTTAAACCACCACTTCAGCTGGGGCGTTTTGCTGGAGGAAAAATAGATTCTGCTCTGGACCTCCTGGCGAGCGCCATTGTGTAACCCGAAGTTGCGTGAAGCTGCTGCTGCTGCCACAGCAAATACCCGCCATCGAGAATCTGCTACAACCCACCCCCAACCGGGGATGCTCCAGACGCGGATGATGCATCAACACGGGCCCGCGCTGTCACATGATGTGTGCCGCTTTCCAGATGCGCCTTCGCGATGACACACCACCACCGTGGTTGCATGGTTGCAGCATCCGACAGTTTTCCACCGGCGAGGTGCGGTGTTATGTACGGATTTATCTTCACGTTGGCCTTCAAAATGCGCTCGGCACGTTTGGTACGGGACGTCGTTTGCCACGTTTTGTGACCCTGCCTTGTGACCGGGGGAGGTCGTCCAAGACATCGGTGGCCGTTGTTCCTCGCGCCGGTTTGCTTTCTGCCGCGTTCAAGGTGATCTATTATTTGCTTCCCGATCGTGTCTATTGGTCACATTCTCGGACGACTTGCTTGGCGTGGCAGTAAGCACCCGTCTGAGTGGCGGGATCTTTCACGGGACTGGAATTTTAGAATTACGGGTTTTTTTTCTCGTCCGTTCGTTCGTTTCGTGCTTTGGGAGATTTTGGTATTCGCTTTGACTGGTTGCTCATTCAAAGTGCTTCTAATTTTAGGGAGATTTGCCCCAAAAATACGGGCGCTTGTCGAGACCAAGAGAGAAGGAAGCCGGTTACATCCGGGAAAGGGGGAAGGCAAGATGGAAACAATAAAGGAAATTGGGAAGAGGGAAGAAGGACCAAATTTCCGTCTGCTGGGGAGGGAGGAATCCTTGTTATGGGGTGTGGAAGAACATGTATTTTAATTCTGGGGAATTTCTCGGCAAGAAGCGCCAATGTCTGCCACGTTTTGCAATTCCATAAATAACACCTAATTAGAAGTCGATGCGACCGTTGATGGGAAGATGATTCAGAACTTGCTATTCATTGAGCAAAAAGCGTTTAAACGGTTGCTGCTATTCTTCCTACTGCAAGCTGGCGAAATGCAGGACTCGAGTAATGGGTGACTGTTAGGGGAAAATCTAGTCATTCCCACTAAAAGCATGTATTATTGCCGATAGTTACGAAGTCTTCAGACACTCGAACACTTGTTAGCTTAGTAATCTCCAGCTAATTCTAGGTTGATTCATTTGTCTTCGTTAAAGAGAACCAGCCAAGAGTCCTCTATTTTTATAACACATCTCGGTGTAATTTATACAGATCAAATTTTTTTTTTGGATTTTGGTTGTAAAATATTTCTGACTACCACTACCACTTACATTCGCTTCTGGGCCCTGGACCCTGTCCCAAACTTGACCAAAATCTCTTTTCCGCTTGGACTTTTAGCCCCGTATGTGTGGATGGACAATAAAGGCATCGCTACAATGACGAATTGTACGAGCTGTGTGGTGATCTCCCTATTGTGAAGCGAATTAGACTTGCCAGGCTCTGGTGTGCTGCTTATGTCATAAGAATGGCACTGGACAATTTAGTCCGTAAAGACTTCTCTAGACCTAGACCTAGACCGTAGGTGGGGTGAAGGCATTCATGCGTCAGTCAGAAAGAGCGACTTAATGAACTTCTGCATCAGACCAAGACCACAAGGTAGTTGTAGCGCGTTATAAGTAAGTAGGCAAGTAAAACTTAATACAACGGTAGCGGACTTCACTCGCCAGGACCGGCCTCCAAATCCCATCTTGAAAGCCTCGCTGTACGTAGGACTAACTATTCAGCTACGGGTAAAATCATACCGCAGAAAGTCAAAAATGGGAGGCGAGACCTTTCGAGATAGAAGTGCCAAGGAAGAAGAAGAATTGCATTCCTTTTACTACTGTTCAGTAGAGCGATCGTGTGATCATCAACAGATCAACTGATCTCTAGTCGGAGGTTGTGTACCTTGATGCATAGCCCAATTTTCAAAGACTAAATTCTAATTTTGTTCATAGCTTCACCGACATAGGAGTTTATACTTCTCATTTTTTGCTTGAATAACCTTGAGCTCACTGAATGACTTGCTAGACACTCTAATCTATGCAACGTACTACATTTAACCTAGCCATCGGCTCGGCTACCACATTTAACAACTGATTCCTAGAGTGATCTTGATTGTTAACTTTTTAGTGCATGGTTTTCTATTTTTAATTCGATTTCTAACGTGAATGTAAGGTACTAAATGTGTTTCTGAATGATCTACAGTTGCGTTAAAATTCGTAAGAAGCTGGCGGATTATTTTACTGCGAAGAATTTGATAAGCAGAATAACTCTTTGGAAGGCAATTTATACTATATAGTTCTTTAAAGCAACCCTAAAGACGAGATGCGACAGCAGGTCTTCGTACGGCAGGATAGGCAGGTTAAAATATCCGATCTGGGCCGTTACCCTACAGTGAGGACTGGCTATGCCTTATCAATACGTCTTGTAAGCCTAAAATGGCAGGTATGAGCTAATAAGAGGCCGTTGGGCCAATAAAGAAGAAGAAAATCTCTTGGGCAGGGTTTCAAATTCTTCTCAAAAATAATCAGAAAATTTAATGGCTAATCGCAAATGAGTCTGTGTCTCAACACTCATCACTAAACAATTATTCCTGGAGAACACGCTAGATATATTTCCTACATACTCCTCGTATAGTTACTAAATTAGTCACCACCAGTCTGGCCCTATCATTGGCATGTCAAAACAAGCCTTTCTCTCGATTCTGTCTTTGACCGGTGCGACGGGTTAGCACGACCCTGGTTGAATTACGGAGGAAATACTTACAAAAGTTTGTTTCCTGTTAATACATTCAACATGTCCGATGTTCATCCCCCCTCCCGACTTTCATTGACTGGCAACTGTATCGCAACAATGTCAGGACGCGTAGGACGCTGCATCTGTTGCTGTACCACACTTTTTAAAACGAGGAAATACGGAAAGGGTTAACCGAGCGGATGGAGTTCGTCATCAGCCAACGAGTGTCAGCAGCAGGAACCATAACCAAACCGGCAGGAAAAGAAAGAAAATCCTCTCGATCGCACCACGCTCGAGTGAGGTTGGTTATGATTGATGACAACCGGTACCTCTCGTTGGGACTTTTGTTTTTCACCACCCTGTGCCACTGTGGATGCACTGTCGACAAATTGCGTTCGCGTTACACGGGCTCGAAAAATCGATTTCCATTCAAGCACGTCTCACCGACGTACAACAAAAGTCAGCTTTTCCCTTCAAATGGAAAGCCAACAACGACCCACAAGAGAAAACGGGGTAAGTGTTGCAACTGCAACAAAGTTAATGGCGATCTAATGCATGACCCGCTCGGTTTGCATTGTGTCAAGCAACAGTGCTCTCGTTTGTGCTCAATTTCGTCAAGCGTATGTCAGCGGCACCGGCATCCATTTTCCACCAGAGGAAAATTTGTAATTTTACGCATCCTTGCACGGCCCGCGGGAACAGCACTCCGCGGACTCCGGTGCGGTGATTGATCTTGTACCCGGTCGATGACAAGATTTTTCAATGTGTCAACAATTTTTAATGAGATGTCCAACCTCCACCACACCCAACGGACCTACCGACCACCAGGCGGTCTCACGTCTGGCCACTCTGTGTGTGTCGGTAATGTGAGCCGTTTTTCCTGGATGCACCATGCTAATGGACAGCTTTACAAGTGTTGCCTTTCATCGTCGACTCGGTCGCTACTTTATGGATTGTTTTGCTAGCAAACAAGCGACAATGTAAACGATTCGCCCCGCAACGGAACGGTGGCCAGAATGTGTCAGAATCGGGCTGGATGGAAAGGCCGGGTCTGGAAAACTGCTTGATGCATGGATATATAACGATGGAACGCGACCAGATTCTTATTAAACGGTAGTAACCCCTTTTAACGATCTGTTGATCGTGCTTGATCGTCAAGCAGCAGTTGACTGAAGGAAGGTTGAATTAAAAAGGGGAATTAAAACAATAAGCGAATCACACAAAATGGTGATTTTATACGGGAACATGTCCAACGCAGTGTCCTAGGCGGTTGAGAAGTTGTGAGCTGTGGTAGGGTGACTCCGCCGTTCACCGGTGTCTTTGTGGCTGCTTATTTTTAGCCAGCAACCGGATACGGTGGAACATCTCAACAAAGAGGGTTGCCGATTTCCAACCTGGGGGACACAGAAGCACACACGCACCGAGTTCTGGCAACTGCTTCGGGGGAACATCACATTAGAACCACCGAAAGAATCGAGCGGATTCTGGTGGGTATCGCGGAGTCACGAATACCCTTGGAGTCACGATCGATAAACAACGGTCCGTCGACCAGGCTGACAGCAGCTGTTCCCGATCGGTTGTGGCTGGAGTTCGTCGTTCTTGTTCGTAAAATGTTCGTCACCGGCATGGGCACATCTGTGGCTCGCGCCAGACATACACCCCAGCGTTCCTAGGTAATGAACTCATAAAACAAGCGGGGGCCACTAGTGCGACGAATGGGGTCCACGGGACCTAGTGCGCGCTTTACCAAGAACCAGCACGCAGCAGTGATGTTTCCGCCATGATCGATAGTGAAAGTTATAGTTGGCGTTTTGCTGGCTCGGGACTTCAGTTGCCCGGCTCACGCTACCGACGGGCGCCTACCGACACCGACCCGTGGCAAGCTATAAAATATGACAAGTACTGGTGGAAAAACTAAAAATAAGTACACCTCACTCGCGACCGCTGAGCGTTCTCGCCTGGCGTAAGGACGTCGACGACGTTGATTGAAGGTACGACGGTGGTCCCAGCTTCTAAGCTTCACAGTGCGTGCAGGTTTTTGACCTTGCTATGCGGCTGGGAACTAACCCGGGAAAGGGGATGGCGGACGTGCTACACGTCTGGAACTATCGATCGTTGGGCGTCGTCGTCGTCGTTCAAATCCAGGCGTGGCGTCTATTTTCGGATCGCCGAGTCTTTTAAGGTGGCACCACGAACGCACGTGCCACGATCGACTATTCCTGAGCGGTTCAATAGTTTCCTGCCACTCCAACCGGGTTTTTGGAAGCGACATGTTGCGCTTCCGGGCACAATCCATCTTCCAGCAATGTGTAGGGAACACTATTTTTGGGTTTTGTTCCCCACCTCCCCACCGACATCCCAACGCTCGTCGTTTTCCTACTGACACCGACTGTGGTGTTCCAAGTGGTCCTGGAATCTGGATCCCGAATCCGTCGGTTGCTGTTTTTCTCCAGGGTTTTCTGGGACCAACCAACCCGGGGAAACAATGGAGTACGGATTCAGATAAATGATCCAGAGAGAGAGAGAAAGAGAGAAACGATAATCTAAACAAACCACACTCCATGCTTCGTCGGGGAACAAACAAACCGCCAGGTCCAAATAATGCAGCACGTGCAGCACCGGAGTGTGGTTGCTTCCTGAAGTTCGCTTACCTTCGGCTCGTAGAACTGGCGAGCAATGGTGGCCATAGTTACGTAGCGAACCCGGTGCAATGAACTGCAAGACGCGTCTGTCGTGGTGGTGTGCTAGTCTAGTATGGCCGGGAAATGCGCTTGCTTGATCTATGGTTTGTTGATCGTTACCACGGGGCCCTTTTCGTATATCGGAAAAGGGGTTTTTTCTTTCTCCCACAGCTCCAGTTCGGTTTGGCGTGTTGGATAGCGAGAAAACAGGGTTTCAGAATAGAACCACCAAACCAACAAGCGTGAAGAATCTGAATCGTGGACGTTTTCCTTTCTGAGGAGGACACTGCGATCGTTCGATCGCTTGCAGATTGAAATCCCCACACTTGGGATGAGGATCAATTTTCGCAACGTTGTTGGCACGTTTGGAATGCTCGCTGCAGAGCTTAAAGTGGGGGAATGATCGATCAGCAATGCAGCCGAGGTTTCTGTTTTGTAACTTGACTTCATGTGCAGGCCATGGAACTATCGGGGAAAAGCCACGAGAGAGTGGTTGTTTGTGAGAGCCCTTAGTTTTCCCGGGCGGACACCTCGCACACCAGCTTGGAATTTTCGAGCGATCGAGCGATCCAGCATAATAGCACGATCGGTTACTTACGCAACGCGGGCCACGCACTATTACGGTTCATTGGAACATTGCTTGACGAAGCGGTCTTGGTAACCTTTTTCCCTTCTCGCACGTGCGAGTGTGTGTGTGTGTGTGAGCCGTTGTCTAAAAATATCGACCCCGCGGGTTGTCCCGTGAGGTGGCGACGCATCGGTACGTTCCTGTGGACCTGTGGAGTTGAGTGTTGCTCTCGTCATCGAAAGGTGATCTCCCGGGTTGGCCACCGCACGGTTTGTCAGTCAGCGCTGCACCGCCGAAGTTCATTGAACCGAGGCGATGCTCCTGGTCACGGCACCGGCACCGGATGGTGGATGCTGCTACCGTTGCCACTCCATACAAGCGCAATTGACTAGCATAGTTGCGGGCAACATTTGTGTTGCAAATTGCATGCTAGTGCTGGCTTTTCGCTGCTGTTGATAGCTTTATTTAGTGAGCTATTTAGTGGTGTGGATGAGTGACGGGTTTTGACATGCTTAGTATGTAGCGGCGAGTGTCAGGATCTGCCTGACGATCGACGAACAGTTGGCTGTAACTCGTTCGGGGCGGTACAGAGCAATAATGGATGCCATAAAGACAATTGACACGTTTATTAAATGGGACACGAGCTTGCAGGACATAAAGATTATTTTTAAACAGCAAATAGAGTGGTAACTCCAAATATTAATCAGTTCTTCCATCTTCCCATTATGCCATGCTGACAGCTTCCCAACCGGGATCGCAGCAAATAATAATTACTTCCCGTCTGGGTCGGATCGGTCGGCAAAAAGAAAATGTTTCAATGTCACATTGCTCACGTAAATACAGTAAATTTCCCCCTGCAAAACCTGCAAATCCATCCGTTACACACTGGACATGACACTAATTTCCTTCCTGTCGCGGCGCGTCGCTCGTCCCCCATTTTCACGCCGGCCAGGCTCTTTACCGCGGCGAATGATTTACGTTTTGTTGTGATTTGCTTCGCGCGCTTCTCACTGGCCCCCGACACACGCGGTGATGTCGCATTCAAAACAAAGAATTAAAATGTAAAACATACCCGAAAAGTCACCGCACGCAGAGAAGGTGGGATGGTCGTGGGTGGAACGAGGCGGGAATGTCGATCGGTGGTGCAGGTCGCGTGCGCATCCGCGTGCTGGTGAACCGGGTGGGCAGAAAGAAATTGGGGAATGATTTATAAACATCGGCACGGCGAGCAGGCATATCGCACGCATGCTCGTCATTTTCGTTGATGGTGGCGTGCTGCCGGCGACCACATTGCGCCCGGAAGTAGGGTGAGTCTGTCATCTGTCCCGGGCGCGACATTCGAGAGGTTTTGTACGCTGCTAGGACGCAACGTGTCTGCCGTCGCTTTGTTTCAAAGCAGTAGTGCTGGGGGGTGAGCTATTGCTAGTGTGGAGTTTGAACCGATCAATTTGAATTTGTTCATTACTGTTATACCTTTATTTTATTATAATATTTTATACAGAGTTTTGATAATCAAACTTGAAAAAATAGGTAAAAAAATATTTTCTAGTAGTAGTTATTATGTTTTAAATCGTTGAAGTGTATAAAAAGCTCGTAATATCCTTCATTTAACTAAATAGCTATATTTATTATGTTTTCAATAATATATGGCTTCATTAGATTTTAGGGTTCCGAAACTATTTGTATTTTATATTTAGTCAAAAATATTTTTAAAATATCATGCTTTGGATCAGTTAGAGTTCTGATTTTCCTAAAAACTATTTTGTTCAGAAAAGCTAGTAAATACACTTTTACTACTATCTTATTTAATTCCAATACTCATACATGAATACTCTCTTATCCTCAATACAATTGTATTAGTTGGGCCACTAATAAGATTTAACTAGTTTATGCTGCCCTTGCTCGACTCTTTTCAACCACAAGAAAAATTCTTTCTAGCTATTACTGCACAGGAATATTGCGGAGATTCAATGATCATGACATACAACTATACATGTTGAACGTACAGCGTCATCAACTACTACAGCTTGTACCATTTCTGAACTTCGTTCAGAAATAAGAGGAAATTTGGTGTACGAAGTTTTTGATATTATGAGATGTTTGAGGAGTATCTTAAGTTAAATAAGTCTACATTATGCTTCAATTAAAAGAACCCTTTTTGTTCGTATATTATTGCATATTTTCCAAAGAGTTTTAATAATTTTATTATTATTTAATTAATTTACAAATTTTCTAGCAGAACTAGAAACTATGTTGCCATAATATTTCAAATTTATTCGTTAAACCCTCTGTTTGTTACTTCATTTTATGATCATTTGAGCTCCTTTTTAATATACAAATTTATCTAAACTTAAATTTAGTATTTACGTGCTTTGTTGGAAGAATGCATCTGCTTTTTCATTTAAGCCAAAACACCTGCTTCTAGGCCATGTCAACCTTCTTATTGCTTACTAGACTGTTTCATACCTAGAGGTTGGATTGTCTTACATACAGGCAAGGATCTGGATTGTTGTCGATTCCCGGGCCTGCAGCGCTATCTCCTCAATCACCGGACAACCCTTGCTATACATCCATTTAATATTTTTTTCACTAAGAAAATCACATAAATAGCCTAAAAGTCCTGACACTGTGAAGATAATTTTTCTCAAACAGAGCAGCTTGACCGTATAGCTGAATTTTTAGTACATTTTAATCATTATCCATAAATCGTAGTGATTTTACTTAAATAGTAAATAAGTATGAATACTTATTTCTACTGATAAAATCAACTGAATTTTGGTCTGCAACTTGGATCCAAATCGATGCATCCACGGGTATTGCTAATGAACCATTGATCTTTATCGTTCAATGACGGATCGGAACACTTGTTCTACTAAATACAGACAAGCCATTTGTCGAGACAAATTGGGAAACATTTGTCAATAAGGCTCATTAAAATGCAATTCATTCATTCCATTTTATTCACATAAAAACAATCAAAGTGTACGCCCAGTACTTTACGGATGGCGGCCATAACGGCCATCCCTATTAATATCCAATCGATTCGTTTCACAAAGATCAACTTTTTCTTTCTTGCAATGTTCATTTCCCACCCCCTTCCCAATGGGTGGTTCTTTCTTCACTTGACTGTTTCTTGAGTGTTTGCTTCCTGTTTGTCCAATCGAATGGCGGAAATGTGTTGCTCTTCGTAAAGAATCCAGCCTTACCGACAGGACCACCGGCGCTCCAATACGTGGGCCACCACCATCTGGCAGAAAATAAGCTGTCCCACTTTGGGTTTTGTTTTTCCCGGGGCATTTTTCCCCACCGAGGGCGAATTTTCATGTCCATTGGTTTGCATTCCACCTCGTCGTCGCATTGCAGTTGACTTAATGTGAAAGATTGGTCGAAAAACGAACAAAGAGCTGTTTTTTTGTGTGCCCGTTTTACCCCCCGAACGGACACCCAAAAGTGATATCCATGGGGAGTTAGCAAACGGGATAATGGGATAAAAACACACACACACACACACTCACACATTACGATGATCGAAAGTGGAACGCCGTGGTGTTAAAATTTTGTACTCGGAACGGAAGTTGTGACATCGTCGAGGCGGGTGGTTTTCTTTGTTCTTTTGGACACTCGGTTGGTGCGCTGCTCCCCAGAGAGCTCCAGCGAGCCAGGAAGTCGCTACGGCTGGCAAACAAATCCACCTGTCGTCGAACCGCACCGAACAGAGCAGTCGCATGCTCTGTAAACCGACACTTGGCGATCGGCCGTATGCGTGCGTGCTACGGATTGCAAACCGAGAGCATGATTTAGTGTCCTTTGTTGGGCGACCGAAGCAGTCGCTACAGCCGGATGCCATTATGGGTACAGCTGGCTGCGTCCAAACACACGGGCAGCTGTGACGGGTTGCCCCAATGGAACGGCACCGAATCGGTGGTTATGCTCGGGAGTCAAAAATTACGCATCACACGTCCTAAGACGCTCCACATTTGGTTATGATCAATATTTTGCAAGTGTCTGCAGATCTGCACGTCGGCTGAAAGCGAAAATCGTTCCGTCTGGTTCGGTGTTTTTTCTTCGGTTTTTTTTTTCTCATCTTAAAGTTGATCTACATTCCGTGTAATGTGTCAAAACGGGGCAGGCGTGGAGAATGTGTGTTTTCTTGATTAAAAAATTGCACACGAAAAGCAATCGCGCTGAACCGGTTGGCATTTTTGGCAGTGAATCACTCCATCCCAAACGACGAAACATGTGGTTCCCGGTGGTTTGCCATTGCCTTGCGCAGCGCTATGAATGATGTCAAGTTGAGTAAAATAAGTTGGAAAAAATAAATTAATTGAAGGATGTTCTTAATTATAAATGGGTTTTTTTTAAATAATTTCTGTCCTAATCCAGCTTGTCTTTGATTAGATCCAGATTTTTCGTTAATAATTTATGAAGTTTATCACTTTATAAATTTGAATATGTGACTTCTATTATGTATCAAAAATGTAAAATATGGATTTGGTGACCATACTTCTACAACTCTATCAAACGAAACGCGAGCAGAAAGGTTATTAAATTTTATTAGGAAGTTAATTAAAATTAGGATTCGCATATTCAAATCTACAAAATCCGTGGCTAATTAAATTTCTTTAGCATTTCCTATACACTTCTAGGGGATGTTTCAGGCTATTGTTTGCAGTATGAATTTTAAGAAATTTAGTTCTCTATAACTTTGTAGCGTACAAAGATTTAAAAACAGTTTTCGAGGCCACTTAAAAATAGAATAATGAATGGAAGCAGTTTGATACCAGTGAGTATACTAGCTTGAAATGTGTTGTTCAGTTGTGTTGTTGGATTGCAACTATGTAATTTAGTATACGATCTCGATATCTTGACGTTCGATCTTATCGCTATAGTCTAGTGTCTAGTGGATAGTGTCTGCGTGAAAAATGGTGGAATTTGAGGCAAGCAAAAATTTATTACATTTCATTAATTCGTTTGACTAAAAAAGTCGTCTTTATTAAAATATTTTTGGGACAGCCAAGTGACAAAGCCCCTAAGATGGCGGATTTGAAAATCCCAGGATACCGGATCCCAATATCCCTAGATTTTGAACCCCAAGACCTTGGATCCTGAGATTTTGGATCTTAAAATCTCGAATCCCGATCGAATCCCGAGATCGAATATCTCAAGATTCTCGCCCTCAGCACGAACAACCTTCGAGGAGATTCGAGTGCTCAGCCGAGCTCAGTAGGAGATCATTTTCCCTTTAAAATCACGTTGGCTTTTATTTAAAACCACCGGTAGAATGAAAAGCTCATCATTCAGTCGTAGGTATTGAATCAGAGTAGGCGTGATTTTTAAGGGACAAAGAACTCATTTTGAAGTGACCGTCGAATAGAATCTCGGCAAACGAAATCCGTGCTGAGGTCGTCTGTATCCTTAAATCTCGAATCCTAAGATATTAAGATCATGGATATCCTATTCCATGATCCCAAGAATCCAAGATCAAGGATTCTGAGATGCCGGATCTCAAAATACTGAATCTCTGATCCCTGATGATGTTCCCGATGTTTAATGGTATCCGGGACTAAGATTCTTTAGATCCTTGATCCCAAGGGTGATAATGGGATCCTTGATCCTGTGATTCGAGATCTTATGATTCGGGATCTTGAGATCCATTAATATATTAGGATGATAAAATTATACAGTTTAATTTAAGTCATCTAAATTTATTTGGATCTATTATGAGAATTTAAAATTTAACGAACTCGAATAAACTTGCATAGTGTATAAATTAAAAGAAAACTCAAAATAATAGATAGAATTATTTTCATTAACTAATAGAAAATAGCCAAGAAAGCATATGTAACTCAATTTAAAACATATTTTTGTATCAAGTTTCCCTAGATGGCTTATAAAAGTCTATTTAAACGCTTCTTTTCGATTGAAATTACTTCGCCTAATCGTCAAATTGGCAATAACCGTCCACAGTTTAGTAGTAACATAAAGTAACAGTTATACTCAAGATTTAAATTATGTAGTTCAGATGGCGCACCTCATGAAACCACTCACTCTGGCAGGAGCCAATCTCAAAAATCAGCTCGTATTACGCTCGGATGTGATGAGTGAAAAAATTGGTTTATTATTGCATCCCTCCCCCAAAAACCCCATCTGATTCCCATTCGGATTGGCCTTGTTTACGATCGAGCGGGCAATTTATGCCGAGAAAAGCTTGTTGATGGTTGGCTCAACAATGTATACCGACCGATCGCCGATCCTCAATCAATCCGGCCAACCACTTTGCGCTCCGATGACGTCTGCGCTTAGAACCACCTGGCGGCTGTTGACGGAAGTGACCACCGGTGCATGTCACGCCGAAAAACGCCAAATATCAACCCCCTAAAAACACGCGCTCGCACACCACGTTGTTCGCGGTCAGCGAATCTCTCGCTAAATCCCGAAATAGTGTGGCGCAGTGTTTCTGTGGCGGCCAACAAATCGTACCATCGCCCATTTCTGCACTTAATCGAGCGCGGTTTTATGATGCTCCATAAATCAGTCATAAAATCACCCTCTGCTTTCGTCTGCTTACGTCGAAGCGAAGCGAACGCTACTATCCTCGCCAAAAAAATTGCGATCAAAAACTGTCGACCAACTGGCTAGGCCCCACGGACTGTGAGGATGATCGTGATCGTGATCGTGAGTTGCACATTGCACACCAGAACAGACACACACACGCACGCACATACGTGGATTCGACCAGGCGGTCAGTGCAATGCAAAAGAAAACATTAAAAGAGCTCAAACACATATTTTGGGTAGACTTGGCACCGAACTCGAGTTTCCATTTTCGCGGTCAAGAATATCGGGTCGGCAAGCGGGTGGTTGTTTTTGGGTATAGAAATGGGGGGAAAAGGGGTTGAAAAAAAGGGGTCGGAATGGGAAATGGGGTTCTCTTTTTTCGTTTTGGGTCGGAAGCCGTACCAGCTGGATTCATCCGATTCTGACGTCAGTAGCGTCCGTCGTAGTGGCGGTAGTAGTAGTAGCAGTAGTCTGAGCTAGTAACAGGTGCTACCATTCGGTTTGCCAAAAAATCTTCCTTCCTCTTTCCACTCCCCTCCCGCTTTTGAGTCTCCTCGACCCTTCCCTCTTCTTCAAACTGGGAGGGATGTTAGGCGTACGAGAACATATGATGTTCTCACCCTTCCCGGCACGACAGACCTTCTCCGCCGACCGTTCACCGACACACATCTTGCTTGGTGGCCAACCCCTGCTTAGCGTAATCATATCCAAGCGGTGGTCGATTATCCTTCATTTTTAGCATGTTGTTTTCTTCCACTCTCTGACGCATTGATATGTTGACGTGCCGGTTCCCACTGTTAGCTCACTTGTTGACTCTTGGAACAATTCTTGAAGGAACAGCGATGCTCAAGATGAAACCGCGGGAGGGCTTAAAAAACACACACACACACACACACTGGCGCTTTTTTCAACTATTCTTCTTCCTGATCACAGCAGCAAATGGGGGTTTGATTTATTTATAAGAGTTGGAAAAGTGGGAGAGCGTTTGGCGCGAGGTAGAGAAGGCGGAGGACAACACAAAAGACGCAGTAAACTAAAACGTCTCGGCAACGGACTGTCTCTGGTGGGATCTCTTGATGTGTGCTTTTTTTTCTGGTACAATTTTTAACTAATTTATTTCAGCTAAAAACCACAGCCCGTCTTTGAAGGTTTAACGCTTGACCGGGGTGATCGTATGACATTTGCCGGCATTATTTTTTATTGTTTGTCGTGTGTGTGTGTGAGCCTCCACCTCTATACGTTATGAGTGATGGCTTTTGTCACGTTGAGACAGTGACGCGGAGGATTTTCTGAGGAAAGAACAAAAAAAAAACGTTCTAAACTTCCTACGCGCGGGTAAGCAATCAAGTGCGACTGGCCGCTTTGAATAGCAACAGGCAACACGTTGTTGTTGCTGACCGGCAAAAAATTCCCCCACCCAGTGTGTGAAGAGGGCTGGCAGATTTTACACCTTCCTTTTTTCTTCTCTCAAAACATTTCGACGAATTTGAAATGTGATCAGCTTTCTTGTGGTTCCGCGTTGTTTTGTTTTTTTTTCTCCATACGATAATCGCATCGCATTTTCCTTTGGTTGGGTTTCGCTTCCGGTTTGGAGGTTTGTTTATCATTATCTTTTTTAAGCCTTTTTTCTTCTTGGTACAAGCAAAAGGAAAAAAAATACATAAAATTGTCTGCCATTTGATGTGGAAGTGATTTTCCTCCCTCAAAAGCGGACGCCCAGTCATCGACCACATGCGCGGTTCGTGTTGAAATTTTCGTGGAATGAGATTGGCAAATGGTCAGCGTAACTTAGGTTCAGCGTTGCGAAATGTGGTACTTTCCCAGTTCGTCACGCGATCAGGAAATTATGGGTAAGGAAGAGTTTGTTTAGATCTGCTGACCGGGAACGAGGGGCTTTCGATGGTGGTGAATCAGCACTGCCGGTTTGAATGGCGATCGGAAATATATTGCATTACTGCACAGAAGTAGCGCGAGAGAACGCGTTGGGGTCTTAAGTTTTAATTTCTTTTTGGCTTTCAACTGTTAAAAACACTCTGTGAAAATACAGTGTGCTTCAGGTGATAAGGCAAGCATCCCACGTGTGTAGTTTGATATATACAGGGTTCTCCGGAGGTTTTTTACGGTCTCCTACATACTTTTGGTTTCCTTATAGTTTTATTTAAGTTCCACAGATTTTTAAGCGTTTCTGGATTATTTTGGAATTTTGTAGGAAAGTTTTCAAAACAGCTGCATTTTTTACACGGCGAGACCGGGGATCGAATACCCGTCTGCATCGCCTCCCCGTATGCAGAACTGACTATCCATATTATTTTATATCATGTTTATCTCATAATAATTATTTCAAAACATCTGTTTTTGTTTAAAAATAATGTTTAAAAAACTTGAGAAGAGGGATAAAAGTTACGTTTCTGTAAGTAGCCCAGCATATTATTCCAAATCATGTTATTAGTTTTGAATATATTTAAACATACTTTTCATAGTTTTGGTCTATATCAAACGAGCATTTCTGTTTTGGCACAAAAAATTGATCATTTTCATTTTCTCCAAAAGGAAATAAGTACTTCAAAAAATATAATGAAATAAAAAAAATACCTTGGGAAGGCCGTTTAACCGATCATGCCCGGAATAAGCCAAATAACAGGGAGGAAAAGCCTTGTATTTTTTGATGTAAATTTTTGTTAAATTTGTTGTATTTTTGTGAATTGTTATCGTCAGCACGGTGTTGACAATACGGTGTCATACCGTCATAATCAAACTTAAATAAAATTAATATCACGGGAAGCGTTAAAAAACCTCGGGACTAAACCATAAATATTTTAAGCACCGTTAAGAAAACATGGGAGAACTTTACTAATTTTTGGAATACCCTGTAACAACAATAAGAGGTAAATTCCTAGGATTTATTTTTACATCAAAATTATTTTTTTTTAAGCATTGAGTCACTTGTTTTATGGCCGGAGGACCACTGTCATATAATGATATTTCGAAGAAAATATCGTTAAAAAATATAAAAAATATTTTAAAACATGAATAAGCATTATGTTGCCATTTATGCTCGTACCCTTCTCCCGTGCATACATGTTGGCGTACGCACACAACGCAAAAAGATCGCGTACCCCACCCAGACCAGACCAGAACACACCACATCTGCCCATTTGTCCTCGCGCGCACACACAAGAACAAAAAAAGGAAAAGCAAAGCCACCCGAACCTACTGGTGAAAACGTTTGCCTTTTTCTTTTGTCTTCCAGTGTTCCGATGGTGTGGTCGTTTTTTTTTTGTATTTTATGTTGATATTTTCTGTTTTTTTTTTCTTGGTGAGCGTGAGCATAACGGTATGTTGTATGTAGTCACTGCACGAGACCATCCTCGCTATGTGGCGCACGCGCTGCAGGAGTACCGATCGCGACGCGGTTTTCACATTCGTTGGTCGTCTGTTTTTTTCGTATGTTGTTTATGATCTTCTCGTTATGCTTCTTGCTGTTGTTGCTGCTGCTGTATGCTTTGCACGTGTTAAAAACAGTTTTTATTCTTCTAACTTTTGCAAGTACATATGAAGCGTCTAGAGTGCGCAGAACAGGGTGATCTTAATCTTTTTTCCTTTTAAATATTTTTCTACTTACTTTATTACTTGAAGAACTTTTTTTACACAAAAAGTATTGCCAATAAAATGATTTACTACAATTAAAAATAGTTAATCTGTTTATTCAAAAAAAAAATGGTTTAAATCCTTTAACCCTTTTGATCCGATTCATCGACCCTTGCACGGGCATTTCCACCCTACTTATCCAATCTGTAGGCATTTTCTCGGCCTCTTCCAGCGGCCGGCTTTTTCATCCCAGTCGCGTGTTTTACGTGTATGTTCGCGTCTGTTAGGATTTGTTTATTTTGCTTCATTTCCCTATTCCGTCCCGCACGCTGGACCACACGGGAAGAGTGCGAGCGCGATCATCTCGCGACCGATGCAGCTGCCGATGAATGCAGAATGCACATTACGATGGGTGTGCAGTACATAATGCGCTACGGGGTTTTAACTCCCGCTCGCGTGTGTGTGTGTTTCATACGATCATATGGCACAACGGACGCTCGCGTGCTCTTGCTCTCTCCTTTTCTCACGGTCGCGATCGCGATCACCGCAGCAGAGAAAAGCCGCTTTTCCACCGCGCACGAGTGAGAGCATCGCTGTGTGGTAGCGTAGCGTTATTTACATCTTCGGGATCCTGCGCGATCAGGAGCGCGATCCTTGGTAGCCGAACCGTCGTTTGATGCCGGTGTGCTACCGATCGTCGGTTCAGAAGACTATGGACAGCTCCCGGCGATGGGTTACAGTTTAGTTTGCGTCCGGTGCTGACAGTGAACGGTTCGGTCTGGAAAAACTGGAATCGAATTTTCCTAACCGGCCTAAAGAGAGAGAGAGTGCTTGAGTCGGGAAAACTACTCCAGTGGTGCACTTGTGTTTTGTTAAAGAAAGTTGACTTGAAAAAAAAGCTGAAAGGATTTACTAAGTTGTGACAGACTACAAGTATTTAAGAAGTGAAGTTTTATTAAAAAAGTGAAAAGTAAAAATCAAATCAAATAAAAGTGTGCTTCGTAATAGAGGACTAGCGTATAAACAATGAAAAACATAAACTAGTGAACAGTTCAGTGAAATTTGACGATACGTTTCCTCGAAGGGACAACGGCGATATCAATCGATAAATCAAAACCCGGCACTAGCTAGGCACTCAGCCGACAGGTACGAAGCAGTAGGAAAGCTAGCTCTTCTTCCCGATCATCTGGTAGCCCTGTCTATTTTCCCGCTTTTCCCTCGTGCCGACAGTGACAAATAGAAGCCAGGGCCGGTTGAAAATTTTGTGAAGCGATCGCCACTCAAAAAATGCTGACCGTGCCGATGCCTTAAGGGCTGGACGGTTTTGTGTGCTGTTCAAGAAAAACCAGTGCGAGGAAGAAAACACACACGCTGTGCAAACGGGAAAAAGACAAGGAAAATTTTCGGCACACCTTCAGCACGATGTGAACGGACCGGTGTCTTACCTTTGTGGGACGTGTCTCCTCAGGCATAGTGCGATCTTCAGCTCCACACGGTGCGTTCGTTAAGCGGCGACTGTTCGGATGGTAGTCGGAAAAAGCGGTAAGTGTGTGTGCGAGTGAGTGGGCAGCCCCCACCGGGGGTGTTTCATGTTCCTTTTTTTTGCGCTTCTCACATACCTCGGGAGGTGGTTCGGAAGGGGACGACGAGGGAGGTCCAGATGTGAGGGAAATACTTTTCATTTCAACAAATTAGTTGACATCTGACAAGCATGCCATGCCACTGGGAAAGCGTGTAGTAGCATCACCACCACCAATATCGCCCCCCGTTGTTCGGTGGCGTCTTGCGTCTGCTCCGGGGGAAACCCCTAGCCGGCCAGGTGACTTAATGGGCTATCGGCTTTCGGCTTTCAGCATGCTGGGCTGGGTAGTTTTTCATGTTTGAATAGCGGTAATGTGCCATGTTTGTGCTGTCAAATTTGTGTACAGCTTTTGTGTTCGGGCCCATCTTTTCGAATAAAGTTGTATAAGAAAAATTTCGGTCTGAAATGAAAATGGAATATTCTAAAACAATGTTTCGATAATTTCTAAACGAATATAACATTGAGATGAAAAGGTTAAGTTGTTAGCAATGCTTTCATAATTCTTTAGTTTTAAAAAGTCGAAAAAGAAATGTGGGTGATTTTATTGTGCTACACGTTACTGTACAGGAGGCGGTCCGGTGGCAGAGACAACAACGGTGCCGGTCTTCACACGGCAGGACCGGGGCTCAAATCCTATCCGGATCGTATCGCCCATTTTGTCTGGTCGTTCAGAAATGACAGGCATGATAAGATAAGAGATCGTTAGGCCAAGAAGAGAGAGAGAGACAGAGAGTGACTGTACATGAATATAGTAGTTCATTCAGTTCATTTTTTCATTTCATTTTTTTATAAACTTTTGAGATTTTTTTATACTTCTAATTATTTCAATAATAATCACATTTATTTTTATCCTTATTTTAATTGATTGAATTAATATGTTTTTTACTTTCAATTGTTTGCAGCTTTAGTGTAACTCTTAATAAAAGACTTTAAGAACGGCCAATTGTTATCTTTTTTTTGTAGATTATCTTAGTAACTTCTATCTAACAACTAACATTAATTAGAAAATATGTTGTTCTCGAAACTCAAGTTATAATACCTGTACTTCAAATGCTTACATTACAATATGAGTCAAATTTTATTTGGAGAGTTCAAAATTTAGTAGACAAGAGGATACATACGGGATAGACACATTCGGAAAAGACTCGGATTCGCATAAAATGAAGTGTACCTTTGGATAAGCCGGATTTTTTTTAATAAAACGGCTCGTCATGTTGGCTAACCTCCTTTAATTAATTAACATGTAGCTTATAGTTAATCCTTAAAGAGGATGTCCTCATGGGATTTTATACCGTTTCGGGCTTGCTACAACGCTATAACGCTACAACGCTGCTGGGAAGCCATTTGATAATAATATTTGCCAAACAGTAATTTAAAAAACACATAGCAATATAGATAGGCCGTTCATCGCGAATTAATAAAAAAGAAAAACCTATCCCAAGTTTGATAAAACATCCCACTTCAACAAGTGCCTTAATTTCCCTCTATCGTAAATCCCATCCCAAAGACGCCCTTTCAGTGCACCCATTTAACGTCCAACTACTCGTCGTATGGACAGTAAATTTTGCTTTGCGGCTAATCTACAACAGCGGCCCGATCAAGGTGTAGCTGGGGGGAGATTCATCCCTGAGAGGATGAATTTATGGCCCAAGGTAATCACGCTGTACGCGGTGGATGATTTCTCAGAGCACGTACCGCCAGCCACCGGTACGACCGACCGACCAGTGGTTGCGTTGCGAATGGGGTTTTGGAAATAATATCGAACGTCAGTAAATGGTGGATGGGGCCGCTGTACTAAAAATAGTAACTCGATACACTACGCCAGTCCGCTAGGTTACTGTCCATCTTGCTCCAGCCGGATTGGACGTCGGCACTTAATCCATGGTATGACCACTACTATGGCGATTCGCTTCCCGTAACCTTACCCCTTTTGTGAGCGCTTGTCCTTGTGGCTGGGCCGGCAGAACACATATCGTACGAGCAGCTCCGGTGCTGGAATGCACTCAGTGGCCACTTCCGAAGTAGATCAACGACACCGTGTGCGTATCTGAGCCGGGTTCAAGTTGGTTCCAGCTGATCGGATTTACGGGATGGAAAATGGGGTTTTCCGCAAATGCGCAATAGCGCGATAGCAAGGAAGAAAGTCTTGTATTGTGCATCGAGTTGAAAGGGATAGAGAAGATCGTTCTTCAATATTGTACATCATGTCGCTTTAGAACATGTCTGGTTTCAGATTGAAGTGAGTTTTTTAAGCTTACATATAAAAGTATTTTAAATTACCGAAGAGATAGTCCTGGTCCTAGTCATAATGAAGCCCGTTAAATCGTAGAGATCTCTCAGGCCTTGTAACTTTACATTCCCAAATATCGTGTTTAGAGGATGATTTTTTAAACTCTGCTCACAAAGCTATAGAAAATTTAGTACAATTTAATCTTTGTAATATGTAAAGCGTTTTAAAAGGCGTAGACAGGGCAGGTGCTTCCTTCCAAACCGCGCCATAACCCACGTGACGTTGAACACGGCATATGGACACATTTTTTTTTTTATTGCATAATGCGTCCACCCGAACATATTGGCGTCAATGGAGCTTTTTTTTCTCTTCAAGAGTAAAGGGTTCTCTTTCTTGTTCAATTTTTAAATATAAATATCTATTTATTGCGGCTCGAACAGAGCACATACACACACTCGCACTTAACACGTCATATCACCACAGCTTCAGAGGAAATGCTGGTCGCGCCAAGTGTAATGTGATCGTGATCTGTTCGACATTCAAGTCCGCTTTTCCGGTGTGGGAGCTGGAGTAAAAAGTCCCACCCGTTCGGCAAGGTTCAGCAGAAAACAGCTGATCGATCGTTTCGATTAGCGATCTCATCTGCATCAATCAAACTACTCTCAGAAAAACCTTCCGAACGAAACATCGTAACCAAAATTTTAATTTCCTCACCATCAATCATCTCCCCGGGGGGCGGAAGGGAGAGGTGAGGTAAGGAGGAACAATTTCCGCAACGGAAAACCCACTGACTGATCTACACGGTACTAGAAGAAGAAAACACGCCAAAAGGACACACCATTTCGGTCGATCGCTTGAAAGGTTTAAAAAATGCCGATCGTCAGACGATGGGCGTCGGGAAAAGGTAGGAAGCGTATCCGTGTGTGTGTGTGTGGGTCTGTGTGAGCTGGGTGGGAAAATAAACTTCAACAAGTGGATGATCTAATGCGCGGCCCGTCACCACTCGGCCCGTGGGAAATCTGGCGTGAAAAGTCTGCCAGCTGAAAAAGGTAAAACAACCTGCTGCTGCTTCACGTGGTTTACGTTGCACCGGGGAAAGGGGTTTTCACGCGGTTTTCCATCCGCACGCTCATGTTTATTTCGCCGAAACCGCTTTTCACGCTTTCCATCCGGCGACCGGAGAGGAAACGCGGGAGGAACCCTTTTTCGCGCACCCAGCCTGCTGGCCTCGCAGTCAAAATGCGTCATTCGCGTCTTTGTGAGTATTTCCACTACAGTTGGTGAAGTTTTCCGGGATCAGGTTGTACCTGTAGCATGTGGTTGTACGCTTGAGAACCTTAGAACGTAGTTGAAGGTAGCGTAAATACGCGCGCTCTCCAGACTGACCGCGAAGTTTGGTGTCGATCGGCCAATTTTTCGTCCACCGATAAAACGAAACCCCGTTCTGGAGGATCAGGATGAAGCGTTCAACGAACGGTGGAAATTGTTTACAAACCAAAACCGTTGGAGCTGAGCCAAAACGAGCGGTGCCGTTCAGTTCAGAGGACGTTTCTTTCCCCGGGTCAGCTGTTTCATCGCGGCAACGAGGGCCGTAGCGTTGTCACCTTCGAATGCGGCCGGTCCGCCGGTGTCGATGGTCTGAAGCTGAGTCCGTTGCAGTCCGTTTGTGGCGGGAATCGGCTGGAAAATGAGTGTGTGTGTGTGTTCACGGTTTCACACCTCCGGTGGGGTGATGTGCAGGTTAATTAAGCTATAATCGTTTATACGATCACAAATAAATTGGTCGCCTTTGTGAGATTCACACTAACCAGATCTCGACCTCGATCATCACCAACCGCGCCCCAATTTGCTGCCAATTATTGATCTACGAATGGGTATGATCTTACAGAGCTGGATCCGTGTTTATGCAAAGTGTGTGTGAACGATCGTTATGGATGATGTGATAAATCAAAATTATTTAAACGCTTGTCGATTTAGGAGCAAAAAAAGCCCGCTCATTTTGACAGTTACGATACGCAGAACCTACGGCGGATTTCCATTCATTCGGTTCCGGTTCGTACAGAACCCGATACTCTGCTCCTGGTTCCGACAGAAAGGAATAAGATTGATTGATGAAAATTGCTGCTCTCATAAAATGTGCTTCCGCGGTAAAATACGAACGATAGAAAATGAAAACAGAATCGAAGAGGGCTGAGCATTTTTCCGAACCTGTGTTCCACCCCATCGTAGCAATGCCGGTAGCGATGCGTGGTAGTATTTGGACTCGTTTTTTTTCGTTCCTTCTCATGGCTACTGCTCCGTAGTGCGCAAGTCGCTTGGATTGCGTCCAACGCGTTGTTGTTGGTTGCTAAGATCAATGGTCTTAGTTTCAAAACAAACAACCGTCTGAAGCGTCTGACAAGGAATTACGCGTGTTGTGCTTGTGTTTGTGTCCTGTTTAGGGCTGTTTCGTTCACTTTTTTGTATGAATAAAGCTTTGAAGAAGCAGCTTGTACGTCGGCGTGATTGTTTTTGATATAATTGCTCATAAAAAATGAGATGATCTAGTTTTTAAATTTAAAATGACCGTTATTACTCGTGTTTGCTCTTTGCGCGTTTTAATGCGCAAAACGATGCTCTCGAGAGGGAGTTTTGGGAATTTACGCACGAATGGCTTGGGAAAATGTTCTCTTAAGTGGTTCCCGTGTTGGAATTTTTTTTGCCTTTTCCCGACGCCCATCGAACACGATTTAAAGGTTTATAAAAAATGGTTCACCCTCTAGAAAACAATACGGAAGAGCGCAGGCTAATTTTAAACAACCACCTTTTTTATAAAATCGTAAATCAGATCACCGAAGATTGGAAACCACTAGACGCGCCCGGATTTACACGCGTGGTTCGAGCAGAAACAACCACTCTGCCGTGTCATAAATTTAAGTTTATAATTCTTGGTTGAGACTCGGACAAAAAAACTGTAGGAATCCCCCTAAACTCATTTCCATTACGTTTCCATACCTAGAACACAGCTGAGGAATTAAATATCCCTTCAAGAGTATGCTAATTATAGATGTACATTTTTTTTTATCACCTCTCCCTCATTCCAGTGCTAGACCCACTCACGATGGTGCAGGAACGCCCGAACAACGTACCCGAAGAGCTCTACAATCTCACCCAGCTGGCCGATGTATCGATAGCGGCGGGTAGACTAACGACCGCCAGCCCATCCGCATCGTCGTACTACGAATCGTACTACCTGAACCAGGGGACGACCAAGCTCTACAGTCCGATAAAGTACAACATCCTGCGTCACTGTGACTCATCGACGAAAATGATCACCAGCGCCGTCACACCGCACGCTACCGGTGCCCTTACGACCCCGGCTTATCACACCCCAAAGCACACCGAACCACATGCAATCATTCTAGAAGAGATAGATAAAGGCTACGTCACACGGTGTTCGCCACTGTACCCGGTGGCGGGTGAATCGATCTCCCATCAGCTGCACACACCGTCCGGAGACGACGGTGACGCCTCGATGGCTGCTGTACCGGCCAAAAAGAAGTGGACCAAGAAGTGGGAAATAATCCATGGTCCGGTAAGTCCTGGTGGACCTCAAGCAAGCCAACAGCAGCAGCAGCAGCAGCAACAGCCGGAAGAATCCCTGTACATTGTTCGACCGGTGCAGGTAGAGCAGCAATCCTCGGTACCGCATGTGTCGTCCGAGCTGCTACCGACCCTGTCCGTAGGTGATAACGAACGGTCGGGGTTAATCTATTATGCGCCGACGATAAAACGTGTCGACGATGGTGATAAGGAGTGCCGGAAGGATAAGGAGATACAGCTGTACACTATAATAGAATGTCCTGAGCTTCAGGAACCGGTCAGTTGCTTCGGCAACGGCCAGCAGGCCACAACCTTCAGCGGTGCATCGTCGTCGGAGGAATCGCAGGACTCGGGCCCGGTCGAAGGCTATTCGCATAAGGTGTTTGATCGGAAAACGGCACGCAAGATCCGTACGGTTTCGTCCAGGAGTAGTGACAGTACGGTGAGCGTGGAACGGAGTGTACTTGACACGGCTGGAACTATCGAAGAGCTGATGATCGTTCCACTGGAGGAATCGTCCGAATCGGTGATGCGAAGCAGTAATGATGCTGAGGAACCTCAGGATGATCAGAGCGTACGGGGTGGCAGCAGTGAGGAGACCACCAACTCTCGTCCGGAAGATGTCCATGTGTGTCCCGAGTGTAATAAACGCTACTCGACCTCCTCCAACCTGGCAAGACATCGTCAAACACACCGGTAAGATAGAGCACGTTCTACACGAAATGGTTCGCGGTCCACTGACAATTTTTTTCCCATTTTCCAGTTCCCTAGAGGATCAGAAAGCTCGTCGATGTCCGTACTGCTCGAAGGTGTACGTTTCGATGCCGGCCTACTCGATGCACGTCCGGACGCACGACCAGGGCAGCAAGTGTCCGACCTGCGACAAACGCTTCTCCCGCCCCTGGTTGCTGCAGGGCCACATCCGCACACATACGGGCGAAAAGCCGTTCAAGTGTAACGTGTGCAGCAAAGCGTTCGCCGACAAGTCCAACCTGCGAGCTCACGTACAGACGCACTCGAACACGAAACCGTACCAGTGCGGACGGTGCGGTAAATCGTTTGCCCTCAAATCCTATCTCTGCAAGCACGAGGATTCATCCTGTCTGAAGAACGACAAGCCACAGAAGGTACGGAAAGCTCCGACCGGTGGTGGTGGTGGCCGTATTCGACGCAAACCTGCCCGTAGCGATCATAC
This sequence comes from Anopheles stephensi, assembly GCF_013141755.1. Classification (NCBI taxonomy): domain Eukaryota; kingdom Metazoa; phylum Arthropoda; class Insecta; order Diptera; family Culicidae; genus Anopheles; species Anopheles stephensi. The sequence continues at coordinate 29,963,493 of NC_050203.1, read as the reverse complement.
GGACACGATCACTACACCGGCTGCTTCGGAGAGAGGATCCTCTGTACCTAGCGGCGGTTCTGGGACTAGTAGCAGCGCGAACTCGGGTGTGATTGAACAACCGCACGATACCCGGTACAACTATCCTTCGAATGTACCCTTCAAAGATGTGCTACGGGCGAAGATCCGAGAGGTAGTGGAGGACAACTGCAAACGAACGGCACGGCTTCGGGCGGCTACAAATGGCACACAGCCGGGACACAACGTTGCCCCACGGGAACCTACGCCCCAGAGCAATCGGATCAGCGTCATCCGGATGGCTGGCACTCCGGGAGGATACGCCCTGGAGGGAACGAATATGTCCACCAGTAGCAGCAGTACCGAGTACGCGCAAAGCTATGCCGTGATTGCGTGAGGATGAGAACGGGAAGCGATCCGTTCCTGCACGCGATGTCGTGTTGATCTCTTGTGAAACTAAGTATTTCCCCGTTCTGTTCTGGCGGCTTGCAGCCGGCGAGAGAAGAGCTATTTATTTAGAGTACGATTTAGGGTGTAGCTTAAGTATGGTGGTACACTAGCCGTAGCTCACTACAGGAAACCTCCAATCTCGAATAAGACTTTCGTGTAAGTTCCTTAGCGTTAGTGTGTGTGGGGCCGTCTAGTGTGTAAGCCATTGTGAGTGAAGCTGATCCCATCTAACTCCAATCAAACAGCTACAATCCAAAGCAATAGTGTTAGGTTCTCTCGAGCGAGTTCGTTACAGCTCGAACTGTAACATCCGTTATGCCTTTTCGGGGACAAAATTCGTCAAAACGACGACCTCCAGTAATATTCCGGCTGTCGATTAGGATAAGGTTTCTCTTACGGTTTGGTTTTTGGTTGTAGTTTTGTAGCACATAGATGTTTAACGACATTTTATGAACAGGACGAGAATGGTCTAGTCTGATTTTGATTTACTTTGCGCATTTCGATTTGCTTCACTGGCCGGCCGGTCTGCTGCTGCCAAAGGATTGCTACAGCGCAATGCTGATTAAATCCGCGGCAGTCCGCTCGGTCAGCAGTTTTGCTTTTGCTAGGGTTAGTATTTTTTTGGTTTAAGTTGTAGAATTTATGTTTTATTTATTGCTTTATTGATTTCATCGTTTTATTTTAAAAATTATTTTCATATCATTTACATATCATTTTTACGGAAAACGAAAGCTGAAGAGCTGGTGCTAGTAAGTAGGGATCGTGGCAGGTATGCTATATACCTTTGCTGAAGCGCTGGGAAGGCTGCAATAAGTGTCATAGGATAAGTTCAAATTCCTTGCTTGTTTCGAAGGATTTATAATGATAAGATGTTTTTTTTAAATTCTGTTAAGCAAATCTTCTACGAAGTGATAGGACTGTTAGCAATGTAAGGTTTATAAGACATTTACAAGATAAGTGAATAAACGATTTTTAACAAAACCGAAGTATTTTATGTTTTGGACCATTTCTTGATCTTTGAACTCCATGCTCCATACAGTGGTGTTTTAATATGTCAAGGGACGTACATGCAGCAGTTCGGAAAGGGTTGATTGGCTCGATATGGTTAAAGAGGAGAGGAGACATTATTTTCATGTCAGGACTTTTCCAGCACTATAATTGATAGGGACGGGTCACAGAACTATAAGGCTTCAAGCCAACTGCATTAGTCGGAACATGATATGCTTATCTGTATTTAAGATGTATAAGTTCTGTATAAGATATCCAAGAGAGCTTCTGGAGAAGGACTTTCGGATGTTTACAGAATAAAACCTTCATGAGCCTTCCGCGTATACAATTTCTAGGTTACCAGCTAAGTAAGTAATTCATCATTCAGAAATGAGAGACTTAGACGTTTTTATATCCTGGAGGTCACGCATCGACCCGGCGCTTCCACTGCTTGGTTAAAGTAGTCTAGCGTGTAACCTTCTTGATCAGCTCTAGTTACTTACTTCAGGAGCTAATGCGAATTCTATAGCGATCAGAGATTATCCAATGTCTGTAGTGATATCCTGTCATTCGAGAGGAATCTCTTGGCTGAGACGTTCAAATCGATCACAATTCGTATTTAAACCTTGTCCCTTTCAAAAGGCTCTGTCGTTGTTGTAATTATCTCATTGATCCTCGCCCCAATTACTTATGTTACAGCACTTTACTTAAGTCATAGTTCCAACGGTTATCTCAGCACCTTTCTTATATCATTTATATAGTTAGGATTTGTAGCCACGTTTGCTTTATTGCTTCGATCTTTACTCTTCGAATGCTAAAACCGATCTGATATTCATGAGACGAGATAAGCGCTGACGGGACGAGGCAAACGATTTCGCTGCCGAACGTTGACGCATATGATAGTGTTGATGGCACATCGTTAGGTTAGCCGGACATAACTATATATTGAGGCGGGTCAGGTGGGTGTGACCGATGGAAAGACGTGAAAGGACTCGTTGGATGTGGCTAGCATCGGGATCGTCCCAAGGTGCGGTATTGTGCTTGATGGAGCGGAGTTTCGTGGAGAGGTCTAGGTTGCTCCTGGTGGTGTTTAGGGGTTGAGCGACCATTGCGTTAGTGAAGCGGATGACCTCGCAGCGTGAAAGATTGCTTTTGGCCAGTCGATCGACTTTCTCGTTTTCGACGTTTCCGGAACGACCCGGACAAGGAGCTGGATGAGAGAGTCTTCACAGATGCCGTGCTCGAGGGTGGTCAGAACACTGGCGCTGTCGGTGAAGATGACCTTCGGAATGTTGGTCCGAAGTTCTTCGTGGGCGGCAAGTCGGATGGCTATAGTTTCGGCTGAATAGATAGGTGTGTGAAATCGAAAGTTTGATGGCGCAGTTGTTGTGGTTGGAATGGACTCCCGTTTAATGGAGCCGTCTGTGAAGATGGGATGATGGTGCTGAAAAACTCAGCACCGACTGTTAATGCTACTTACATGAAGACACATGCGCACATCGACTATCGGAATATTATCAAGACGAGACAATGACGTGGCATTAAGAAGATATCCTGTTAGCTTTGAAAGTTGTTGTCAGTCTTGTTGATAGCCTTGTCTGCACTATCGGTCTTTATGATACCTCAAGAGCGACAAAAAGAGAAGCGATTGGAAGGCGTGCTGGCAACCGATAACAGGATGACTCACGTGATTTTATGAAGAGGCTTTGACGGGAATCATCATCATTAGCTATTATTTTTCTTATAGGAATCCAATTCCAAATGCAAAATTCCGTCGAACATAAACTTCTTTATTACTTGACAGCTTCTCCTTAAAATTGCGACAAATCTCAGTACGAATAAAATCCATTCCTTCAATCGCAACCCACGATCAAGTGATCGACGCTTCGGAAATGTTAGCCAGAGATTTTCTTACGCACCTCTTCATCTAATGCCAAAAAGCGTTGATTAAAGTGAGGAACAAACAACTCTGCAATCCATCTCTTGCTCTAGGGTATGACCTTCAGATCACCTAACGACTTGAGTTTAAAAAAAACACAAAAACAAAACACCTATCTACCTTAAAAGTGACTCTTCCTTAAGCAAAGCAATAAACAGTGTGTTGAGATTTAATTGCATTTCAGATAAACTACAAACCGCCAGCCGCACGACGCTTAGATGGTCAGGGTCTATGTCACTGGTCGGTGGTGAGTTGCGCGAACCGGTTTTAAGCGCATGGTCCACACACGGGCTGGCGAAACGGTTTTGAGTTCAAGTACACAACGGCCCCTCTGGCGCCCCAATGGCTGAAGAAGCGCAAAAAACAGCAGCTGAAACCATCGAAGCAATAAGCGCATTGCATTAGACTGATGCAAACCGTTGCATTAGAAAGTGAAAGCGATTGTGCAGTTCAGTTGCATCGCGGGCGCATGCGAAGCCCATCGGAAGCCCAGCGCATCAGTTTTGCACGGACTGCCGCCGCGATGGCTTCGGGCACGGGCCACAACACCGACCAGCTGTCCGTGGACAAGTGTCCTTCCCGGTACGAGGCAAACGACACCGTGCTCCCACTACCGGAAGTGCACCGTACGATCGCGCACCAAGAGTTGGGCGAAACGGACGAGCTTCGGGAAGCATCGCTGGCTGCGTTTCGCGCGTGGATCGCAACCCATCCGCACATACGCAGATGTCGCACGGACGCACTGTTTCTGCTGCGGTTTCTGCGTGCCCGGGCGTACAATCTGCAGGCGGCACAGACCACCCTCGAGCGGTACCTAACGATGCGTCAGCTGTTTCGGATTTGGTACGAAAATCTGGACCCGCACGATCGCTACATGCGCGAGCTGGTGGAGGATGTGCGCGGCTGTTTGCCGCTCGGGGTGGACCGTGCCGGACGGATGGTGGCGCTGGTGAAAGTCCGCAGCTACGATGTGACCCGTTTCAACTGTTACCATCTCGGCCGGCTGCAGCACATGCTGTTCGAGGCGTTCTTCGACGATGTGGCGGTACAGATCGGGGGCGGGGTCGCGATCGTCGACTGCGATGGTGCCAGCATGGGTCACTTTGTGTGCTTCAAGCTGTCGGACATCAGGAATTTCATGGACTGTCTGGCCCATGCACTGCCGGTGCGTGTGAAGGAGGTGCACATCGTGCGGTTGCCCCGCATCGGGCAGGCCCTCGGCAATTTGGTGCTGAGCTTCGCCGCGGAAGAACTTCGAAGCCGTATTTTCGTGAGTGATGCAGCACGCCAATGCGCTGGCGGCCTACATTAAAACCGTTTCATGTCATTGTTGTTTCCGAAATGTTTAGTTCCACGCCACCATGGATGAGGTTTTGAAGTACGTCGATCGGGAACTGTTGCCGGTGGAGTATGGCGGAAAGACGTGCCCGGAGGAGATCACCGGCAGTTTGAAACGACGGTTAGCTAGCAAACGGGACACGCTACTGCTGCTCGATCGTATGGAGATCGATGTTGCCCCGTACGCACACCTTTGGCGTCAATCCGACGAGGGTGACGTGGAGTTCGGAACGGAGATCGACTAGCCACGAACACGCAACTACTTTGCTCCGGCGGGGAAATCTCGCCCGCGAGATCGATCGGGAGTGACGATCAATTGCATAATGGAGCATGCTTTCAGGCACGTGACACGTCGGTAGGTTGGGTGCATTCATTACCGAAGGTAAGTGAGGCCAGCTTGAATAATCACACACATTATGCAGGTGATCGTATCACTCGAGAGTTGCACTTGTACTAGCGGCTTGTACTTGTATTGATTGACCGCACTACGCTGGGCGGTTGATGCTGTTAGGTCATCGTTCGTAGCTGACGACCTGGAGCGATCTTATCTATCAGGAATGTAATTTTTTGTAATACGGGGGTATTTTTTGTGCAAATAAGTACATCATACAAGCACGTTTAATCACTGGTTTTTGTGAGGTTAATATTGATGCTATTTCTGAATAAAATCATCATCTGTTTGTATAAGATAAAAAATATTTTAAGCTCAGATGAAAGAAATCTCTATTCAACTAAGTTGATCACCGGCGCTTACGTATCTGTGTCCCAAAAATACGTTAACTCCCAGCTCGCTCTCCAGCTGTTTGAAGCATCTGTATACACAAACTGCTTGTCTAACAACAGCTATCACTACAACCCGTATAAATTGCCATCGCTCGAAGATAGCTTCGAAAAACCCAGGTTTTGGATGCCGAACTAATATTCTAATCACCGATCAATTATCTCAACATCATCGCATCTACTTTTCCCGATGTTTGCGTGTGGGAATGTGTGCTACGAGTGTACGCACGCCAAACGCACGATCTGGCCGATTGTGGTCGAAGTTCTCGATCTAACGAGATCGATTAAACGACGCTTTCCTTGAGGCAATGCATACACACACTCACACATACTGCACCCGCACGATAACCGCAGTGGCAATGTCAGTGTCTCGTGGCCTAGACAGGCGCGACCCGATAGAACCCGTTCCACCCGGGGTGGACGTGCGCGATGCTGCTGCTGCTGCGTGTGTGCGGTGAGCACGCTGTAATATTGATCGTTGAAGTTCAAAGCTGCGCTGCGTTTTATTCTCGCTCGGGTGAGTGTTTGTGTGGGTCTGTTAGCGGGGAGTAATCTAATAAAGTTTTGTGGAAGTAACTATATCGTGCTCGTCTGATCTCACTCTCGCACATGAGGGAGGTCGTTCGCTGGTGAAGGTAAAGGACAGAATAATGGCAGGCCAAGTCCGAAGCTTACGTTTACGGTGGATGCTGTACCGAGCCGTGGCTGCGACCGTAGCACCACCGATTCAGTGTCCATTTAGAGCGCAAAGTGATTACACCGAACCGGGAGGATGGCATCACCAGCAACGGCGACCGATTACTCGCTCGAGAAGCGTCCGGCAAGCTACGAACCGTACGAGTTTACGCTGCCCGAGCTGTACCGTAAAATAGCGAAGGACGAGCTCCGGGAAGACGACGAAATCCGTGAGCAATCGTTGGCCCAGATGCGTGACTGGATCGCCAAACATCCGTACATCCGGAAGTGTCGTACGGATGCGTCGTTTCTGTTGCGATTCCTGCGCTTCCGGAAGTACTCGGTCCCGATGGCTTGCGAAGCGCTGGAACGTTACCTGGCGATGCGTGAAACGTTTCCCACCTGGTTCAAGCGGCTGGACTGCAACGAACCGATGATGCGCGAACTGCTCGAGGACGGTGTGTTTGCGAAGCTCGGACAGGATGCGAACGGCCGGACGGTGATAATGTTTCGCGTGAAGCTGCTGAACGTGGACAGGTTCGGTCCGCTCGAGCAGGGTCGGTTGGTGGCGCTACTGATCGAATCGCTGCTCGAGTGGGAAGAGCTACAGATCGGTGGATTTCGGGTGCTGCTTGACTTTACCGATACCGTCATGAAGCACTACGGTATGTGGGGTGTCACGGATATGAAGATCTTCATGGATGCGATCAACCGATCGTACCCGATTCGGTTCCGGGAGATTAATGGCGCCAAGTTTCCAAAGTTTGCCGTCTCGATCCTGAATCTGCTGCTAACGTTTGCGAGCCCCAAGCTGAAGGAGCGGATCGTTGTAAGTGCCAGAGTGCCGTTGTGGCCATCGTCAGAACGATTATGTTCTGTTCTTGTTATTTCTTTCGCACAACAGTGTCACAATACCGTGCTGGAGATGAAGGGAAAGTTTGAATCGAAGCTGGTGCCCAAGGTGTACGGTGGAGAACTCGATACGGATGATATGAGCCGGAAGTTTCTCAAACATCTCGAGGATCGTCGCAGCGTGATACTGGCGCTGGACGAGATGGAAATCGATGTGGCACACTATTCATCGCTCTGGCATCAGTCCAATCTGGTAGAGAATGAGGTCGACGGTGGGGTGGCCGGCAGTTTTCGTAAGCTTAATGTTGATTAAGTAAAGCTAAGATTTTTCAATAAATATAACCGTAATTTTCTAATAATGTGTCAGGTACATGTGTGTGTGTTTTTGTGACAATGAAACTCATTCTAGCTAATTCAAATCTCTTGGACGCCCTCTTCTGGACGTCAAATCTTCTGCATTAGCCAGAATCAAAGGCCAAGCGGAGATATTATATGAGTCACCTTATGGATTTCGGGTGATCCTCCAAATGATCAAGGCTCCCAGGACCCCCTAAACGAAGCCTCTCGTCTCCTCTCCTTTGCCTTTGGATCATCTTCAACATGAGCATATACTACTTTTCGGTCAGGAGATTCTATATTCGGGAGATCCTGATTCTAGACGCACGGTGACCTATTTGTACGTGAAGAGCAATGAACAGCGCTCTTAATATTTCACCGACTCTTTTTCGCCTGCAGAGCATAAAGCTCTCAAGATTTCGTCACGATCCACTGAGATTTAAGATTAATTGTTTTAAATATCTTGAGTGGCACGATCGCACTGAATTCAATCCTATACTATTTCTCTATATTACTTTTAACAAAAAAAAACTATATCGATATCTAATATCGAATAGATGTTTGACTAAATTAAAACTCCACTCCACAATATACCAGTTTTCCAACCTCCCTTGATCTGCCCGATCATTTTTACGCCCAGTATGATATGTGATCATTAGCATAGGCATAGGCAAGCGCAATTTTACGACGCCCCACGTGCATTACTCACGCCCAACCGGTACGTTAGCCGAGTGCACGTTTCAATTATCGGCAACAATCACGGCAGGTGATGCGCAGTGCGGTTCAGTACTGATTCAGCTACGAGCAAAGTAACAGCTTAGTAACTCATTCACCATGGAACGGAAATATTCGGTGGACAAGTGCCCGGCAAGCTATGATCGGTATGAGTTCACTCTGCCCGAGCTGTACCGTAAAATAGCGAAGGACGAGCTCCGGGAAGATGACGAGATACGTGAGCAATCGTTGGCTCAGATGCGTGACTGGATCGCCAAACATCCTTACATCCGGAAGTGTCGTACGGATGCGTCGTTTCTGTTGCGATTCCTGCGCTTCCGGAAGTACTCGGTCCCGATGGCTTGCGAAGCGCTGGAACGCTATCTGGCCATGCGTCAAACATTCCCGGAGTGGTTCAAGCGGCTGGACTGCAACGAACCGGCCATGAAAGAAATGCTGCAGGATGTTGTGTTTACCAAGTGTGGACAGGATGCGGACGGTAGGACGGTGATTTTGTTCCGGTTTGCACGATTCAATGTGGAAAAGTTCAGTGCGTTGCAGGAGGGACGCTTTACGGTGCTGCTGATCGAGACGCTGCTCGAGTGGGAAGAGCTTCAGATCGGTGGATTCCGAGTGTTTGTGGACTATACGGGCTCGGTGCTGAAGCATTACGGCATTTGGGGTATATCGGACATGCGCATCTTTATGGATGCGATCAACCGATCGTACCCGATCCGGATCCGGGAAATTCATGGCGCCAAGTTTCCAAAGTTTGCCCTCTCGCTGCTCAACCTGATGCTATCGTTTGCGAGCCCCAAGCTGAAGGATCGCATCAGAGTGAGTGTCCCGTATGAGAGGAATAAAGCAAGGAGCATTAAGTGTATAAAGTTCTATAAAATTCCGTTTGTTTCAGTGTCACGATAGCGTCGAGGAGATGGCGAAACAATGTGATCCTTCGCTGGTACCGAGTGAGTGGGGCGGCCAGTGTGATCTGCAGGACTTAAATCAACGGTTCGTGAAACACTTGGAAGGCCGGCGCGAGGTGATGCTGGCCCTGGATGAGATGGACATCGACACGGCACATTATACATCACTGTGGCAGCATGGCTCGGCGCCCGAGAGTGACATAGACAGTGGGGCGATGGGAAGCTTTCGAAAGCTCGGTGTGGATTAAAAGCTCTTAGCTTGATTTGCTTGGCTATGGTGGGTTTGTTAATTATAAATCTCAATGCTTTTTTACAGCAAAAATTGGCTACTATCAGATGACGATAATAATTTTACAAGATTTTTAATCAACATTCGAATTACTATCGTTTATTTGTACTAATAAAACGCAATAAAAAATATGAATTTTTAGCATATCTTTGAATTTATTTTTCAAATCCATGCACTGAATTATTCAGTAGAAAATAAATTGACTGCCTAATAGCTCGTAATAAGCAATGTTTCACTGCTCCCACCATCTCTAGGATAAAAATGGATTTGCTCTTAACTATGGTGTTTATAACAATGGAGAGCGGTGTTCAAGTGTATAATTTTTGGACTTTTTCTTTCGGTCGTGGATTTATTTGTAAAGTTGCTATATTACAGGGGTTTTCAGTTAATAAGGCAATAGCATCAATTTTTATGGCAGGCTACTTAGATGGAATGGCAAACAAGGATAGTTGATATGGAAACGACTTCAGGTGACAGGGAAATCAAATACCTTTTATTTTGATGTCCTCTGATGATATTGTCATAGTTCCAATCTTTGGGAAATAGATGATGAGATCATTGATCCACAGTAAAGCTCATTATAGATATTTAAAGAACCAAATATATTGAGGCACGTAATACAGTGGGTGTCAAATCACATAATGGAACGTTTGAAACACGCGGTGAAATATTGCCATCATACAATGGAATATTGCATTCAGTTGAGAGCAATCAGCTAGAAATAAGTCTATCAGATGCTACAGTATAGAAACCTTTGTATAGCAATAAATGATTGGAAGTGATTTTTCCGAATTACTTAAATTCATTTATAAAAAATAATTGACCAAAAATATCTCTATTTCGGGCAATATTGTTAAACGGGTAATCCAATTAGAATAAAATGTGCTCATACAAATTTAACTAATGCTTCTTTTTTCCATTAAGGTAAGTATGTCATCTCAACAAAAAATGGACATGTTTTGTTCGCCTGAAATTGGAAAACTTCCTAAAATCAAGTTCAAACTTTAATTACTAAGTGTAATTTTTTAAACTAAAAATATTTCTTTTAGTCATTTGAACTATATATTACAAGATTTTCTTTTATCTTACAAGTGCTTCTTCTTCTTCCTTGACGCTTCTAGTTTTGAGGAGAAATTTCTAAAAAAATCGTTTAAAATTTGAAAAACCATAATATGAAAACGGCTTGAATTTTAGGTACAATACTTACATAAAGGGAGAGCGAATGAGCCAATTTAACATTTATTAAATTCATAACATTTATTTATTGTTTTATTGTTCTTGTAGGACGGTCGGGCCGTATTGCTACGAAATATGTTTATTAATAAAATAACCGTTTAATTTTTAAACTTGAGGTGCGAGCTTTTCTTTGACAATAGTGCGCCACGAACGTGTAGTGAACGATCAACCATCGTGTAACCCAACCCGATTAGCATTCAATGAAGGCAGCTGCTCATATGGAGCAGCTAAGCTTGAAACCGTCCGCCTCTGGTTAGATAATGTCATAATTACCGTGTATCAAGATGCCTAACGGTAGAGGTGCGTGGGAAACGGATACCGATTATTAGACACATTTTCCCCCACACGACCACCCAACACACGCTTCGTTGAGGTGTCGTTTCACGCTGCTATAATTCAACCCGTTAAATTGTGATATCGTATTGTGGAAAATTAAACATTAAAATGGCCCCAAATTGCTCGAATTTATTCCGGGTACGAATGCATAGCGTCACGCTTCACACCGAAGGAGTCTCGATCGCTAGCGCCGCATTCTGTTCGTCCCAGATCGGTGCATAGTAATCGTAATCGATCTCCATGCGATCCAGCCCAAGGATGACATCCCGCTGCTGTTCGATGCGTTTCCACACGGCCGGATTCACGTCACCATCCAGATCCACACTGCCACCGTAGCCCTTCGGTGCCATCGAAGGTTCAAAGTGTTGCTCCATCTCGGACACGTTGGCGTAGCACTGTGAAAGAGCGGAAAGAACTGAACTGAGTCGCGATCTTCGATCTTCTACGAACAGCAAAACTCACATTGATCCGTTCCCGGATCTTCGGGTTGGTGAAGGACAGAATCTTCTCGATCACGGGCAACGCTTTCTTCGGGAGCTTGGCCGCGTGCGTATCGTGGTACCGCATCGGGTACCAGCGCGTGTAAGCTTCCATGATCAGCTTCAGCTCGGACGAGCTCCACTTCTCGAACAGCTTCAGATCCATATCGGTATAGTCCACCATCACCTGCAGCCCGCCGATCTGTACCTCCTCCCATTCGAGCATGGCCTCGATCAGCAGCGCAATAAACACCCCACCGGTCGGTGGTTCGAACATCTCCGGCACGAAGCGTGCGATGCGGAAGAACACCACCGTGCGACCGTTGCTGTCCTGCCCCACAATCGAGGTAGCACCGCACAGGAACAGTTCCTTCATTTTTTCACTGCTGCTGTCCAGCTTCTTGAACCAGCTCGGATACATTTCGCGCATCGTCAAATACTGCTCCAGCGCTTCGCAAGCCATCGGTACGGAGAACTGCCGGAAGCGCAGGAACCGCAGCAAGAACTTTGCATCCATGCGACACTTGCGGATGTGCGGATTGTTCACGATCCAGGTGCGCATTTCGCCGAGTGCTTTCTCACGCACGGCGTCATCCTCGCGCAGTTCCTCTTTGGCCACCTCACGGTACACCTGGGGCAGGGTGAACTTGTACTCGTCGTACTGCTTCACGTTCTTGTCCACGGGATAGGCCGCAAACTTCGACATGGTTGGTTGTTATCGGCACGGCTGCTTGCGATGCAACTTGGCTGCTGCCCGAAACGGAACTGATCGCCAGTTCCTGTCGTACCTGGGATTACATTGCCAATGCGCTGAACGAGGGCATCCCGGAATTCGGCTACAGCTCGCGAAACAACTTGACCCCATGAGCGATTGTCGGCTCCGTGTGGGCATGTTTTTGGCTGGATTTGCGAAAGGTTATCAATGTAGGGTGCATTGTTGTTTTTTATTTCGTTTTACCGTCTGCATATTTATGTGCACACAAATTATTGCTGTTTTCGTGCGATTAAGAGAACAGTGCCGCAATCGATGACTTACCTACAAAGTCTTTTTTTTTTGCACATAAAAGTAGATGCGCTGCAATCGTTTAGCCGCATCAACAATTTTATGCATTTCTCAGTGGAATTTAATTCACATTTACTTTTATACACGTCTTAGAGAAATAAACCTTTGAAAAAAGCTTGAATTGGTTCGCTCCAGTAATCAAAAACCTAATTGATTGGCACATTTTCTTCTGAACAACAGCCGCGAATCGTCCGGATAATCCGCCAAACAAGGAATGAACACATCTTCTAAGACCTCGCAGCAAGAATTTGAGTTCATCGTTCCTCGTGGCTATCTAGCAGATAGGTAGCTTAGCTTAGAAACCATTACTGTTCCTCGTCGAAAAATATCTCTTTAATCGGATCGCCTCGCGTTTCCTCAAATCACGCGCATAACAGCTGTAGCAATTAGGACCAAAGATCCTGATATCGATGATAAGCTTTTGAAGATATCGGGTCTAGACGGCATCGATGCTTTATGATGTTATGACAACTACTGCTTATCGCACTGCACTGCTTCATAAATGCACCGAATGCATCACAACATTCCATGCCCATATGTAAGCCATTCGCACTGATAGTGCCACTGCTGTTATGGTACTCCCGAAATCCCGAGGAACAGCTCCGGAGGCAAATAAGTAAACAAAGCGCTTTGTTTACTTGTGCAAACGGTGCATTGATAAGCACAAGGCATATGTCACCCGGCAGCCGAAAAGTCCATCATCCTTTGTTTCTTCCATCTGCACGAAACGGAACAAGCCCGCTGGATCAGCACCATCACCAAAACGCATCATCCAACGGTTCACGGTTCAGTTCCAGTTGTCCTTTGGCCGTGTTCAGTTGTCCCGAGAGTATGGCATCCGTACCGCAGCTTCCCTACCCGGTGGATAAGCGTCCGCCAGTGTACGACGAGTACAAGTTCACCCTGCCGGAGCTGTACCGTGAGATAGCCAGGGAGGAGCTCGGTGAGGATGAAGCGGTGCGCGACAGTGCGTTGATGGAGATGCGCCAGTGGATTGCGGAATATCCGCACATCCGCAAGTGCCGTACGGATGCAAAGTTCTTGCTACGGTTCTTGCGCTTCTGCCAGTTCAACGTGCCGATGGCGTGTGACGCACTGGAGCGCTATCTAGTGGTTCGAACCATGTATCCGACCTGGTTCGAAAAGCTAGACTGTACCGAGCCCGTCATGCAGGAAATACTGAACAACGATCCGTTCACGTATCTCGGACAGGATGGGGCGGGCCGTGCTGTCGTGCTGGCACGCTTTGGACGGTTCAACGGTGACAAGCACAGCCCCGCACAGGACGCACGGGTTATGGCGCTCGTGCTGGAAACGGTGCTCGAGTGGGAAGAGTTCCAGATCGGTGGCTGTCAGGTGCTGATCGACTATCGCGACACCACCGTCAGCAGCTTCGAGAAGTGGGGTTTGAGCGAGCTGGAAATCATTATGGATGTGTACAGCCGCTCGTACCCGGTGCGCTACGGCGAGATCCATGCGGCCAAACTGCCAAAGTTTGCCGTACCCGTCATTCAATCGCTGCTCTCGTGCACTAACCCGAAGCTGCGGGAAAAGATCAGAGTAAGGAGCATGCGGTACAAAAGGAAAGCCACGTAATGAATGCTCGGTTGCTTTTGTTTTTGTTTCGTGAAAATTTTCAGTGCCACTCGTCGATTACGGAGCTGGAGAAGCTGATGGATGCTTCGAGCAAACCGACCACCTACGGCGGAACGGTCGATCTCGATGAGCTGAATCGTGCATTCCGCAAACGTATCGAGGATCAGCGCCAGATCGTGCTCGGGCTCGATGCCATGGAGATGGATAGTTCGCATTGCGCGTGCCTGTGGGATATCATGTACTTGTACGATTCTGTGTCAGCTGCGGGAGACAACGTAGCCGGTGCCATGCTGGAGCAGCTGAACATCAAGTGAGCACGATGACTGACACGTGGTCTATGCCGATCGTAGCGAACATTTTTCCTCAAAGTACAGCATTTTAAAGAGGTATAAAGTGAGATGTAATTAAAATATGTTTGATAGGGTTTGACAAAAAATTGAAAGAACATTTCGTACAATGCGTAAGCGCGCCTGCGAAAGCTAAAGAGTCCTTGGTATGCGAAGAGGCTTCAGGTCCGGCTAAGGTCCTTTATAGCCAGTAATCCAGTTTTGATTTTCTTTTTCTGGGAAATTTGAATTGTTGAGCTCTTTTTCTCGCTCTCTCAGTCTCTCAGTCAGTCAGACATCGCTCGGCAGCAGAGTATGTAGGATATAGATGGGTTTGGGAGGTTCTGCTATTCATTCACTCCCCAAGTGAGTCCTTGAAGCCTGCAAGGGGGAGGAATTTCCATGGAATTTAAGGAGATCGTGCATTGCATGCATGCATTGGGCGCACATCACCACGGGTACCACGACATAGACATTGCTCGCTAGCTTTGATTTTTGCCGAGCCGAGACGGATTATAAGTGGGGCGAACATAGAATTTCAAATGGAAAATAATGGAATATGGAAAATGGAATATGAAAAACGGATAAGCACCTCGCGCAATGATCAGGACCTCGCATTCGGCTTACAGAATACTTGGCAACAAAGCGTCCGAATAGTCGATAAGATGTCTATATATATAGAACCTCACAGGGAGTAACTGGACATTGCCTTTGAATGATGGAACGTAACGAAACAACCGAGCAAACCCGGAATAAGGGGCCTGCTTTGCATGGTTCGGAGGAGGATATGCCGCCCAACTAAAGCGAATCAAGTGAACCATTGATAGCTTAGTCTTAGGCAATACGGGCAGGCCGTCATACGTGATGGATCATGCGACTCTTTTCACCGATTGATCCGAAGTCGAGTTCGTCCGTATAGGAATCAAGTAAGACCCGTTGGTGTAAGTAGTTCGGGTCAATCCTCGTAGCATCGCAAATTGACCTGAACTCGTCGAATCTATGGGTCGAACCGGACTCGTTGCATCCACGGGTCGACCCAAAGTCGTTGGAACTAGAAATACAACCCGAACTGCTTCGGGTTGCTTACGGGCGGTTCCGACACGGTAGGTTCGGGTTCTCACGCATAATTTAAGTCGTTCTATTGTCTGCACCAAAAAAAGGCTCTTCTTCTTCTACTTTCTTCGCCTAACGACCTCTTGCGTCATGCCTGCCATTTCTCGCTTGCTAGACTCATTGTTACCACATAGTTGGGTAGTCAGTCCTCACTACGGGGAAACGGCCCAGATACTCAAGCACCTTCGGAGGCTCTAAACACAATGAAAGTTGGAGACTCCCTTACACGTCAAACCTGTTAACTAATAATATAACTGGGCCAGAGTCAGTGGCCCCGTACGAATGGCTTACTATTTTGCTACGGGTAACATTAAGCCACTGAAAGCCATAAATGGCAGCCCGAGACCTCTCGAGGTTGTGGTGCCAAGGAAGAAGAAGAGTCAGCGGCCAAGAGGAGATATTATGGAAGACGCTGTTCGGAGTTTGGAGCCTTCTGAACGATCGAGGCGCCCAGGAACTTACAGCCAGCTTATAGGAAGATATCCCATGGGGTCTCCTAGAACTCTCAGGGTCTCAGGCATCTGCTTAGTTTGCTTATAACCCCTGGATGCGATACGGGAGCTACGGTGCTTCCGGTCTTGTGGGACTCCATAGGCTATGTTCACTGTAATCTGACGATGAACAGCCGGGTATCCAGCTAAACACACCGTAATGCCATTAACACTATACTTCGCCAGAGTTGCAGTCAGCAGCACAGAAATCCGCCAAGATCCAGCCAACATCTCTAGCTCAACATCGAGGAAGAAATTGAAATAAAATGGTTGTTGTTCCATTACAACAAAAAACGAACAGTTACATCACTTTTTTCTGCTGCGGTTCTGCTCGGAATCGAAATTCATGTAGCGATGCACTCGCTCAATGATAAGCGCCGGCTGCAATTATCATGCCGATTGTTCCAATTTGAGGTCAAACTGATAGCTTCCCCGCTGGTACTGCGAAAAGGTGCACGAACTTACTTCCAAACGAATTCGGACTCCCAACGCACAGTTCCGTTTGCACCTTGGCCACTGATCGACACACGTGAGCATGGCTCCAATCCTCGCTCCCTATTCGGTGGACAAGTGCCCGAAGGCGTACGACCAGTACAAGTTTACGCTGCCCGAGCTGTACCGTGAGGTGGCCAAAGAGGAACTGCGCGAGGATGACGCCGTACGTGAGAGAGCACTCGCCGAAATGCGCACCTGGATTGCGGAAAATCCGTACATCTTCAAGTGCCGCACGGATGCAAAGTTCTTGCTGCGGTTCCTGCGCTTCCGTCAGTTCTCCGTACCGATGGCTTGCGAAGCGCTGGAGCGGTATCTAACTGTGCGCGAGCTGTATCCGAGCTGGTTCAAGAACCTGGACTGTACCGATCCTCTCATGCGGGAAATTTTCCACAACGGACCGTTCACCCTGCTCGGGTGGGATGCGGCCGGGCGACTGGTGGGATTTTCCCGGTTCGCCGGATTCGACGGGGAGAACCACCGTCCCGCCCAGGATGGCCGGTTTATGGCGCTCGTCATGGAGACGCTGCTGGAGTGTGAAGAGTTCCAGATCGGTGGCTGTCACGTTCTGATCGACTTTCACGACAGTACGGTGAGAAATTTCGAAAAGTGGAGTACGACCGATCTGAAGATCATGATGGAAGCGTACAGCCACGCGTACCCGCTGCGCTACGGAGACATTCGTTCGGCGGCGCTGCCAAAGTTTGCCATGCCCGTGATCGATACGTTCCTGTCGTTCGCGAATCCGAAGATGCGCGAGAAGATCAGTGTAAGCAGTCATGAGGACCATCTTCTCGCTTTCGATCTTAGTAATTGACTTCCCTTTTCCTTAAGTGCTACTCAACGACGGCGGAGCTGGAGAAGTTCTTCGAGGCGCCATTGAAACCTGCCCTGTACGGTGGACCGGTGAAGCTGGACGAAGCGAATCGTGACCTGTGGAAACGGTTCGAGGAACAGCGCGAGGTAGTGCTCGGGCTTGATCGTATGGAGATCGATCTGGACTACTATTCTTCGCGGTGGAACTTTGAAGGAACCACACCGGACGAGATTGCAGCCGGCGCCATGTTCAAGCGGTTAAGCATGTGCTGATCGTTGACTTCTCCAGAATTCAGACTCCAACTTAACGCATGAGGATCGCTTCACCTTAAAAAGCTTGTAACGAAATAAATTCACGTTCTAATCCTCCGGCTAATGTTGACAAGTGCATTGACTAAGCGCTTAATTGCCTTGCGATACACATTTTTGCGCACTCCACTCCTGCGTTGTCTACGCACGTAATGGCAGGGCCTAGCCGAAGGTCAGCGCAACTGCAACTCGAGTTGCGCAATGGCGCAGTGTGTGACCGTGTAACTAACCCGCAGCAGGCAAGATCGCATCAGTTTCCGTTCGGCGGGCCCAGTGTTAGGTTCGCTAGCTCGCTAGAACACTCCGACATGGCGACCGTCCAGCAGGTGGACAAGCGTCCAGAAAAATACGATCCATATCGTCCGGTAGATTCCCCGCTGCATCGTCAGATTGCACAGGATGAGCTGCGCGAGGATGAGGCGATCGTTGACCAGGCGTTACGGCAGATGCGCGAATGGATCGCACAAAATCCGGCCATCCTATCGTGCCGTACCGATGCCAACTTTCTGCTGCGCTTCCTGCGTGTACGCAAATTTTCCCATCTGGCCGCGTGTGAAACGTTGGAGCGTTATCTTGCAACCCGGCAACGATTTCCGGCCTGGTACAGCCGGCTCGATACGGCCGCACCGTGGGTAAGCGCTATGATCGACAGTGAGTTTGTGGTGCCGCTTGGACGGGACGATCGGGGCCGGATTGTGTATCTGGTCCGGTACGCTAATCTGGACATTGACCGGTTCGAAGTGACGGACCAGATACGCTTCTTTACGATGGTGTTCGAGAGCGTTTTCGCCAGCGAGCTGAACCAGATCGCTGGGATCGTGTGCATCTTCGACGAAAGCAACGTGCCGATGCGAGCGTTCGCTCAGTGGTCGTTGACGGATATTAAAAACTATATCGACTGTGTGACGAAAGCGTTCCCGATACGGGTGAAGGAGGTGCACGTGGTCAATTTGCCGCTGTTCGGTGCGACGGTTGGTGAGTGGATTTTAAGCTGCTGCAGCGAGAAGCTGCGCAGTCGGTTTAAGGTAGGTGGAACGCGTTTTCAGGGTGCCATCAGTAAGTAACGATTGCATTGTTGAACCTCCTATTCCCACGTATCCAGTGTTACCGCACGATGGAGGAGTTTGTCGGCAAATCTAATCTACTGTCCCTGATGCCCAAGGAGTACGGTGGCAAGCAGGAAGCGAAAGACCTGAAGCGACAGTTCAGGGAAACGTTGGACCATTACCGGAACGTAATACTGGCGCTGGACGACATGAAGGTGGACGAGAAGCGGAGCGCGTCGTTGAAGAATCAACACACTGATGCTGGAATCATTGGAAGTTTCCGTAAGCTGGATGTCGATTAACTGCAAGCTTGTACGACTGTTGTAATGCATTTCGAGTAGAAATAGGGCAGATGTGTGCCTTGAGACTTCCTAGCTTGATTTGTTGCTGACCTGCAAGCTGATGCGCTCGTGCGCGCCAAGGCCAGAACGGCTAGGAGGCGTTCAGTAAACAGGTTTTACTTGACTCGCGATGCTGGTAAGGACGCTGGTGTAGAATTAGTGCAGCGGAGGTAACGATTTTAATTACCATCGACGAGACTCATCCGGCAGAACATTTAAGATCACTTGATTCTACTTTTGGCATGTTTTTTTTCTCTATTTAGGAATAAAAAAACGTACACCAACATGGAATTCATATACATTTATTAAGCTTGTAAAAGTGTAGCTAAAAACATGATTTAATTGTTCTGCTTGATCTCCTGTACCGCATTCGACTGCGTTAGCGTGTTATCCTCGTACGTTTCCAGCACATCGGCCAAATGCTCGTTATCGCGCGGCTTCTTAAACTGTCGCTTCTTGTTCGCGAGCTTCTTGCGCTTCGGCAGCAACGGTTTCTTCGGCCCGTGGTCCTGCATCGACCGGATGCCCTGCTTCTCCAGGTACTCGTCAATCTTCGCATCGTCCATCGCGTCCACCGTAACGGCACGCCACAGCTTCTGAAAGTCTTCGTCCACCTGGAAGTTGGCGGTCCGATCGTTGTAGAACAGTATCTTTTTCTTGTCGTTCGGTCGCGTGATGAAGATAATTTCCGAGGCACGGTTTTTCAGCACTTTATCACAGTGGGGCAACGATTCCTGTACATCGTCGAGCAGCACACCACCCAGCCCTTTGAGGTCGTGTTGTTTCAGCAGCCGCATCAGGCTCTTGCCATCTTTGATTTTGAATACCGATTTGAACAGGTAGCGCCCTTCCGGCGTTAGCTCGATTTTGGGATTGTTGCGCAGCGCTTCGCCTTGCAGCCACTGGGCGTTGTAAAGTGGGGAAGATGGAATACATTTTAGAATTGGAACGCTAGACAAGGCGAAGGAAAACCCGGAATTGGCCCGCATACCGATTTGACAGACGATCCGATATCGAGCTGATTGGTTTCGTCAAGAATTTCGTCCAACGTCAGAGGATGATCGTCTCCCTCCTGGTGCCGGGTGCGCATATGCTTAACGATCTTTGCCAGCACACCGAACCGATACTGGGAGCTACCGGTCATAGTTTTATAACTGAAACAGGAAACAATATGAAGCATTTAATCAGCAAACTGTGCCCCCTTCTGTCCCGACGCTTGCGTGCATACTTGGTGGCATCGATTTTCGGTGCTGCGCTGGCGGGTCTTGGCTTTTTCATATCCTTCGGTGCCGTGAACGAGCTTTCGGTTTTGGCCTTCTTCTCAACGCTGAAAGTATTACCATTTTTAGCATTTTAGTACGGGGTAAAGGGAAGATTGGTTTGGTGCAAGCACTTTCGCCAAAGGGACTTACGTAGGTGTTGCCATCGCCCGCCGTTTGAAGGCTTCCCGTTCGCGTAATAGAGCTGGATCCATCTTGGAACGGGTTTTTTCACACTTCCGACTTGAGGATGAACGATATTTCAATGAACTATCGTGTGTAATTATTAAAATAAAGCTGATTTTTCCTCTGGAACGCTGCACACACGACAAAGTGCAGACGTAAACAAAGGACGCGCAGAGCTCGACCTGTCAAATGGCTGACAGCTTGCTGGCTGTCAGTTGGATTGTGTTCGCTCTCGCGCATACGAATTCTCTCCCGCATCTTTTGCTCTCACGTGAGTACACGCGCTCCCACTCACTCAAAGGAAGAGCAAATGTTCTTTGTTTACATTATGTTTTACCGAAAGTACTTTAATAACTTTTTCTAATGCAAACATATGTTGTTCTATAAACTTTTTCACAGTTTTCCAAAACCAATATAATTTCTAATTGCATTCTAAACACACACACACAACACCCGTTCTCTGTCTTGCTCTCTCGCTCTTGCTGCCCTTCACAAACATATTCTCATTTGTTTGGTTGCTTGACGTGCCTCCCCGAAATCACTGCATTGCGTGAGCATCGCAGCTGATACTGTTTGTTTTGCAGCGTTTGTTTCGCTTGTTTTTGCGTCTGCCATCTGCGCCTCATCGGAATCAGGCCAGCCATCGAAGCAAAGGGTTTTGTTTGTTTGTTTGGGCAAGCGCCCAGACAAGGAAGTGCAAAAAAAAACAACTCGGTGAAATTAAGGTAATCGTCAGGACGTTGCCCTTATCGCCCGCACATCGCATAGAACCGGTTTTTAGTTACCGGGTGGTAACCGTAACCGGCGTGGTGGAAAATAAAACACCTTCAACCACGAAACCGGCCAGAGATCGGTCAGATAGGACGGAAGATCTGGAATAACGTCAGCGGTAGAGCACAACAGCCAGTGAAACGCGGAAGATAAGCAGGAATGCTACTCGGCCGGTAAAAAGAAGACGCGCCCAATAAAAATCAGGCCGCCCGATTGACACCCACATCATTCGCGCGACAGGCGCGCGTTGGATATTAGCATCAGCCACAACCGAAGCGAAGCAGCGCACCGAGTTTAAGGTTCGTTAAGCAACAACGCCACCACGACAGCACCTTAATCGTTCACCCGAGCTGAGGGAGGGATTTCAATTGAGAAGTGAAAGTTTTGTAAACTAGTTCCGCCCTTTACTGAATCGCAGCGCTCAAGGCTGGGCCCCACACCGCACATTTGCGCTTCGTTAAAGTTTGCAAACCGTTGCCCGCTATCGATCGCGCTCGACAAACATTAACACCGTTCAATCTTATCTACATTCGTTTTAGCCGTCCGACGAGTCAGAAGACAGTGAGCAAAGCACGATGAATCAGGCACGATTCGTTGTGGCCGCATTGATTGGACTGTTTTGCTGCGCCGCATCGGTCCACTCCCAAGGGTAAGTAGTTTATAGCCCTCGGATAGTATGTACACTTGTATCCTCCCCATTGTTCATGTTGACCTATAATGAAATTAAAAGGATTAGAAAAAAAGAACCCACTTCTTATGCCCTCACGGTGTCACGGGTTCCATTTCAATCACTTGAAGCGCTGATAGTACTGTGCTTTGCTATCAGTTACATTCAAGACGGTCCGGCATTTGGTTACCTGCGCCATGGATTTTACACAGAAATGCTTTCTAATTGGCACACTACTGGTGGGTGTTGCCATCATTTTGGCCGTCTCGATTGCTCTACCGAAGCAAGACCACTCCCAGGAAAGGTATCGCACATGAAGGATGGTTTTTGCGTCTTATTGATTGCTTTTGCCCCATTTCTTTCCCAACAGAGAAGCCGTTTGGGGATATCAGTGTGTGAACGATCGGTGCGTCAAGACGGCAATCTCCGAACCGTCCTTTCCACGGGACAAAGCCATCAGTCTGCCGGCGTGTCGGCTGTTCTGCGGATCTGGAGCCGGACTGCTGTGGCCCCAGCCGTCCGGTGAGCTGCAGGTTGGCAACGATCTCGCCCACATCGATCCGGACCGGGTGCGGTTTGAGTGGGACGAAAAATTGCACCCGCTGGTGAGCCTCTGGGAGACGAATAGGGATCGATTCCGGAAGCAGCTAAAAACGCGAGCCCAAGGCAACGCGCTTAAGTCCGGTGGTAAAGCGGTACGCATCAAGCTTAACGTTGAAGATGATTCCCTTGCGCTTAACTACAAAACGGACGAAAGCTACAAGCTGACCGTTGGGGACGGTACGGATGGCGAGCTGACGGCTACCATAACCGCCAAAACGTTCTTCGGTGCACGGCACGGACTGGAAACGTTGTCCCAGTTCGTGCTGTACGATAACATACGCAACGAGCTGCAAATGGTGGCTGCGGCGAACGTTTCCGATGCGCCCGCCTTCCCGCACCGTGGCCTAGCGCTCGACACATCCCGGAACTACATCGATCCGGAATCGTTGCGCCGCACGATCGACGGTATGGCGCTGGTAAAGCTGAACGTGTTTCACTGGCACATCACGGATTCGCAAAGCTTTCCGCTGGTTATCAAATCACGCCCCACGCTCCACACCTACGGTGCGTACGGCCGGCGCAATGTGTACACGGCGGACGACGTGGCCCAGCTGGTGCGGTACGCGCTGGAGCGCGGTATCCGCGTAATACCGGAGCTGGATGCACCGGCCCACGTTGGCGAAGGTTGGGAAAGGTTGGGCGTGACGGCATGCTTCAACTATCAGCCGTGGGAGAACTACTGTGTGGAGCCACCGTGCGGTCAGCTCGACCCTACCCGGGACGCGGTGTACGACATCCTGGAGGACGTGTACCGGGAGATGAACGCCATGTTTAACCGGTCGGATGTGTTCCACATGGGTGGGGATGAGGTTTCGATCCGGTGCTGGAACGCTACCGATGGCATACGCCGCTGGATGAATGGGCAGGAATGGGGCCTGCAGGAGGCGGACTTTATGAAGCTGTGGAACTACTTCCAAACGGAGGCGTTGAATCGGCTGGACAAAACGCTACCGGCAGACGATAAGCAGCGACCGATCATTATGTGGACGAGCAAGCTGACGGAATCACCCTATCTGGAGCAGTACCTTGACAAGGACCGCTACATCATACAGGTGTGGACGACCGGGAACGATAGCAAGGTGAGCAATCTGCTCGAGAAAGGCTACCGACTGATCATGTCCAACTACGACGCGCTCTACCTGGACTGTGGCTTTGCCGGGTGGGTTACGGACGGTAGCAACTGGTGCGCACCGTACATCGGATGGCAGAAGGTGTACAATAACGATCTGCTGGCGATCGGTGGCCCATACGCACAGCAGATACTCGGCGGTGAAGCTGCCCTCTGGACGGAGCAGTCGGACAGCCACACGCTCGACAATCGGCTGTGGCCGCGGCTAAGTGCACACGCGGAACGGCTCTGGAGTAATCCACGGTCCGGGTGGCAAATGGCCGAATCGCGCATGCTGTTGCACCGCGAACGGTTAATCATGGAGGGAATAGCGGCGAACAGTATTCAACCGAAATGGTGCCTACAGAACGAGGGCAGTTGTCCGATCGGTGGCGATGGGGGACGCTCCTAGACGGTTCGACCCGCAGGCCAGAGCGTACCCCACGACATTAGAACTGTTAATTCCCATTCCTCGCCTTACTCTAAATTTTTGCTTCCATTCGCGGGGCTTAACCGGGCTGTAGGCGTTGCGTAGCGTTTGACTTTCGATCAAAATTTTAAATCTGTTTCATACAAAAGGTTGCGAGGGTGGTTTGAGTATATATATATAAATAAACGATACTTGTGTTTATTGTTTACACTTACTTTTGTTCGGGTTAGGATTTCGGGGGCAGGGGGAGAAGAGCATTTACATAAACGAGATGCACACGCGCACTAAATTTTCACAATCTCTCGCTGCGTGACGGCACGGCTAGTCCGGCCGCGGGAATCATTCAAAAAGTAGCGCCCGTTAAGAGACATTCGCGCGTGCTAGACATACTTATCAAGAAAAAGAAGATGATACGAAGTAATCAAAACGTTGGGTTCGTTCTTATCATATTCGAATGTGGGAAAGCGACCGTGGGTTAAGCGCCGTCCACTTGCAAAAACGACTCGTCTCCGGATGGTTTAAAGGGGAGGCATTGATTAAAGTACGAACGTTACCCAAGCCTGAATGATGAATGGTAGATGCCGTCGTCTCGTCCTACGACCAGGCCAGATCATTGCTAACCCACTCGTTAGTATTCGTTAAAATATTCGTTCTCCGACGGTGGACCAAACTTGTAGATGAGCGTGGACAGGAAGATGAAAATGTTCTGTATCAGCAGTGCGTAGCCCGGGTACTTGTCGGTTCGCGATTCGTTCACCGCGAACTCCGCAATCATGATCCAGATGGCGGCAATGATCGAGGTAAAGCCGAGCACGAACCCAGCAAACAGGAACAGCTTCGCGGTGCCCGCGTTCAGTATGCCATTGGTGTAAGCACCCGAACTGTGCAGCTGGAAGCGGATAAAAGTAGTAAAACAATACATATCATGCATCGTGCCCTCATTTCGATTAGCGAAACTTTTCCTCGCAACCACTTACCAGATCGTTTGAAATAGCGTTCACTATGATGAAGCTAATCGTCGCCAGGATGCCGCAGATGTAGTAGGAAAAGTTAAACGATTCTGGATAGGTGGATGCTGTATCGATGATGATCCACCAGCCGGAAAAGAACTGTTGTTGTTGTTGTAGTTGTGGTTGTGTACAGTGGCCAGGAAACGATAGAGGTACAGCGGTATCAGTTTCAATCCAATTAGCACAACCACCGATTCCGGGTGATTCATAAACAAAGAGGAACACTTACCAGCAGCGATGCTACCAACGTCGCTAGAATCGTTCTTCGGGGAAGTGTCTCGAACCAGTACGACTGTCGAATGCGCTCCATTATCGTCATTGTGATGGGAGATTAGATTCGATCCACACGCGGCGATGCTGGTGTTACGCAAATGAATACTATTATCCACAGCACAAGGATGGAAGCCAAGGCGACTCTACTTTCGTAAATTGTGCTGAAAATTGTAATGTTTTCAGTGTTTTTTGTTCGCTCCCTCTCGCTTTTCAGCCTTGATGATTTATGTTTTATTGACAGGTAAATAAGCCAATTACAAAACTGACAGTTGTCAGGTGATAATTTTGGACAGTTTTAACTCCCGTATTCGCCCATTGTGCAAAAGCGGGAATGGAATGCACTTTTTTTGTAAACAAAAATATTTCAGTTTTTTTAATATTGAATATTTAAGTATCATAAAGCTCTTTTTACATATATATTTTTATTCCCAGTAGTAAAAATTCGTGAAACGTATAAAAAATGGTAAAAGAGTTGCGCTGTTTTGCACTCTGTGCTCCTGGTGAAAATACTACGCCTATTCTCGGAGATACAATACAGGCGATTCCCAGTGTGCGCATTTAAGTATTGATTTATAATTTGTTTAGACATCCATTTGTAAAAACAACGACTGCATCTTATTTATTTTTTCTGCACATAATTTACACCATTTCGACTAGTCTCAACTTTGGCACACTGCTATACGTGCTTTGCAAAAGTCGACAAATCACGTGTGGAATGATATTTACAAACGCAAGATACAGTACGTAAGGAACCGCCGGGCTGCTGCTGTCCTGAAATGGTGTTTTAATCCAAATCCCACGCCTAGTTGCATCGCGCAAATGATGTGTGCTGAAGGCGATAAATATCGCAGCAGCAAACAGGCTGGATCTGTTCCTTTCCAAACGTTTGGTAAGCATAAGCAGAACAAAAGTCGCTACACATATGGCAGAATTGTGTAGAAACGGTCTTCGATCAAGATGGGTTGCGTCCTGAAAGGGGGATCAACAAGATTTAATTACTTTGCAATGCTGAAGAGCGCTGCAATTGAGAGACGTGGTCCTACTACCTGTAAACGAAACGACCTTGCCTCGATAAAATGATCCAGATCGATTAGTGATGACACAGCGGTAGCTACAAACAGTAGAAAACAATATTCCTGCCTGGAAATGTGATACTTTAAACATTGAAGAAAAATTTCCGCAGCAAGACAGCCGATGAAGGCGTGCGTGGCATTGTCGATGCAGGCCCGCAACAGGGCCGGCTTTTGCACCAAATCCGTAAGTTTATCACCGAAAACGCACACACCATACAAGGCTACATGTTTCAACACTAGCGTAACATTAAAATTCATTTAAAACGATAGCTTTCCCACAAAACTAGCTGCAATGATCGAAAGCAATTGCGCGTATTGACTGGAATGCTGTGATTCGCTGTTGTCCCAGTAGTTTATCAACAAACAACAGTGCTCACAGTGGTCGAGGTTCAAAACACTAATGGCTGACAGTTGAAGGATTTAATTTATTAAATTATCTAAAAATTATTATTCCAAGCTATATTTTTAACGTAAAAATGGGTATTAAAATAGTTTGAAGAAGCAATAAATGGAAAAGTAAATATTTCCGTGAGAAAGAGTAATTTTTTTACAGATTCCTTCAGAAACGTCGCTCTAATGGCACAGTGAGTAAATTGCGCATCAAGCGGACAAAAAAACAACGAATTTTATGTCACAAATTGCATGATTTTGTAGAAGTTTTTTTTAAAGTTATAAGCATTTCCATGTCTCTTTACAAATAATATCCTAATAATTCCATATAACGCTAACCAAACAGACAGTTCAAATATCATACTGCGAAGGACACGATCATGTACTACTGATCACGTACTAAACAATCAGCTGGCGACTAGGATTGCTCAATTTTCCGCTTATGTTTTGAACGAAACAGTTTGCCGTTAACCGCTAGTCACTTGTATCTGGTCCGTTGTACAAAAAACAACCCAGTCTTCCCATTCACCTCGCATGCCGCATCTCAACGGGCACCAAAAATAAACACGCTGCAATCGTGTCTCAAGCTGATGACGAACTAAAAATAGGTTCGCCGAACGGTCAGGGAGCCAATAAACCCTTCATCCTACCCCAGCTGTTCGTTTGCATTTCGAAACCGCCCTTTTTTCGTTGTGATGAAGGGTCCACTACGAACAAATCCACTCCAAACCGTTACTCCATCCCAGTAGAATGGACGATCATCGTCAGTTTCTTCAATGATCTACATAGCTCTAACACAAAACCATGTAAGCGTAATGTATCTCACATCTACGGGCACCGGATGCCGCGCACATGGCAGGACCCCAACCATATCCGTGTGCCATGGAGCAAAGTAGTTAAAAATCAATTCCATCGCGAACTCCAACACGATCGAACCATGGTTGATCGTGGCCATGGAAGCAACCTTGAGCGAAACCTCGTTCGGAAACACATTTGTTTACGACGACAGTTTCCCTCGAGGAGGGGGGGGGGGGGGGTGGTGCGATCGTCGCCGTGTTGATGGTGATCGACGAACGTACACATAGTTTTCCACCAGTTCGGTTCGTCGACATAGTGTTCGACACATACTGCGACTTACTAATGTTTATGCTTATTGCCACTTCGCGTAAAAGATGAAGGTAATCTGTTCGGAATTAAGGGTGGGATGGGCATCTCTGTTTTCATTTATGGCCTGTTGAAAAGTTTAGATGAACCATTTGGTAGAAGAAAAAAAACGAACATTCCAAAGAGAAAGCGAGTTGTTGCTGTTTACAGAGAGAACGGAGAAAGAGACAGATAGAGCGGAAAAAGCGTAATTAATTATTTATGAATACCATGTGTGCCATATTTTAGCAAGCAATTCTGGGCGGGAGTAAATTATATTTGAGTTCACGTACCGTATTAGATTGGAAATGGTGTGAGAAATGTGGAAAAATTCTAGATATTAATATATTTTTTATTTCTTTTTTAATACTATGTAGCAGGTTTCAAGTAGTTTATGACATTTTATTTAATTAATTATGGCGTTTACGTTCTAAGTTGATTATGAGGAACTTCTGCAGTAACCATTATATTATTAATAGTTAACAGGGTTGGGTGGGAGAAATTTTTGATTTAGAGTTAACTTTCTTCCCATGGATGCCGATTCTCTCTTCCAACGTTCATCCTCAACGATTTATTAGTCTCTGGTATTTAATTTAAGTTAGTGACGTTCAGAAATGTGTTATCTCTACTCTACGTTATAATAAACTAAAATTGTTTGCGATGACTCTTAATCGTTAATCTCTTATGTGTATTTTGAAATATGCAATAAGTAAAATGTGTAGGTCAAAAGAAGAATTTAATATGTGTTGGGAGCCTGTGTATGCTGCGCTTTATGTGCCACTCACGAGTGACAGTCGATGGTCACCTTGGGACACAGGTAGCGCATAAGTGTCGGACTTCTCCCTCGACTGGCAACTAGGTCGTATCGTATCCGTGAACTGTATTTTATCTGTCCGTATTTTAAGTGAACCTATTGTAATTTTAGAGACAAAATCGAACGTGAGTTACACAAAAATATGTTTGCGTAATTTCATTCAACGCATTAAGTAAAATCTTATCCCTGGAAGTGAAAAATCGAACACATAGATACGCTAAGAAACAAGCACAAGTTCACACTCGCCTAGATAAGAAAATAAAGAAAGTGTCCCAAGAATAGACTAGAAACAGATTGAAAAAAGAGATTGACGACCCGATCTTACTATAAAGTCAGTATTTAATAATCCATCTCAGAGCTCGGAAAATTCTCACCAGATTCTATAGGACCGCGGATATTGAAACTGTTACCACATGTCCATGTGGTATTCGCATATTTTGAACAACGATTTTTCCTATGTACCAGAGCACCAAGATATTCGGTTCAAGAAGGAGATGGATGGAGCAATGACTATAGCACCATCATCAAAGAAGATACTCCAATCTTCTACGAAGTTATGAGGACCTCACATTCTAGACGATCTCACGCTGCTTTGAGCAGGTCGAGTTCTTCACAGCACAACTGTTGAGAGGACACTTCAGGCTCACTTTCAGGATCACTTTGAGAAATGTGAAGACGTCAGAGAGAGACATTAGAAGATATTTTTTCATTGCTTCCGGCAGTCGCGCATCAAACGAGGGACCGTGTAGGATGCCATCTAGCACCGACCAGGATCATCAGGATCGAGACCCCAGTCGATTTATTCGATATCAGTTGAAATTTCAGGCTTCAGGCATACAATTTTTTCTTAAGGGGATGGCTAATGCAACAGACGTCAGACAGCCAAGTAGACATATCTCGGGGACAGGATGTGACTTCCAGGACACAATCAAGGGACTATTATCATATTCAGTGGCGGATCAAGGTTTTTGGAGGCCCTGAGCGGAATGGCAGTTGAGGCCTATTGTTACTCGTTTGTGAGTAAGATCAACAGGAGGACGAGGCCCTGAGCGGCCGCTCCTTCCGCTCCTAGGTCGATCCGCTTAGGATCACTGATCACATTAAAATAAGGAAAAAAAGGGACCGGAAAAGATGCCTCCAAAATGGCCTTCACGGACAAAGTTCTTAAAAAGATGCTCTCAATTCGCATCCTTTTCCAGAGCTGTGCAGGTATCGTGCGGATGAAGCACGACCGTACCATATGAGTGTCCGACATCGTTCGCGTGGCTCATATCTGAAGTATTTCTTTGAATGTGCCGTTCGCGCTAAAATATTCTCTCTCTCTCTCTCTCTCTCTCTCTCTCTCTTCTTCACCTCCTTCTTCGATTATTTTGAATCAATTAATTAGAAAACAAAACAAGGGATTAAAATAGATCTTCCTCCGATCGCTTTCTGGTACACCGCGACAGTTGGCACCGGCTCCCAGGAAATGTTTGATCATCTACCAAAAAGAAACCCAATCACTTTCCGATCACACTTACCGATCTAGCGAAAAGTGAGATCGATCAATTTCCTTGGCGCCCTTTAATGTCACCACACACACATACACACACTCACAGAAGACAACATCATCTCCTAACCTTTTGGCTCGTCTCGTCAGCTTGAGCTTGATGCCTTGCGCTGACAATTCGGCGGGGCGCCACTTTTGTTTTCCTCGTACGAAGAGAAACGTGCTGTTGCCATGCAGCGAACGTGAGCTGCGTCTGCGTGACGATCGGGCCAGATCAATGCTACACGGTACAGATAGGAACAGTCCGACGCTCGTCGCTGACCGACATTTGTTCGCGAATGTGATGAATAGCGAATTTGTTTCCCTACCTTCGCCTGTCACTTTTAGTGTGTGTGTGTGTCTTTGCTTGGTTATTTATTTATTTATTTTTTAAAAGCAAATACAGCCAGAAAACAGGACAGCGCTGTTGGTGACGACGCCATATTGTCACGAGCAGCTTCATCACTTGCTTCGCGCGATTTCGATTGTCTCTGCCACGCTCTGTCACGTTACTGAACGGAAGCCTTTAGGTACAAATAATCGCCGATTTTTACACGCTCGACTCCTGTCCCAAGCCTGTCCCTTGTTGTTCCCCTCTCGCCGACTTTTGTCATGGATGTCGCGGCGCAAAATGGCACTCGAATGTCAGCCACTTGGTCTCGTGCTTTTTTCTTTTTCGAGGAGCGAATTTGTTTTCCAATCGGCCCATTCCCCCAAAACTGTCAACATCCTCCACTGCCAGCACGCGAACTGATTAGGTTGGTGGGAAAACCAACCAGAAAAAAAAATGAAAAACCATTCTTTGGCCATCAAACGTTTTTCCTCGTTACGACAATTGTTCAATAACGAACACATTCGAACCAGTGCGCTTCGGTGGATTGGCCACACAATGGTCGACTGGCGGAAGGTTTGGTTTGGTGGCGAATCACTCTTCTTCCCTGTGTGGTTGTGTCTTGCCTATGGCGTATCCCATTTTCCCGACCCGACTCACAATGAGGGGTTCGGAGACACCCGATCGTGTGGATGGGCTTCACTGTTGTTTGCCGTTCCGCGAGAACCATATCGATCGTGCGTTTGTTCGGATAGATCGTTCTTTGATCGTGATTCGTGTTTAGCATCGGAAAGGAAAGTGTTCGAGAGGGAAAACTCTGTGTGTGAGTGTGTGGTGGTGAAACTCCTGTTTGTGTGAACGAAAGTTTGAGACAACATCATTCAGAACGGCGCAACAAGGAAGCAGCACATCGGATGAAGTAACTTGAATGCTTTAATAATACTGCTTCATACTTTGCGCTTTCCAGGACCAGACTGGATCAGCTTGCCAATGCTTGTGAATGTGTGTTTGTGTGCGTGTGCCAATTTTTGTAGTGCTGCAGTTAATATTAGGCTTGTATATGACTTTTTGCTCTTCCGAAACCAGATAATTTTTAGCGATGCGAAAACATTTCAAAACATTTTTGCGATGAGTGATAAGTGATGAGGACGAAAAGTGTTGATTGGAGGGTCGCTTTAAAATATTTAAATTATCTGTGTGTCAACTTAAACAATCTGCTATAAGAAGCTTAATATAATTCTCTAAAGAAACAATGAAGTTGAACAGATTTGTTTAGCTCGAGAAATTAATGGAATAGAAAAGGATATTTGTACAAAAAACGCTTAAGAATTGTATAAAAAAACGCTTTCTTACAACAACTAAAGTTTATTTCGGAAAATAGATTGCACCTTGTTTGGGGTACATAATACAATAAAATCTAGGACTAGAAGCTTAGAAGAAGCTTTATAAAAGCTTTCAGGAGTCATTTTGCTTCCTTATTTTTTATCATTTGTGATTTTTTTAAATATAATTAATTTAATTTTTAATGAAAAAAAATTGTTTTAAAAAATTGTGTGTACACACACTCTTACGATTTTTTTGGCACCTGCAAAATTCCTCCATGTAGCATGACTATACGAACACCTACGGAAAATATTTTCTCCTTTACTGTAAACGTTTTAAAAATCGTTCAACAATACTAGTGGCTTGAGCCAACTTTAGTTATAGTAAATACATTTTTGAATAATTTTATTTAACTTTTAAGAGCTCTCTGGTATGCGGATTTTACAGTTAAAACAGTTTAAAAAATTAGAAAAGCAAAGTGAAAAATTATCAAATATCGATCATACATAGCCTAACATTGAAAGAGAAAATTGAAAACCTAGTGTAAAAATTAGGCAATATAGTTTTTCAGAAAGCTAAAATATTTTAGAATGTCATAAAAATAAAGCAAAATTAATCCCAAAGTCGAAGACGGCTAGGCACTCCTCTACCACCGGGCCGTAGAGGCGACAACGGTACCAGTCTTTATACGGCAGGATCGCGATTCAAATCCCATGCGACCCTTTCCCCCGTAGTGAGGACTGGCTATCTAACTTTGCAGTATCAATAAGTCTAGTAAGCCAGAAATGGCAGGCATGATCCAAGAGGTCGTTAGGCCAACAAGAGAGAGGGAAGTTCATTGTACAAGTGCATTATGCAAAAAAAAAACGGAGTAAATGCAGTATTCGATCGGACACTGCTATGATTAGTGGAGAGTTTCTTCGGTCGGTGAAGCGCCTACTGACTCAAAGATATTTTTCACATGCGCCGCCTAACTTCTAATGTTGAGTGATTGTAACATGGACGGCTTCTTTTCAGCTCAGAACGGCTAGTTTCGTATAAGAATGTCCATTTTCCCCATTCTCATTAGAAGAGGCGTACAATATAGTTAAATGGGGTCTTTGGGAAGTCTTTCCCCGATTAGACGTTAACGACTTTCGCCAGATATGAGATGTTTTTGTTAATATCGAGACGATTAAAACAACGAATTGTCAAGATATGCCTGATTATTTCAAATTTTTTCACACTCCAAGATAATTGCTCTAATATTTTCGTCTTTGGATAAAAGACATATGACAAAAGTCAATATTTTTTCGAGTCACAGGGAATTACAACTACGAATGGTTTCGGCCTGCCATTTCTGGCTTTCTGTAACTTGATTTTACTGGTTTCTGGATGGGATTTAATTCTTGGTCCTGCCCTGTGAAGACCAGCGGCGCTAACGCCTCTGCCACTACTGCCTGCACTGCTCCATTACCCTGAGTGTCTCAAATAAAAAATTGGGAAAATTGGTCCATTTTTTAATGCATAAGAGGGCTCTTCTCGTAGCATTAGTTATTTTCTCATTCAATTTTAATACCGATTATACCGTTTAGCTAAAACAAATATTAACTGCTCAATTGAGTAACGACCTTGCCAGAGCACACTCGTAAGTGATAATGCATTCTTCTTTACAAAAATAAAAATATGCAGCTAGAGCTTCTCCCGTCCCCGTCAGTCAACTGCTGATAACGGGAGTGCGCAAAGAATGTGAAAAATATTTTTTCCCGGCCCACCCCTACCAAAAACATCAAACAGTACATTCCACAGTGGTTGGCACATTTCACGAGCAGACCCAGACCGAAGCGCGTTCAACAGTGAACGACGACGGAAATGACCGTTTACCGGTTGGACATCATTTTTGACGTGTTTCTACACCGTCAAAAAGGGACAAATTGTGTGAGGACACATACACACGGACATTGGTAAAGAATATTAAATTTAGACGACCGGACAGAAAAAAAATCCCTCATCTTTTGGCTATGGGAAGAGCACGTGCGTTTTGGTGTTATCGGGTTGTTTGGTTGGTATTGGTGTTATCAACAGGAATCTATTTGGACAGTGGTCTTTCAGGAAAAATATTTATTTATTTCTTAAAATTTGTCTATTTTTTTGAACAAAAATAAAATTAAACCTAAATTAAGTTTGTTTGAACTCCTAAAGCTAATCTCTGTTCGGCAATATAAAATGCACGGTCCAAAGTTCAATCTCCCCACTGTGTGCTTTTGTCTGCGATATTGGCAAAAAGTCTTGTGTTGTGTCACAACGCCACTGGTAACGGAAGCATGCTAATCTCACTTTGTCTTCATCCGACTCACAAACACACACACACACCGATAGACAGCGAATCACGTACCCACCTGTACGTAGCACATTAGTTTGAGTGACAAACGCCGATCCGTGGCTGGCGGGCAAACACGTTTAACACACGGTGTGGAGGGGGGGGGGGGGGGGAAACATGGGAAAACCGTTCCCCCAGTTCGGTGCGGTTTTCTCTTTCAGTTTTTTAGGCTATTCTTAGAAGGTCAAAGCGAAGCAGTGAGTGCGGGACCGACCCACCACCCAACATCCCGAGGCGTACCCGAGACGTTTTCCGTCGTAAGCGGTCGTTGTGCGTGCAGACTGTAGTTGCCAGCATCCCACGGGAAAACGCTAACACATCGAGGGGGGTTTCTTATGCTGAGGAAATTCCGGATACAAGTCTAACGAGTCGTAAGCGATTGGTTGTGGATATTGTTGGGAAAGCCAGTCCGAGTATTTTCTCGCAGCACCAGAAGCGTTTAAACCATAATCGGATCGGTGGTGATACGCGTGCCACACTACAGCCACTAGGTCGTGTGTGTGTGTGTGTGTGTTTGTGTGTGTGTGTGTGTGTGTGTTAGCGATCGTGCGATCCTCTCACGGTGACAGGACCGTTTCGATTGCGTGAAAATTCGGCTGGCGTCGGGGTGAAAGGCCAGACCGGCGTGTGTCTGCATCGTATCAAAATAAAACCGTCCGACCGACTCGGCTCGGCTCGGCCCAAAGGCCTTTGTTTGAGAGGTGGATGGTTTTGGGACGAATCTGCTACAACCGTTTAGCGAGGTTTAGCTTCATGCGTGAACGATTCGGTCGAGCTGAGGGTACGAGCTTGAAGGCTCGCCGAACACCAGTTCGAGGTAGTGTTACGGAAAGCCTTGAATCGTGCGGTTGAATCGGACGTTGTCACACGACGCTACGGATACTCTGATAGTGATAAGTGGACTTTCTGTAGGATCAAGTCTTAACAGCTACTTGAGTAAAAGGGTGCTCACGATCATTTGTACGCACAGTTGATGGAGTTCTCGTACGTGGTGACCGCAGAGGACGGTCGCTAGTGTCGGTGTTGGACGCGTGCGCGTTCGTATCTCAGTGACTTGAATTGACATTCGCACAGGTGTTGCAGGTCAGAGTGGAAAACAAAAAAAAACACACACACACACAGAAAGAGGAAAAAAATGATCGTGAAAATTTTATGGTGATAACATTAAAGAGCAGTGAATGGTTCGTGTGCGTTAATGTGAGGTGGAAGTATTAGAGTCTTAAGTAAAAAAAAACAAATTTTATTTTAATCTTATAACCATCGTGATCGGGGATACGAATGAGTGGATTCTACAGTCAAATTAAGGTAGATTTTTCCCCCTAAACTCTGTTTACATGTTACATTATAGGAAACATTTAATTTTCATGTTACACTACATGCACGTGTTCCGCGCTTGGTCTCGGGAGAATTTGAATCGATCGTCCGAGCGCAGCTGTCGTCTGAAGGGCCTGCAATGGTTATGTGTTTGGCCCAGCTGTTGAAATGCCGCGTGCCGTGGTGGATGTCGTTTATTGATGCAATTTATAGTTTTGGCTCTCTCTTTATTCATTGGCTTTTACCGAACAGCTGTCTTTCCTTTTGGCGGTGGTCTAGCTTCGGAGGCGCTGTTTTTGATTAGCATAACGATGGACGGGCGATTATGGAATCCGTTTACCATCCGATGTGTCCGTAACGATCGTCGGCAAGATACTTGTTTCAATTTTAAATTATTTTGTAGTGTAAAAAAAAGTTTTTTATTTTAAATCCACACATTTACTCTAGAAAAGTACGTTGAAAATATTTTGAGTAAGTGCGTAAATTGAATCACGCTATTACTAATCTCGGAAGGGGGCCATAATTCGCCACACGATTAATGCGCAAAAGTTAAACGATTTGATTCACCCTGCACCTTAACCTCGTACTCTTGATGCTTTTCAGTAAAAATCGTCACGAACAAACAAACAAAGCGAGGAATTTGTGTGTCGCATCAAAAAAAGCGGGATTGTTTCAATTTCCCTTAAGCTTCAGCCCCCCACTGATCCGTTGCAGAGTACAAAGAACAATTGAAAAATAGAAAACAGTTCAAGTGAGCAATTTGTGATGTGTGTGTGTGTGTGTTTGAGCGAGTGTAAAAAAGAAATCCCCAAGTACTTCAGACAAAATCCGCGTGATGCCGTGCTCGGTACGGATCAGCTGTAAACAATAACAACCGCCTGCTTTAAGGGGTGGCAAACGGAAGCTAGAAAAGGCGCGCGTGCGGTCCGCTAAGCGAGAGCTAAAGATATCCACAGACCTACTATTATTAGCAGCATAGTATACACCCTCATGTCCCTGCTCTTCACTAACCGGCGTACGTGTGTGTGTGGGGGTGAAAAACTACGAACCGAGGCCCGTCGTGTTAGGCCCCGCCAAGATGAGTTGCTTCACTTCCTCGAACTTGATCGGGGTTGTGGTGGTTGTTGTTGTTTTTTTGCGGCTGTTTTGGTGCACCACCCCATTACAGCTGGGCATCTGCACCACAACTGCAAATGCATCTAGTGGATTCGCCACCAATGTTGCGGTTCGGACGAGAGCGTTCAAAAATAACATGAACGATGCCGGCCACCGAGCTTCGGAGCTGCGGGAGGGTTCTGCTTTATGCTGATGGTAGTTGGGTGTGAAATATTTTAATGTTTTTAAATATGTTAATTTTTGTGTTATAAATAACCGGTGGAAAATAAAATAATTTAGTCTCGAGGAATATTTATAACTGATTTACTAAAATAAGATAAACACACTTTTTGCTTTTGCATCCAATACTACACTGAAACCATTGTGTTGTAGTTGTACCTCAAATAAAAAAAAACATTGTTGTTTACTTAGAAATACATTAATATAAAATTACAACAAATTTTTAGGCGTTCGGAAAGTTCAAGAACCTTTTTTTATTTACCTTTTTTTTAAACTGAACTCATCGACTTTAAAATAAAAAGGAAGCTAGTAGCGTTGAAGTAGGTAACTGAAATGTTTTCAAAATATTGTTTTACAATGCAAAATTGATCAAAAACATGGATCAATGAGTGTTATAAAATAAAGCGTGAACGCAATAGATCAGCTGATTGATTTAAGGTGTCAACCCCGTGCCCATGATGGATGAAGTTCCTTAGAGACGGACAGCAGATAGGGGCAACTGATCCTCCTGATTGGATTTGAGTAGGAGACCAACTTCATATGAAAATTTAATGCTAACATTCCACTTCACTAATTGTCCTAAGCCTTCAATTCTACTATGAAGTTGATAGAAATAAAAGAAGCACTCAATTTAAGGTCGTTTGACGTGCTTCGAAATTAAATAGGTTCGAAAAGTTTGATCAGTTCACAATGGCCCAATGTAGAAAAAGAATAAGAATGCGTTACAAAATAGGTTGATTAATTTTTGGGAAAGTTTGTGAGGTTTTGGAGACCATTGTGATAGTTAAATGTTGTAAGATAGGACTAAAACGGACTTAGCCGTGATCCTCGCTCACAGCTTTTCTTTATGAATCATATGAATATTTCCACTCTTCTGTTACGATGAGAAAATAACCTCTTAAACCTCGCTTAAAATATTGATAATTATTCCTTAAAAGATACATAAAAACTAAAAAAATAAGGATCTAAATAAAATTCCAACATGCCAACATTCCAACAAGTGATAGCAGTAAGTAGCTACCACTACTACAACCGTACTATCCCTTTCGCCGATTTCACTCTTAACTGGTGAGATGGGGAAAATAAAAAAATCAACAACTCGCCCCTTAATGTGTGACCTACCTTTTTCTTCTGATCGCAACAAATCCTCACATACACGCTCGCTCGCTCGCTCGCAAGTGCTCACAGTGGTGACACTTTTTCTCGCTGCTATTTTTGGGGTGCCCGTTAACCAGAAGGCACCACAGTCCGAGCGGTATGCCGGCCACTTACCGTAACGCTTCGTAACGGTTTCCGTGCCGCCGGTATCCACTCCATTTGCGATCGGGTTATGAATCCGTTTTGCGAAAGGGAATGGGGTGAGCAGAAAAGTGAGTAGGAGGAGGAGGAGGAGTTGATTCGTTATGCGCTACACGAGGGA
The DNA here is from genome assembly GCF_013141755.1 of Anopheles stephensi. Lineage (NCBI taxonomy): Eukaryota > Metazoa > Arthropoda > Insecta > Diptera > Culicidae > Anopheles > Anopheles stephensi. The sequence continues at coordinate 29,925,229 of NC_050203.1, read as the reverse complement.
TGCTGCAACCGAGTGCAGCGCGAAAGCTGCGCCGGTGTGGTGTGCGGTTTTTCGGGCCGCCCAGTCACTGTCATCACAAAACAGTGTCATCTTTCGTGCGAGCTTGATCGTGTGCCCCGGGGTGGACGCTGCCAGGATTTTTTTCCCCTTTTCCGTCTTTTCTTTTTTGCGTTCCGTTCATCTGTCCGGTGACCAAATTATCGGGCAGCAATCAGGTGTTGTGTGTGGTGATTTGTGCCGTTTTTGCTTTTGTTTTGGTGTCTGTGGTTCGATTTTTCGGTTCGGTGTGTTGTTAATTAGCGAATAAATTTTCCTGATTCGGTTGTGCCCTCTCACCCGCCATCAGCTATGAGTGATTTCAGTGAGATAGAAGATGCGGCAAAGGTGAGCAAGCGAGCGTGGAACATTCATAGATGATTCAGCTGTGATTCAACAAAGAATGTGTACCACTGTTGAGGTTATTTTTATCTACTTATTATGCACACACGGTGGAATGCGATTCGACGCGAGTTTGTTTTTTTTTCGGTGTTTTAAGTACAAAAAGTTTAAGAAGCGTGAAAAATTAATTTAAAACCTCTACTGAAAGCATCACGCAAAAAGTCATTCACTAACGGACCCCAGGAACGTCCTCACTATCTTTTAGTTGATAGTAGATAACGAGTACGTGCCGCAAAGTTAGATCACCAAAGGGGTATAACGATCGTTTGGAAAGTTAAAGTTTCGACCCGTTCTTCGAAACAGTGGTTCCTTCTTGCAATTAAATTTCCTCCGGCCAACCTAAAACTCGAGCGTCCGTGCTTCACCGGCACCGATGTGCAATTATGCTCTGCCGGCAGCTATCGGGGGTGCCGTAAAACATTCGTCTTGGAAAAAACGGGACTTGGGAAAAGAAAAAAAAAGCTTCATCCATCTCCTCCATTTCCGTTCCGCTTTTTGGACCGACTTCGTGAAGAAAAGGAGGTTCGATTTGTTGCAGCGATTGTGTCTGTAGTCTGGTAATCGATGGCGTATGCTCGCGGTACGACGTTTAAGCAAGCACTACTCAGAATGTAGTATTCCACTGGTACGCCAGCAGACATGCAAGGGCTAGACGGTACCGCAACTGGCACGAATCAAACGGAAGGTTAATTGTATAAGTGCGCTAAGTTCAAGGAAGTCGTAAATAACGCTTCCCATGCTGAATGCCACTTATCTTGCTGCTTTCACTCTATCGGTTACGTGTGGTCGTCCTCTTCACCCCTCCTCCCCCCCCCCCCTCATGCTCAAGTGGTCTGGTGGTCCAGTTTATGGACAGTGCAAAACCGGAAACAAACCGAGAAATGGCAATGGCCTCGTGAATCATCTCGTGCGGCACCAGGCGTCTCCATCGAGTGGGGTTCGTCTGGCACCAGCAAGCGCTAGCCAGTTGCACATTAAACTTTGTAAACTAATTATACTGCCCCCTTGGCAGGACATGCTCTCGTTTGTCGGCCAGAGCATCGGCACCACGTCAGTTAAGAATGAAATACGATTAAACTATTACTCTTGATGTCCCATTTCGTCGGGCATCAATTTGATGTGCTGATAGCTGCAATTGTGTGTGTAACGTTATTTAGCACGAAGCAATATCATTATAGTTCAATATTAATGTTTTTGCAAAGTATTAAATTCCTCGCCATATTATTAACTATATTTTAACTCAATTTAACTCTCGTCTTCCGAACTTTTTCCCTTCCAGATGCTGGGAGCTGCACTTATAGGACGGCGTAAAGTAAGTCTTACCGATCGCAACATCGCCCCACACCTTTCTTTATTAACCTTTTTCGCATCCTTGCGAACACATACTTGCACATCTCAAGGAGGTGGATGCATGCCCTTGCCGGCAACAATGTAGTTGAAAGGTTGATTTCTAGTTCCTCGTCTCGTAAGCAAACGTGCGCTAACCTGATCCGTTTGCTCTCTCTCTCTCTCTCTTTCTCCGCGCTTCCAACCAACCAATCTACCCTGCAGAGCTCTGTTGCCAAAGGGAAAACTTTCACCGAGGAGGAAATCAAGGGTAAGTACAATGAAAGCAGAAAAGCTACCAACCACCCCGAACCGATTGGATCACCAGTTGGATCGATTTCAAACCGCCCCTGTTGGCGCATTTTCGTGCTAATGGTGTTGCTTTCGGTGTGTCATCCAATCGGTGAGACAGTGGCGTGGGGGTGTGTGGTCGCCACCGTCACTGCTGCCAATGTTCACAACATCACCATCATCATCATCATCATCGCCGTGGTGATCATTATCGTAGGGCAAGCGGCGGTCGTTTATGTGCTTTTAGTTGTTATTTCTGTCATTTAGATTCAATGTTTTATGCGCCGTACTGCAACTTCATGTGACCATAATAACACTGTAAATGTTTAAAAAGGTATCGAAGAAGTGTTTAATTTCAAGCCTGATGCACGTGTCACAGCTTGTGGTGACTGGGGTACCACACTGGGAAAATAAGTGTCGAACGAGGACATGCAATCGATCGATTTCTGCCAGCACAATTGAGCTTCAAGCACAGTGCAGATAGCTAAAAGGACAATGGTCGAACGTTGAAGATCATGTACACACGCACATTGCTAGCGGCCTTGGCACTGTGCGGTCAAGGAGTGTCAGCTGGCCGTGTTTTGTTTTGGTCAAAATTGTGGACGAGCCACAGACGGCAGACGCTGCTGCTGAGATGTCGGCGACGATGGCCGGTCATCCTGTCAATCAATCGTACGGTGGTGGTTGAGTTGATGGTTGGTTGTATGCATGAACGGTTCGTTGCGGTCAAGGTTAGACGAGAAATTGCGCGAGGTTTTCGGGTTGGGAGCAACAGTCGGTTCTTTATGCCTGTTGTTGCTTCCACTTGTTGGAACTTCTTATAGGATTTTTTTGAAAATTTCTTGAAGAATTGTATCAGGAGTAGAAATTAGTTCATAGCAATACAACTTTCATACAACATAAATTGAATTTACTGCCTTTTTGCCACGTTATTTAAATGTGATCAAAATGACTTTAGCTGAAGCTTATGGTTTTCATCCTATGGCTGTAAGAACGTGTCGGAGATAGCACTAGGAGGCAATGCTTGATCAAGATCCATCGCAAAAACCCAAATCGAACTTGTTATTTGAAGTAGCTCAACTAGCCATTTGACATTGTTGAAAAGCAATTAGGAAATTAGTTATCGTATGCACAGAGACCAAGCGACATTGGATGCCGCTTATTCGGCGGTTTGAACGGGTGAATGCTCCACCTACAAAAACCGAAAGGATTTTTGCATCAAATTGGTAAAGATCCCGGCCATACTTCATCAGCAACAGCTAAGGCGAATAGGCTCTGTTCCGAAGATCATGTTGTGTATTGAGTGAGATCAACTAGGTCTGACGTTTAGCTGTTGCAGCTCAAATAAATGATAACAGAGGAAATCAACCGACGACAATTAAGTCAATCAGTAAGAAAAAACGACATCAATACGCCTATTGCTACACGATAATGCTCAAGTACACGTGGAGTCACCTGTGAAAATGTATTTAGAAACGTTGAAAAGAGAGTCGTTGACGATTGATTCCGAAACTCTCGCACAGCCCTCACCAGATCAACTTGGATCAGCCGTTAGGCTTCTGCCTTGATAAATCAGGATCAGTTTCTAACAATGGTTCTTTGTTTCACTGATTACGCTCTAGGAACGAGCCTTTTTTCTGGACAAACCAGGACAAGTATCAAACTGTGACCTTGAGATGGTTTGTGTTGTATTTTCTTATCTCACTTTATTAAACGGAAGGAGCTTGCGACGCTGGAAAGTGTTTACTGTACGAGTGTTTCCTTGCAACTGACTCTCATCCTTATCGCTTCTGATTACAATGCCTAGCATGGGCTTATCCTGAGCGAGAACGAGAAATGGGCGTAACGTTCTACCTGTGTGTTGGTGGTGATGGTGGTACAATTCCAGGAAGAATCACCACAAACTCTTGATCAACTGATAGTCCGAACCTGAAAAGACTCTCTCCAATGGCTTGAAGATGCCGAGATCAAACATGGAGACATTGAATGACATTGCGTCTATCCCCTTTTAGGCATGCGTTCTATCGTTTGTGTTTGTCGCTGAGTTTGAGGGGCGAAACTAATTATTTAGAGGGGCCATGATGTAAATTAGAGAGGATATCCTTAAAATCAAATTTCGATGTTCTCATGCCTGGGATCATATGTTAAAATGCCTAATTAAATTGAATCTAAAATTTGAAATGATAACTTTTAATCTCTCAAGCACGGTTTCTTCAGTTTTTTCTCTTTCATTGCTCCGTTCGCAACAAGTACTGAGCGAAGGGAAATATTTTTTAAAACTGAATGTATAGTGAATTTTCCAGAATAAATCTTAGAATTTTCTCCAAAATAAACCACACAAACTTATTTATAGTCCTAATGTTAAAAAAAATAAAAAGGTGCAAATACCAATGACTTATCAAAGGATATCTAAAAGCTACGCCTCATTAGGACAAAACAACAATATTACCAGTTCGTAGCTCATTTGCACCGTTGTTTTGCTCGGGTAGCTCTATCGTTCTTCCCATCATTTTGGCAAACAAATCTCCACTCCACTTAGCTAGCAGACACAGTAAAAGGGCAATCATTAAATTATTTTACGAGAACGTGAACAAGAAACCGTGGTCACGTGATGCAGGTAGGAACAAGGTTGGAACGGCTCGGATGCTTGTTACGATTTGACAAAACGAATTGCAGTCTTTTTCCGGCCAATGTTCCGGATCGTTTGTCAGGTGTGTCCCACATCCGCCGCTGCCGGTCTTCTGTCATTTTTTTTTTTTTGGCAAACGGCAGACAAACCACTCTTGGCCACATTTTATTTCACGGTCAATGGCCGCCCGAGACGGTAACGGCGAGATGTCATCGCGGGGTGAGCCTGATGTGTCGTTTCATCGCCGGACGAGCGCTGCCACGAGTCCTGAAGAAGTCTGATTAATTAGCGTTTGCTACTTGTAAAGATGTCGCCTTTTTTTTTCGTTGACGATTGCGACACCGTGCATTTGCCTTCGGGCAAATGAAATCCAATACCAATAGCTCTGATTTCTGATCCTCCTCTCAGCGCTAGGAATCAGAGATGAGCTCTTGCGGGTTTTCCGATCTGCTTGCTCGAGTTTGCATAATTGATAATCTTGCCAGGCATCCCGGCATGACAACGCCATTTCTATGTTAATTTGCTTTTGGGTGAGGTGTGATTGGGAAGCTTTTGCACCCCAAAATTCATTACACCACCCCCCACCTGAGTTTATGGCGTGGATGGGTGAGTTATGGCACTGTTCCGAGAACATCGCCACCGAACCGTGCGAGATGTTGATGGCGTTGTGTGATGTGATGTAGGATTTTACTATTTACACGCCATTTTATTCACCGCCGTAAAACTAATGGCACTGTAGCTTGGTGATAATTGATTTTAATTACATTACACGATTCTTCCCAGTCGGCGGATGTGTTCCGAGTGACGCGAGTTATGTGAGACATCATGCGCTTATAATTCGTGCGTTCGTTAACACTCGCTTAAATTATACCGAAATAAGTTTCTTATAGGTCTAGCAAATCAATAACAAGCTAGTAATATTTTGGATGAATATTTTAAACACAGTTCAGCTCACAAATAATCAATACCAGTCCCCCTTCAAAAACAACATCTTCCAATTAGGAATAGTTCGGTTTGTGGTTAGGGATTCTGAACACGAAAGGCACACGAAACACCTTCCCGAAAGGTAACTTCCTGTTTCATCATGTTTTCCCCAACCCGCTCGGTTAGATAAGACATTTAATTTATTCATGCAGTGCGATGCAAAACTAACGATTTCCGGTCTGCATTAATGATGGCTACGGCAAAACTATTTCCACCACTATCTGGTGCTCCATTAGCGCACGAAGCACGAAAAATAGTTTCGATCGAAAAACAAGTGTGGAAAAGCGCCGGAAGGTATGGGTTAGCTTCCACGAACTTTGTCCTACAAGGGTATTTGTGGTAAGTAAAGGTGTAAAGGTTCATTTCTGACATGGGTTGTACATGGGAATTGGTGGGACATTAGATTGATTTTACTACTGAACTGACTGAAGTTGATTTTCGATGGCACCTCATCGGGAAAAGGGAGCTAATCGATACACTATTGGGAAGTATTTAAATTAAGTAACCTTAATTCCTATTACCTGTAACAATCCTGAAGACCGCTCACGATCAAGCTTTAATTTTGGACTTTCTGGAGCATGCATCAACACCATCACTGCATCTCAATTTGGGTCTAGCCTTACGGGCTGGTGTCCGAAGCGCTGGAGCTCATGACATGATCAGCACACCAGATCTTGACCAGTTTAACCCGTTATACGATGATGAGATCACCCTACAGTTCGTAGAGCTCTTTATTGTAGCGTATTCTCCATTATCCTTTCACACATACGGGGCCAAAATTGAGCATTTTTATCTCAAACGCGGCTCAGTGGATTTCGTCAGTTTAGGACACAATCCATGTCTCAGAGGCTTATATGAGAACTGGAACTTTTAATTTTATGTACAGTTTCATCTTCATCTATCGAGATAGGTATTTTGAGTGGAGAAATTTCATCAGGCTGTAGTTTGAATGGTTGGGAACAAGGAACAGATAGGTGAAGTTTTGGGATGACTTCAAAGGTGATATCATTCATCTGTACTTTAAATCAGAGTATGATAGAAGATCTGATTTGAATCAGATGGTGGATCCGATAATCCACCATTATTTCGGTTTTCATCTCACTTAACTCCATCCTGAGGTAATGTGACACTTGCTCGATCTTTTTATAAGCAGCTTCAGGAGCTACATAGGAGAGCCTATACGCCTAATGCCTATATCATTAGTGCATACCAGGATTAGTGTTGGGTCAAGTAGCTGTTTTTGAAGAGGAGAGGGCACTAACATGTGAGGGGGAAGAGGTCGAAGAGCGCGAAGAGACCCAAGAATATAAAGAACTATCTCGAGAGGTCGAAGAGTGTGGAGCTACCCTTTTGAAATCGAAGAGCGTACTCTCAGGCCTACTACCCAGCACTAGCTAGGATCTATAATAAATTACAAAAAATGATTACCGAAAGATGATTACCTCCGAGTCACGTATGACCCGCTCAAGTGCCAGCTAGGAGAGATGACAAGCAAGCCAATTCGCCTGACCCAATGCGATGGAGGTAACAAAGGGTCCTGATAGTTTAATATTCACCTACAATTATATTTAACAGAAAGTTCTCCAATTTGTATTAAAAATTGAGCAAAAAATTACAGTTTTTCCTCGATGATTAACTGCACATGTTGTGTAGCGACCTTGATTTGGCCGCAACGGTTTCATGCAGTTAGAAAAGAGGCTACTTTTATGGCGACAGGAGAAGCCAAGGAGTGAATGAGTCCCAACGAGAGCGTGAGGATTGGGGTGATCGAATGATCGGAAGAAGGAACGGGTCTCTGAGCAGATGTTGAGGATTAGACGAATAAAACACGTAACATCAATATTAGTCCTTTTAGTTGTCACACCAATTTTGATTGAGCAACCCTATTTTTTGGATCAAGATCGCCTCAACTTATTGTAAGCTATTTTTATTCCTTAGTAGCACATTCACGGGCATCTTTGGATAGCCTGTGCTTTCTCTTTCTTCTTCTTCTTTTTCCTTGGCACTACAACCTTGAAAGATCTTGGTCAGCTATTTCCATAGTCTGTGCTGTCTTCACTGCATTAATTTACCCATAACTGGCGAGTTGTTGTTCGAGGCATTTGATACCGGATTGTTATAAGCTGAAGCTCGAAAATTGCGGGGAAAATTGCAGTAATTGTTTTAACGCAAAACTGCACTGATGTCTACCTGAACATGATTAGAAATAAGTAATCTTGAAAGTTAGTTATTCATTGGACAGAGGCTGAGCGAAGCTGGCTTGGACGAAGCTTTTCAACCATGAAAATTTTGTCTTAAAATTTGAAAGGAATTACTAGGTTATGTGCACTATAATCTGAGTCTATGAAGCATACATTACAAGAAATATTATGGACATACTAAGACAGACCTAGCAGCACGTTTTGAATGTAAAAACTCGTTGTTTACCTGTGAGTTCCAAGTATTGGCATTTGAAGAAAAATGTTTACCTTAAAAACGATTATCCAACATTCTAGGACACTCCTGATTGCGCGTATACTCTTTCTTCAATCACATTTTCGACGTGGCACACTCAAGCACGTTCTCGCTTAAAAATGACAGGTTCGGGTGTATATAAGATCGTCAAATGTTAAGCTGTGCTAACTGAACTCACGTACCGAGTGAGTCGTTTGCAACGTGCCTGGTGAGGATGAAGTTGCGAGTTGCTATCGCACCAACAGCAGCAACAGGCAACTGCTTCGAAGGAACGGTTCACTGCGCAAAATTGGAAAACACTCCCCGGTGACTCGTGAAAAAGGGATCGTAAAACGATAATCGCTGACGACCAGGTCAACCGAGGAGCAGCAGCAGCACGAGAAGGTCAACATAGGCGAACAATACGATTCGATAGTGCTACAAAATTCAATCTAGACATCCGGCCATCCTCCACTTGGAGCTGCGGTGGGACTGAAACTTTTGTTAACGCTGGTGCGGCGACGCTCGCTCCTTACACTTTTGATTTATGGCGAAACGTGCTGCGAGCTTGTAAGGATTATTACGAAAGCTCTCACCAGCGGGACAACTACACGTAAACATGCACGCCAGCAAACAAATAGCAATTGTGGGAAAGAAAGTGACTACGGTTGAAACGTTTGCAGACCCGCATTTGGAGACCGTACCACACCTCTTGTACGATTGCTCTTGACCTTTGGCGCGTACCGGTGTGCCCTGTATTTGCAAAGTGTCGCATCGTTCGGCCAGAAGTAGTGGCCTCTCGATGTTCTGAGCGGTTCTGCTGAGAGGACAGCTTCCAGCACAACGGTGTAATGTAATCACGTGTTCGGTTGCGCATGTAATGTACACGAGGCACACTGGAGAGGATTGAAGGAGAAGCAGAAGTGAAAGCTCCATTTGCGAAAGGGAGAAGCAAGCAAGCCGTTCAGCAAATGGTTCCGTTTATTGATAGCCATTACGGCAATTCAGTTAGCTCTGAGCGTTACGGACGAAAGGCCTCGTTATTGACTTTCGTTTACCGAAGCGCAGGAATTGGTGGCAGGTTCTGTGGGACGGGGCTAGTGCAGAAACTAGTCCGGGCACAGTGGAAGTACATAAAATAAAATAGATCTTGTGAAGGTGCGGTTGTAGCAATTTTCTAGGATAGACTTAAAGGTGTTTGGGATAAAAGTGAAAACAGAAACTATTTTTATGGCCTCTATAGGTAAATTTATTTAATTTTAGCTACATTTCGACCAATAGAAAACCAACAGAAGTTCCTATAAAAACGAGCACCTGGTGAAGAAATTGGAAAGCGATGGAAATGATGAAAAATTATCAAAAAATAGAATTTAGAATTATATTGACTGTTGGAAAAAAAACCTTACTATTTTTTTTTATTTATATAAACAATCCTCCCTGAATCAGGCTGAAGGGTATAACAAATAACCATGATGGGATATTTCTTACCTGCAATGAGGAGACAAACTTCAGCTTAACTGGCTTGACATTGGCGTCAACATGGGACAACATTTGTAGGGATTTTAACTGATCGGGAAGTAAATTGTCCCTTGATATTAGATTTCGTTTTAGATGAGTTATGCGCTCGAGTTTCAGTTTGCTGCTGTTTATTCACTGGTCCCTTTACAAAGCTCATTGCACATGTTCATTCGCTTATGTTCATTTTGAGGTTCATTCCTACGTTTCCTAATGCCTTTTGCGCCCAATTTATTAAAAGTTAAAAATGAAGCATTACTGCGCAAAATGCAGCAATTGGTTTGCATACAATTACTACCAATCTTCGGTTACTCCGAAACCAAAGAAATTGTAATTCATTTAACATTTATTATGGTATCCCGAAATTTTTCACCATGGGTTTTTGCTGTGTCGTAAATATTTTTGTGTCGTAAAATCGTGTCTTTCCCGTAAAAATGTATGGCAAGGAGCTAAACCCATTTACTTAACTACTTCAATAATATCTCTACGCTAAAGGAGCTTGTCTTAAGCTACTTGTATTTTTGAATGATTTTTAGAATCACTACATTAGCGGAGAAAAATAGTTTCCGTAGGTGCAATGGAGCAATTTTGCAGGTGTGTTTGTGATTCTCTACAATTTACTGCAACATGAGTTTTAGCTAACTCTTCTAGTTTTTATTTTATTAATAAACAGGTGTTCGTATATTTGTGTTAAGGACTGTATGATACATATACAGAAATGTGTAAGTCCAAATAAACAAATATACAACAACCGATTTATACAGTGACCTTCACGCAAAGTAAATTAAAAAAGTCAATTCACTTTTCAAACTTGTATTCTGAATAATTTTTCACAATATGTCAAAGCTTTAATCGACATTATTCTATTTTTAATGAAACAAGCATCCTTACAGTTATGTTAGGGACTGTATTTTATAAATCCATACTAAGCATGAATGAAAATATTATTTACGTTGTATTTTGTAAACCATAAACCAAACCAAGCCTGTCTTAGGCTTTAGGCAGCAACAACTACAACGCAATATTTATTCTTGCAGCCTTCTCCGAAGCTCATTCCAGGGATCCCCTTTTTGCTTTGGCTAGTGGCTATAACTATTATTAACACTGGAATAAGTACCCAAAAAAAGAGCATCATACACACTGTACCACGAGACATTTATCGTGATTTTGCTCGAAGCACCACCATATTTGTGTGGTAACATAAACCCTTACCGATAATCCCCGTCTCGCTAATGTCCTGTCTACCTTATCCCACCAAACAGCAAGCATTTCAAGCAGCAGCAGCAGCAGCAGCAGGCTCGTCCGCTCGAGACGGATTTTTCTACTGCCATTGGCATTTATCCGGTTTTTTTTTCGTCCTCCATTCTTTGTTGTCGTCCTTCCGGATCTTTGGGATGCGCCGCTGGCAAACATTGTAGGCAGGCGTAAAAGGGAACCGAAAATCCTTATACTACTCCGATTGCATCCCGAGCCGTAGAAAAAGGGCTCGGGCATCACCCAACGAGGAGATGGACAGTGCTGGCCGGCTGCTGAAATGGTGCTTTCCGGTCTAACATTCCACCAGCAGTCACCGCCTGTCGGTGCGGTGTTTGAGTACCGCGCGTACCATTTATCAGAGTGATTTATGAGAGTTGATTTGATTTGATATTTATGAGCTGCCGTTGGCCATTGGTCGAGTGATCAAAGCTTCGGGTAGAGCAAACCCCCCCCCCCCATTGGAAGCACGCATTTTTCGCTCTGTGTGTATGTGGTTTGGTAGCCTTTTTCCCTTCCCGCGTTCAACGTTGTGGTTTGCTACGGTCGTTTGACGGGTGTTATTAGCTAGACATTCTTGCATTGCACGAGGATCGTTCCTGGTTTTTTGTTTCCTTTCTTCGCCTTCGTTGAACGATATTAAGAGTGGTATTAATCATGTTCGTCGTAGCTCACGTAGCCCGTCCAAATGATTGTGTTGAAAGATACTAAGGGAAACATTTATTGTCCGACAATGTTGACCCTTTAAGAAGCAAGCGCCCTCGTTAAAGTTCATCCACGACGATTGATATCCTCACTGGGAAGCTGAAATAATGCAATACTAATGATGTACAAGTGACTTGCCAGCAAACACGAATGCACAAACTCAATACGACTTGAGCGGAATGGAACAAAAAAAAAGGAAACAGAAGCTTCTTTGTCCATGTCGTTGTTTACTGGTTTTTCCCTTTTTCGCAACAAAAAAAAAAAATATGCATAAACAATAGCCAAGTGTAGAACACGCCAGGCAGCCGATCCGAGATAAGGATCGCTTCATTTCCGGCACACAAATGTTCGTTTTGTTTTGCAGTGCTATTGAGTATGGAAATTGGCGAAGCACTGTGCTATGCTTTTGAATTTGCGTTTCCTTTCTCACGAGCAAAGATCGTTAGTGTGTTAGGACTGTAAGGTTAGTAAGCTGATAGATAAGCGCAGCAAAACAGCAAAAAAAAGGAGGAATAAAAACAAGGAAGGATTTATTTTCTATGCGCTCCTTCTACTGCATTGGATTACTTCTTGTGTTGCATTGCGTTGCTTTGCATCGGTTGGTTATTGTTTTGCATAACAAATTGCTCAAAAACAATGGCTCAGAACGAGGTTGTTCTTTGTACTATTTTTTAAAGCTTTTCTTAAGCTTCTTTAAGCTTTTAAGCTTAAGCAAATGAATTTAAGCAACCAAGTTGACTATTTTAACAATCGTAATAGACAATGTGAGCTTATCTAAGCATTTTATATATACGAGGCTTTAAATAAAATCTCATTTATGTGGTAAGCGTTTGTTTTCATTACAGTAATGTTGATTCCAATGTAAACCATGACAAACCATGACTTAGATAAACAGCAAATATCTCAAATGGTTTCAGGGACCGACGTCAAATCCTACCTGGACTGTCTCCCTGCAAGAAAACATAATTATCCAGCTACTGTTAAAGCTGAGTTAAAGAATTCAGAAATGTGGGACAGAGATGTCTTGTTAGCACAAATTTGCTTCTTATGTTGGAGAGTTTCTGCACAATTATAAATACTATCTAAATCAATGTCGATATCGATCTATAATTCAGATCTTAAATTACTCTTTTTCTACTGTAATAACCTTTTGGGCTTCTTCTTTTATTTTTTCGTAATACTAGAACTTCCAGCGGCCTCGCCCTTACATTCAGTTTCAGGTCCTAAAACTTTTGTCTCCATGGTTAGCACAATGTGTAGTTCGATTTATAAAAACAATAATGCAAAATTGATTAGTTTCTATGCTTTGTCAAAATTACTTCTAGATTTATAAGTGGAGACGCTTGCTTAAAGTCAGTTCTGTGTTAAATTTTTAGTCACCAAAGTCAAAAAAGTTACGTTATACTTTTATTACTTCACCCAAATTTAGTGAAAAAAACTGCTAAGTCTAAGTTTAGTAATTATGCCTTTAAAGTATCGCTTTTTATCACCCTGAAGATAATCTAATTAAAAAAAAAACAATAAAGAAAGAGAAAACGAGCTTCTTTTTATTCTTAGTTTTTGGCACTATAACCTCGAAAGGTCTCGAGCTGCCATTTCTAGCGTTCTGTGTCTTGATTTTACTCGTAACTGGATGATTTGTCTTGCAAACGGGAAGTTGATCCGGATGGGGTTTCACCCGAGGTCCCCAGTGTAAAGAGCAGCGCCTTTATCGGACCACCTCAATGATTAATTTATTGTTACACAATTACTAGTTTATGAATGTAATATTGCTGAAAATTCATGTTCTTAGCGTACTTTCTCTCAGGTTCTAAGAGCCAAACAATTGGAACAATTGATAAAAGTTAATAAAATTTTGATGAAAGAGTTTATACTGAGATAAAATACTAGCAATTTGTAAGAATAAAAATGACAAACACACTAATTAATTACATCAACGATAATAAAAACAAAGGATAAGCAAAAACAATGCAAACCCATAACGCAATAACGTTACTAGGCGTTACTATCAAATTAAAACATATTTTAACTCTAATTAAATACTTCAGGACGTTACGAATGAAATAAGGAAATTTATTCAAATCTTTCTCTCAAAAACTGTTTCACAATAAAGTAAACAATATAGTTCCCGCAATAAAAATTAATTTAAAGAGGTTCCTTTCAATATTTACATAAAAAAGGAGTGTATGCACAAGAGAAACCATTTTTTGTTAACACCTTCCCAAAGCGTGGAGCACACAAATTTACGTACACTAACCTTTCGCAGGACCGAAACTCCATCGAAGCGTCAATAGTTGAACCAAGTTCAAAATGTCAAAGGTTGCCGGTAGTGTACGGCCAGGTAGCGTACACATCAAACGGCTACATGGCATGCTCATAAAATCGATACACTCGTTCACGCCACCGTACCGATAAAACAACCCCGCCGAGTGCCATAATCAAGAACTGCGTGTGTGTGTGTGCGTGTAGTGTATCATGGTGTGGTAAAATAATAATTACTAATCAATTTTCAAACATGAACGAAAACTGCTGCCAGCATGATTGTTTATGCATCTTCCATTGCATCAGCGTTAAAATCGCTTTATCATCAGCACGCTTACGTTCCGCTCCTTACTTCCGGTTCCTTTGCTTACTCTTTTCCCTTCCTGCAGGTTAGTTTTGCGAAGTGCGTGACACGCTGGGTAGCGCGGGTTTGATTGATAAGCACAAAGGTCATATGCGTTTTGAAAGCTCTCCCCCCCGCAACGATCGATCGCAACGAAGGCTATCGGTCGTCGTTCGTTCTAGTCGGTGTTTTTGCGGTACAGAAAACTCAACCTTGTTGCTTGCTTACAACAGCGACCCAACCGCCGCTTATCATCTCTATCGGTGTGTCTTGTCAACCGTGTCCGGGGAACTAACGGAGTGATAAGATGCATTGCAGATGAACTGTTCTGTCGGTGGTGATAGCGAAAAAGAAGGCCATCAAGTCCTAAAGTGCCCGTACTATTCGTCACGGCAAGAAAGTTTGCTGTCTTGTATCTACACATATATCGTCGCCGGTTTGTTTGCATCAACCCACCACCCAAGCATCCCAAACCACTGGAGGAGTGATTTCACGGTCCCCCGGTGGGTGATGCTGTCTGCTGCTGTCGGCTGAAGGTCGCCAACACTAGCTACGGGCACAGCAAGCTCTGGTACTCTGCTTTCGATTCTGCTTCGCTTTCGGTCCCGTCTTACCACCACACGACGTACAGTGAAATCATATTAATCAACAAGATAAGGAAACCCCTGACAAAGATCTCAGCGGGTAGCGTCGGAGCGTTTCGAGTGGCGGTCCTCGAGACCACAGCGCACACCCACCCGGGTGGTGGTAGAGGTGGGACAGCAAGATATGAGTAGTGGCTCGCGAGCGATGGGCGCCGAAGGAAACATGGCACGGGCGAGCAGTATCGAGCAGCGGACGGAGGTCGCTGACAGCCACTCAGTGCAGCTGTTGGGAACGATAGAGACGTCGCCATCGTCATCGTCATCGTCGTCGTTACCTGGTGAAGTCAACTTCGGCGGCAAGGAGCACAGTGTGGACAGTAATTTCCTGACACCGCGCGCGGCACGTGAAGGAACGCCGCCACGGGCGGATGCGCAGATCGAAATAGGTTTACCGCCGCGACCGGCCCCGACCGGATGTGCCAGTGATAGTGGTGAAAGAAGCGACAGTACCAACAGCGGTTCTGCCCAAGCGCAACCGACGGCCGAGAACGCCCAGCCCAAGAAGAAGGTCATCCGGCGCATCGTAAAGGTCCGGCGCGTCGTCAAGAAGATGAAGAAGAAGGACGAAAAGTTCTGTGAGTGATCATTTTAAGTTTCTGTGTGTATCCATGTGACGACCGTGTCGCAACATGACGCCCAGGACCAGGACATCGGACAGCTCTCGTAGGTGGTGGTGGCGGTACTTTATCACTCGGAAACTTCGAACGACCCAGGGAAGCGAAAAGAACAGACATCCTCTCGCTCCGTCTCGCTGTGCCCGAAGACCATGACCTTCGACCGGAAGCCACCCTTAACGAGACCGACGCGCTCCGAAAACCGAAACGCTTCATCAACTTTGACAGTTCGCTAGTTTTTCGCCGTGTGACAACCTTTCTCGACCTTCTACTGCCCCTACCGTGGTGATCACACCACGCAAAAGCAAGAAAAACTTCACCCCGTACGCTCTAATGCTGGGCAAAGCGAGTGCTCAAGAAACAGGTGCCATACACCATTCTGCATCGGAGGGCACTATAGCGAAGGATGCTTTTCATCAGCAAACAATGTCGCGGCGGCGATAAGATAGCTTGCAAGCATTCCGGTTCGCTCCAAAACCGACACCCGCTCTGGACTTCGCACCATTGGAGGGGTTTTACGTTTGATTTAGTTTTTTAGCTTATGTGTTTGCGTTGGGATACACCGATACACTGCACACCGCGATACGATAAGCGACTTGATTGGGTATTGATAATCGACAATCAATTGTGTTTTTCGGTCACCATCGCCGACCACTTCATTAGCCACGCTAATCAATTAAACGGTGTACCGTATCGGGGCGGACCTTATCGCTGCGGTACGGAGGTTTACTCATGCTGCTGGACTGTAAATAACGCGCTGTTTTGTTGGGAATTCAATGTTTTGAAGTTTTGTTTTGTAGCACACATTCACTGAGGCAATCTGTGTGATAAACTCATTTGTGAAATATTTTACTTGCAAATGAATTCATTATCGTCTCTGTCTTTGGTCGAAGTATATTAGTGTATTAGGATATTCCTTCGAGAGCCACATTGAAAGGCTTTCAAGGCCATATGTTTGACAGATCTACTTTAAAGGGTTCGTGATCTGAACAGGAGATTTAATATTATATCCCCATTATCCCATTAATGAAAGGCTAATCGGCAGTCACACTATTTAGCCTAAACGACTGATGAGGGAATACATCCCAATTAGGCGATTTTAAGTATGTTTTGGGGTGATGTCGAGGTGTCAGATTGCTAGACACGCTATCAAAACCCTTTTCATCCATCTGGATAGACTCCTCGTATGAACGACCGACTATCCTGGTAGTTAAATTTAAAGAATTCGGGCCTTAAATACCGAAATCCGTCAAAGCTTTAGGAGAAGAAAAAAAGAGAAACACAGAAAGAAAACTTTTGCTTTAGAAACTCAACATAGTCATTCAGAAAAATATCTATGTCACGCTCTAATGGCTTCTCCTTTCATTAGGTTATTAGGTTGTACCAGCCTAGTCCCACCAAAAATGTACGCTGCATGATATTTTTTTCAGCAATATTCGGCTTTGCTGGTAATTATTATTGACGGACATTTTGCATTATTATAATAGACCCGATTATTTATCGTCAGTATGAATGATGATAGGTACACGAATCCATACCAATATTTCATTACAATTGTAAAACGTAGTTAAAATGACTACTTCAAAGAAATTCTATACAGAGTGGCAGTTATAGCGCATTTTCTTCAATCTTCAAATTATGTCGCGGTTTAGCGGGTTATTCGAGCTGTAATAGAATTATACTTTTCTGCCATTTACGGTCTAATTGCTTCAGACATTTTATAATGATTCCAACAATTATTTTCATGATTGCATGATAGATGTGGTATATCTTATTATATCTATTTCCCATCTTCCTAGAATTATATTAAAAAAACGCGTCAAAATAGGTAAATCGTGACTTAGAACCTCATTTGAAAAGGCCATGCTATCGTTCGAGTTTTCCAAGACATAATGAAATTTGCACTTGAAAACTCCTCTCTAATCTTCACCGTCGTTTTTGGTGATAATCTATAGACAAATAATTCAGTCTACAAACCCCAAAACAGACGATATATTGGTTCTTAATTGTTGCCAATCCACAAAATTGACTCTTACTGCCGATGCGTGCCAATTGCTCTAATTGAGCAAATTTTATCAAAATCACAACCGTATTAGCAATACCATACCGCTTTAAGCTTTCAGTTGCGCCGCAATTGGTGAAGAAATTATATCATTAAATGCTTCTGGAAGTCATCAACCTTGTACCCTGCCTCGGATCGGATCTACCGAAAAGTTTGCGCACCATGAACTGCGAAAGTTTTCCCCACTCACCACAGGAAACAATAAGCACGATAATCATAGTGCTTGCACCGAAAAAAAAAATCCCCGACTCCAAAACGTGATAAAAGCTTGACACGCTCGAGGTGAGAAGGCAAACTTTGTTTCGGACTTGACCCCCCCTCCCCGGGAGAGGAATTATTTCCTAATCGCACGCACCCGAATTATCATGCCTTTGCTAATGCCTGCCCGACCCAAGCGCAGGGATTTTCCCACGACTGTGGCAGTCGGTGGTTGAAGGCTAATTTCTGTGATTTCTCCGAAATACCGATTTAATAATTCATGCACCAATCCGCACCGCACCGGTCCCATTAGCGGGGCCAAAATGGTAGATGAATTTCGGGCAGCGTTTTCCGTTCCTGCCTCGCCTTTGGTCTTCGGTTCGTTGCTGCCACGACCGCTCGAACCGTGCCCATAATGGAAGCAAAGCTCTTTAGACATCCCATCGACACCCGGTGGAGCGGCAACCCGTCACGAAACTAACCCACCGGAAAGCCGGAAAATTTGTGTCCTCCCATCGGTCGCGTGGACCAACATTACGGGCACTCAGCATGCCTCCCGGGTAAGAGAGAGAGAGAGAGTCCGAGTGTGGTTGAGCGGTAGAACGCCGGAGCTGGACGATGTCAACGATGTAACGGTCGCTATACGGTGCACACACATACACCGGACACCGAAAACCAAGCCGAATCGGGGCACTGTAGACTGTACAGCGTGTCAGCACATTGCCTCTGTTTGTTGAGCTTTGGTCGCCATGAATAATTTATGAAGCGGCAACACCGGTAACCAAACATGGTGGCGACGCACACCATTACGGTGAGGTGTGCGTGAACCGGACTGAAAGGCTATGGGGGGGAGGAGGGTTGAGTAGTGATTGCAGACCCCCCCCCCCCCTCTGGGGGGGAGGTTCATCAATCCTTCCCGGTTGTTTTGCTTTTACGTCCTGCCACAACACCACTCCAAACACGTCGTTTGTTTTTTTTTTTGGCTGCGCTTTCAAGCTCCCCGTAAATTCCGTTGCACACATCCGGGTGGACCGCCGGACCGCCCTTTTATGCGACGAAGTCACGAAGGATCACCGGCAATCACAATAGCAATAATGATAATCGGCGTAATCATTTATTACCATCACCGGGCGCACGATAACGGTGACGCTTTGGGGAGATTACTTGCTGCTGGTGGTTTTTGGCGCTTGTGTTATTGTGTGCCGGGCGTGTGTAAATTAAAACAGGCTCGCTTTAATTTAGATGCGTTACAGCGAAACAGTCAGGGTGCTGTGCTGCGGGGAGTGTTATTGTTTCAAACCTGAAAAATACGGACGGAAGATGAACTTCAGTTATCAGTTAACAGACGCGAAAGGCAGGAAGAGCGTAAACAAGCTCGATACTTTCAGCATCAACAGGATGGTAATATAGTGTCGGACTTAACCAAATCGACCGGTGGAAGAGGTGACTAAGGCGTCAGTCTTAATACGGTTCAAATTCCATCCGGACCGTTCCCCCATAGTGAGGGTTGACTGTACATCTACAAGGTATCAATAAGCCTAGTTAGTCAGAAATAGCATGACCTAAGTTAGAGGACGTTAGGTCAAGAAGAGTGAGAGATTTGCAATATAATCCTTAGCTATTTACCAGCCTTTTTTATTGAGTAACAAGACAACCAAGTGAGAGATCACTATGCTTCTTTGTGGTAAAGAAACTCCAATCCACATCAAGTTTTGCGAATTGCTTTATCATGACCGATGAAACACACTAACCGCAGTAAAGCGAGCCAACTCTTGCGCTTTTGGTGCGTTGGAAAATCCTGGAATAAACTTTGAAACACCCTTTTCCTTCCGAAGCCACTGATTGGTGCGGTGTTTATGCAGAAACAAACGCCGGGATCAAGGGTACTTTGAAGACTATACCAGCTCGCCACGGGTCATTGGCGAGCAATATCATGATGTTACGTGATATTGCAACAGATGCGTTGAGCGAACCTGAAACGGGCGACTATTGGTTCCGGCACGACGGTGTTACATGCTAAGTAGTCCGTCTAACAGTGGATTTATTGCTTGCCATGTACACAGCGAGATTGATATCTTACTTTACTGAGCAAAGTGAGGAATAACTCAAGTCCAAAAACCTATTTATAATTCCGAAAAACAGATCAGTTTGTGTGAACAATTGGCTTATTTGAAGTACAAAAAGTGACCATGCAAATTGAAGAGAGCTCTAATTTTATAACAAAACATAGATCAATTGCCAAATTATGAAACCAATGGAATACCAAAACACAATACATCATGGAAACTCTGTGACGTGTTCTATCATTGAGAATTAAGAATAATGATGACTGGGTCTACGATGACTTGGCCAGAAGTGTTTTGACGATTAGCGATTGAGATGAGGTTAGATCTCCATACAAACAAACAATCTGAATTAGCTTCCGATCAAAAGGATGGGAAGTATTTAAATATAGACAACGATTTTACCTATCCTTTTTGAACTGTTTATTGCTTGTAAAGTTCGAAAAAATGCTGAATAAAAATGGCAATGGTCTTGAGGACCTTGAAAACCTTGAAAACGTACTAACAACTAAACTACGCAATTAGCGTCTTCATACGTCTTCATATTCTACTTAATGGAAAGTAATATTAGTCTAGCAAGCAGCAATTTTTCCTGCTTTCCTTCTCAAAGCAGCAGTCTATAGACTTTCATTAAAAATTACAACTTAATGCTCTTTCAATAAATCACCACCACTCGTGGGGTGCTATTGCTCGCAAGGAAATGTACAGCAAAAACGACAAACGACTGTGCTAATCGCTCCCGAACTGCACAAAACTAACCCTACGGCGTACGCAATTAGCATCAATCGCCGGCCCTCGTGCGTAACGCTCATAATACAAACGAAAACGTGTCCCAAGAGGGATGGCGATACAACAAAGAAAAAGCACAAAGAATGAGATTTTCCTCCCCAGTTGGTGATACACAAAACTGTGAAGAAATGAAGTGAGAGTGACTGTGAGTGCTCGTACAGACTATACACACGCACACACGCGCGCAGTTCACACGATTGCTCGATCAATCATCGGTCAGTGGTGCGTGAGCTGGACACGAGTTCGTGCGAACAGTAAACGATTGCCCATTTGTTTATTGTTACATTGTGGTACGCTAGATGAATTTATTTTACCGCTTTTTCCGACCGGTACGGGCGAGTAAAAAATCGGGTCCACTGGTTCAGCGTCGTCCTGTACGTGTCGTGTCCGAGCTCCAAAAAGGCTTATGATTTATAATTGATTTTTAGGTTGTGCTTTGTTAATAGTGTTTTCGGAATGCGTTAGAGCTTTGGAGATTAGGAAACGGGAAAAGGGGGAGTTTTTTTTTCTCTCTCTCTCTCGTTCTCTAATCTAGCTTATGGGTGCGTGATGTAACGACGGGAAAAAAACACACACAAAGCGGTACCGTTGGAGTTCGTACAATCCATTCAAAATCGTAAACCGTCTGACGGCCCGACGAACGAAACACTGTGTTCATTTGGCCAAATTCAATGTGACACATTCTAAAACTAGCGGTGGATTTTCACGTACGATTTTAAAGCTCGGTGGTAATCAAAATTCCATTTGGAATTTGGTTTAGCCACCCGTCGGTGCGCAACAAATGATACTTCAACCGGGTGAGTGTAGAGAAAAATATGATGGAAAAACTCATCTGCCCGATCCTTCCTTTTGGAAAGCAATGGAATCGTTCCACCTGACTGGGTCTGGTTGGTATCCCAGCCTTGAGCGTTTTTTATTTTTTCGTTTGCCCTTTCCCAATGACCGATTGTCAGCAAAGCAAACAGCATTAAGTCGAACGCACAGCTGTTGACAATAATTTTTGCCACAAAACCGTTCGGTGCGGTGAGCTGCCGACAAATTGGACTGCATTCTAGATAAAGCAGACCGACAAACACACATTCACACACGATGCTATCCGTGTTGAGTGTGGAATCGTCTCCGCAGAGCGAAGAGAAGCGAAACCAATGATGAGACCGTGTTTTTAGAGCTGATCTTTCACCGATGTGTCTTCGAGTCTTTGGCTCAAAGCCAGACCATCCGGCCTTTGTGTGTCTCTCTAAAGGGGCGTTATTCCCTCGTTGATGGTTCTTTGTAGGAAACCAGCGTTATGCAAGCGAAAAAGACACTCGAAAGTACACTCGCGAACAGTTGGAAAACAACGTCCACCACGGTGACTGCACGGTGCGAGCAACAAATGTATTACGATTGAAAAACCGGGAGCGATATAGATTTCGCTTTTATTTCGCTGCTAAATAAATTTCACGGTGGAGCGTGAAATTGTATTGTCACTGGATTTGGAAGATGATTTTTTCCGCGCAAACAATGAAGCTGCAAAACGTGCTCGATGGAGACGCCCAGTACCTCGTAAGGATGCGCGAAGCGTTACGTCAGCCGTCGTGATTGCATACACGCAGGCGTACCTTTTTCAATGAAGTAAGACATTAAAAGCACAACAAACGTTAGCCTTAATTCTTCACTAACCGCAATACATTTAAGACAAAAAAAGAAGGAAACGACCCACCCGCCTATCATTAAGAAACCAACGGAAGCCTTATCAAGCTCGCAAGGCTTGATCACCGGGGTTTAAATTTAAAACACAGCAATGCACTTACCGGAAAGGACGTCATTTAACTTAGCTCACACCACCGACCGAATGGTTTTCATCACTTGACCCTTCTCAACCAACAACAACGCTGACTGACCTCTCTCTTTTTTCCGCCCCCCCTTTCTTTTCCCCTTTTCCTCTAGGTAAGTAACGAACGCTGTCATCCCTGGTGGAAGTGACTGCCATTGTGATAACGTGCGTAAGTAACGATTAACGGATAATTTCTGTAAATGATACATTGTTTGCCAGCTCACATTTAATTGATTGAAAACGGTACCCTTTCGCTCTTTGTGTGGGCAGTGTGTGTTAAAAGCTCGATTCAAAATACGGTGCAGGAAACTTTTCCTTCCCCGTAGGATCACCTTCGCTTCGGTCCGATTTTGCGTCTCTAATACTCGTTTAAGGGGATTAGCAATCCGAATCCGGTCCCATTTCAACCGCTTTCTCGCACGTCTACCAGACAATAGAAAATAGCCCAACCCAGACACCGGGTTTGCTATTTTGCCAGCTCGCTCGTTCATTGGGCGCTATTCCTGGTGCCGCTGGTGCCGACCTTTCCTCGGGAAACTGTGTGCCGGAAAATAATGCACTGCTCACCGACAGGCGTGA
Organism: Anopheles stephensi; assembly: GCF_013141755.1. Lineage (NCBI taxonomy): Eukaryota > Metazoa > Arthropoda > Insecta > Diptera > Culicidae > Anopheles > Anopheles stephensi. The sequence continues at coordinate 29,902,284 of NC_050203.1, read as the reverse complement.
GTGAGCGTGAAAAGCCCAGCAACGCTTGTCCGTTGTCAACCTTTTTCGTGTTGCTGGGGACGCTCCGCTACCGGGGCGGATCAATTTCCCACGGGTTGGAAAAGCTTCACTTTAAGTGTTTGCAAGCTTTTACTGGCCCTTCGGGCAGGGACCGGTGGTAGCTTTCCAATCCGATTTTCCGCATCCGTCCCTCACGCGGAGCAGACAAAAGTTGTGTGGATTTCCCACAGACGCTCGCTGTATGCCACTTTTCTTTGTTCTGGCCTGATGTTTCATGCCATTTCATCCCGGTCCCTTTGTTTTCTTTTTTTGTTCGCTCCAAACCACCTTACCAGCTTTCTTCCTCTGTGTGTGACGATTTGTCTGGCCTTGTTTTTTTTTTGTCTTCTTGCATGTGTTGGAAGGTTCCTTTTTTCGGTTCCGGTTGTTAGAGCGGAAGAAACGTAATACATAATAGTCCTTTTATTTATGCATAAAGGTGGGAAGATACGGTTTAGAGGATGAAGGGTATCCAGGGCAGCACCCCCAATGGAACGGGGGGGGGGGGGGGGGGGCGGTTGTCGTTCGTGTACGACAATTTGGGTAACTCCCGGTGTTGCCGGTGTTGAACAACACGATTAGCCCCTCTAAATGAAACGATGTTTAAAGGTGAGAGATAAACGGCACAGCAAAGAAAGTGAACTTGCGTGTCGGTACGGCGAATGGCCCCAATTGTTTTTTGTGTTTTGTTCCAGTTCGCTCGTATCCACTTTCTTCGCATCGCATGTTTGAGGACGAAACATGAAAAGTTGATTGGCTGTGCAAGCGATGCTCGGTGTGAAGCGTTCCAATTTTATTTGTTTGAATCGTTTACGACCGCGGCTCGTGCAAAGACGAAGGGGCAATTGTTCTCTGCAATGTGGGTTGATTGGATTTCTTCTTTTAATATTTTTTTATAAACCTACATAGAATTATAATAAAATAATGCTAAATACTTTTTATTATACTGCGCTTCAAATAAATGTTCCTTTCGTTCGCGAATACTAATACAACTGCTTTGAATGAACACATTAGCTCAGCACAGGGGATCCTCTGCTCCAACAGGAAGCACACGCAATCTATCCCAGAGGCCGGAGGCGGAAAATTGGACCGTGGAGAAAACCTCCGAAGAAGCATATTGCGCATTGCATCCACTCCAAACAACGCTGAACGCATTATTCATGTTTCTTCCCGCGAGGTGGTTATTGGTTTCTGGCGAGTTTCTTTTTTCTTCATTCCCTTTTCCCGGCTACAGAAGCAGCTTGGAATGTTTGTTTCCTTCACTTTTTTTTTATTTTCCACCCTGTCACTGCTTCCACAGTTTTCCGTTGTCCGTTGCTTGAAACTTATTTTGAAATCGGTAGTGCCTCATCGCCTTCCCAACACTCTTGGTCGAGTTGGTTTTGCTACGATCACGAGTGACGTATATCATATTTTACTACTGGAGCTAGCGTGTTTGCTGCTCTGGCACGAAAAGCAAAAAAAAAACACACCCGCTCAGAGTTATGTCACTCGCTCGCTCTCTGTTTATTTTCTCGCGCACACAACGTGAGAGAATCCAGATGAAAAACGCCAACTCAACACACACCGAACACACGCTGGCGAGAGAAAGAGAGCGCGAGAGAGCACTACCATGAGCTTGAGCGTTTCTGTTCACTCGCGAGAGATTTTCCGTGCAAAACACACAGGAGCAAACCAAGCTTCCGACGGTAGTGCAACCTCGCCACTGCGAACGACGAGTCAGTTTTTCACTAGATCTTGACAAATGTAGGTCACCCAATATATATATCCACCACCGTACAAACCTAAAATCCCCCCAGTTCACGAAGTAGTGAGTAGTGTGTGCAATATGTAAGCCGAAATTTTTGCAAAGCCTTTTTTTCGCTTTCGGGAATTTAGTGCATCGGATTTCGCTTGTGGCGTTGTAGTGTGAAAATTAATAGAAAAAACATCTAGTCGTTTAGTGGCCCGATAGAGCGGTGTTGGATAATCGGTAATACGGGCACGGTTCGTACCAGCTGTGAGCACCCAGCTTTGCATGTTGCGGAAAAGCGGAAGTGTATTGTAAGGGAAAACGAAACACCATATTCCCGACACACGACGCACGCAATAGTTCACGCGAAAGTGTTAAGGTGCTCGTGCCGTCCAACATCTCTGGTGACATGAAGTGGATTTTCCGTGCTTACGTGTGTGTGTGCGTTTGCCTGCGACATATAAACTAATCTCCATCATTTCCCTCCCGAAGTAGGCCATTCCAAGAAACAAACCGATTAAGTGTTGTTGCTCCGGCACGGAAAAAGGCGTCCGGGGTTTTTTTGCGAAAAGCGTCGGCAGCAACAACAAAAAAGCAGAACCGGAAACCTTCCCCCCTTTCTTGGCAGCAACAGTGAGGCCACGTGGTCTCACTCACATTTGTTAACGTTGTTTCCAAGCATCCAGCCAGGCAAACGTGGCACGTGAAACGTATCCAGGACATCATTGCATGGGGCACGTTTCGCCGCCTCTCGTCAGACGGTTCCGTTCACGGAGGCGTTCGTGCCAAAACAAAAACAAACTCTCGACACCAACAGACACACTCACACACACACAGAGGGGAATGCGTGTGCGTGGGCCCATGTTATTCATGCCCATAAGGGAGCTTTCTGAGGGGAGTCCTGGGGAGTACGAATGCGCCATCAAGAGGGCGAGTGTGGTGATAGTGGATTAGAGTGAAGTGAAATGGGGAAGAAGAAAATCTCAAAGTGGATGTGAAATGGAGACCTAATTCAACGCCTAGTGCTCCATAGCGTGTGCGTGTTGCTGTCTGTGTCAGTTCCTATCTGATGACCGTCTGTTTTTGTTTATACAGCTTATCAAGCAAAGGGAGGACCGCTCTTAGCTATTTGACTCTTAGCTATTTTATTGCCTTTCCTTCAGTGTGCTTGGTATGCTTGGAGAAGACAGATAAAATAATAATTTATTTAGGACTAGAATGGACTTTGTAAGCTTCAACTTTCAAGTGTTTGTACAAAATTTGATTTTATTCCGCTTGCCTTCAAGTGATATACAAATACTTTGTCTTCCTTTTGCACTTCAGTAAATAATCACTCAAAAGCTTATCCCAAACACTTCTTGAAAAGGGCTTTTACTTAAACATTTCTGTTCAGCGTTCTGTCCACATTATTTACACTTTACAACAGTGTCTCTTCCCTAGAAGTGCTCCAGTCGCCTTCACTCCCTTAAATCCATTTCCCAACTCACCTTTATTGCTCGTGAAGCACAACGTTAAATGAGTGAGCTAAAACATTGAAACACTCACGGCTTAAACCAAAGTCCTCGGCGTCTGCCCTAAAACTTCAACACCGGAAGAGTGCAGAGTTTTTCCATCCCATTGTTCATTTTTTCTTTCCGTACCAGTTCCCGTTGAATGGTCGCGTTCAGGCGGAGATGCTGCCCACGTTTCCCCATCGGCAGGCATCCCTTCGAAATTCCCACGGCTTTCCGTAGTGATAGTGGTTAGTGGTTACGCATAGCAGAGGTGTTATCTTTCCAAAACCCTTCCCTGCCCGGCCCAAACAAAACCACCCCAAACCTCCGACGTCCGAGGCACCAACGTCAAGTGTTTTTGAGTGCTTCCGAAGCTTACTTCAACATCAACCCCACGTCCTTTGTCACGCGCCCCACCCCCATCTCGGTGCTTCTTACATCGCCCGTGGAAATACGCGACCCGTGTGGTGCCGAACGAGGCTCACGTGAACGAGAGGCCGGCTGTTGCGTGACCTGAACCGCACAAAAGAATAGCTTCCTGTTGCTCTCCGGAATAGCATCGTACACGTGTGTGTGTGTCTGTCGTGGTGTGTTTTTATGCGTGTGTGCTGTAGCGAACCGAGAACACAATGAGTCAAAATTTCATCAACCTTTCTGAGATCCGAGGTGAGTTTTTTTCTTGTAGCTCCAATCCGTTTTTTTTCCTGCGTGAAAAAATCGTGTTGATTTAGTGGAATAATTGAAGTGTTCGCACAAAAAAAAAACGGCTGTGGGAATACACACACAATCACGATCCCTTCTGTCCGGCGCACCAGCGTTCGCGATGGGAAATGTTTGTGCGAAAAGGTTCACTCACACGAGGGATTTTTTTATAAGCGTTCTTCCTAGACCGGGTGCGTGTTGATGGATGAGATCATTTAATGTCAGTGCACAAGTAAAAAAAACCTCCTATGCCGCTGTAACATCTGAGCGCGCCACTGAAGAACACACAGGTACGCTAGGTGTGAAAATGGTCCTCTTTCACACTCTCGGCCGGGTAGCGCCAAATTTTCACGCTCGTTGCCGAGTGTTGAAAGGCTTTGAATAGGTTTTTGAAACATTTTTTAGCTTTTTTTGTACATTTTTTTTCTCTCAACACTGCACCGGATTGTAAAGTTGGGCAAACAGAGGGTTTAGACATACGCTAGAATGGAAGCAACGCGTTGGGGTTAGGGAAGTTTATTACCGCCCCCCTTCACGGCATGATGCTAGTAACCGAACCGTACAGATGCATTTGGACGTGCTTGAACGGGATTACGTAACGGAACACCGTTTCCTAGCAACGGTGTTGTGTAACGCGCGATGCAGGCGCCTGGTTAATGGAGACGCCCGGTACTGCGTACGGGCTGCAGCAATTTCTGCAATGCATCGAACGTTGCAAGCAATGTATTGGTTGATGCGATTTTTTAATATCCACATCAATCATGCAATAAATATGATCTTTTATACCTTTTGATAAATTATTTTACGCTTTTTGAGATATAAATTATCAATAACCCAATAAAGACTCTGTACTTTAAATAGAGTACTAGAGTTAATTAAATAAGAGATACAATTTATAAACTTCCTTGACAGTAGCTGTCAAAGTGATAGTTAAAACTTAAACAAAGGTGATGATTAAGCAGTCGTATGTATTTTAGTAGTTCTTTATCATAAAATTACATCATACTTTAAATATTTAAGAAAAAAATACTAGTGAAAACCTTGAAAATGATTTTATTAAAAAAAGTTAAAAATAAGACACATGTTTGACTGTGAAAAATATTATGTTTTATTTGTTTATTATTATGTAAGACAACTCGTAGCCGACTCAGAATTTCTTATGATGATGCTGTATAAAAAGCACCAAGTATTTTCACTCCTATGTTTGCTTTATTCCGTGCATGCTCGGTGGCCAGGTATGTTGCATTCAGGCCAGGCCAGTATGTTGCATTATGTCGGAAGTTTTTTGTGCAAAAGCATTAGTGTGGCTATGGATGGAATTTGTTTGGTTCTGGTTTATCTGGTGAATTGTCCCCTTTTGTGCTGTAACTGATCTTCACACCAGCCCCGCAATGTCAGTCGAATCTCGACCAGGTCAGCATCGAACTCGGAGATAATCGTTAAGTTTTATCTCCATTTTCATAGCAAGTCCGCCTCCATTTTTACGACAGTAATTACGCTGTCTCCGAATGTTATTGCTTCTACAATCGATTACTGATTGCACTATAAAAAACTTAACACTTAAGACAAATTCAACACAACGCATAACAGGAAAGGAATAGAAGAGAAGGAATGAGAATTGAGAGGATGAGGAGAAAATAGAATCAAAGGATAAAACCGTTGTCTCTGGCCTCATGTAGACGAGATCTCTGGTTGCCAACACTTCTCTAATTTCTGTTCCCGTTTGTCTTCCGATGCGCTTGACTTTGCTCACCAATGAGGGTCTGGTTGCTGCAAATTCCACGCAGGATCAGCAGGATATAAAAAATATGAAATTAAAAGTCAATTATTAACAGAATTCGTAACGGTTTTTATCTGAATCATTTTTTGCTGCATTTATTACAGATTTTTTTTGCTTTGTAAGTGACTAACTTCAGTTTGAAAATAAATCTTAACAAAAACCCCATTGAATTTGCGCCAACAATGGGAAAGATATTGATAGGAACTTTATAATAGGAATGGTAATCTCGACCAAATTCAATAACATTGCTTAAAATAATTAATTTTATACAAAAATTTTAAACATTACATTTTTTACACAGTGCTGACGAAACGCTTTATTTATAGAAATTCCATTAGGCTAAGGCACTTCAAGCGAGACAGCGAAAGATCTTGTTTAAATATAAGCTCTCTATGTCTGTCTAATACTTTGCCCATCTGGTAGACCTATGAACCTATGACCTATGCTAGACTATGATTTGTAGATAGCTCTACTATACGACTCAAAGTTTGACTATCAGCACTTTGGCCTAGGCTACAGCGATTAAAAACCGAACAAATACTTAAACACCAATTACCAATCAAATAAAAACTTTACACCTGAGCATAGAAATTTTCCCCTTAAAGACGCTACCCTGAAACAGTAACGATTACGCTTGCTAGCCTCAGCAAAAACATGCTCCCGTGGCAATAATTTCTACTCGAGACGGAAAAGATACCCGCGCCATCAATGAAACCGACAGTTAATATCCTTTTCATGACCATTGCCCTGAGCACCGCCATAAGCGGAAGGCGGGGTAAAACGCAATCTGCCGCATAAATTACCTTTTAATGTGGATACCATGGAAGAAGGGTTTCCTGTCTGTAGCTCGTATCATCTTCACCCCGAAGGCAAACCCACGGGCAGCGACTGGGACACCTTAATCTTTCGAGCACTCGCTCGTCTTAACGATGTTTGGCCATGCCAGCAAAGGGAAAACGTGTCGGATTGCGTGTTTCAGCTCAATTTTGAAAGGAACGCTCGGTGTGTGTTTGTCTGTGTGTGGCCTTTTTTTCTTTTCTAGCTCTTTCTTGTCCTTGTAGCTTGTAGCCCGCCAACACCGTGCCCCGAGCGCCCGATCGGTGGTAGTGTCTGCTACAATGAAATCGTTGCGTAGCGTGGGAAGGAATATTAATTTGATTTTCCCATATCTTCCTTTCGCCTTTCGCCGGGTGTTGCTTGCTTGATTACGCGAGCTTGTCATATCGACGCTCTTGCCCCACGATAGCGCCCCAAGGCCACCTCACAGACACAAATTACATTGAAAATCAAGCCTTCTTTATGTCCTGCTTGTGTTGTTCCGGTGCCACCGTATTTTGATGTATAATTCAAAACGGAACAAAACTTTGCTACTCTGTCCACGCTGCCCGCCCTGTTTTCTCCTGCCTCCCCCCGGGGGAACCATTCTAACCTTGATAGTCCCCGTGCGGATGGATGTGATCCGCGGCGACAACGGAATTAAACAAAATTAAAACCAACCGAACCGTGATGGGTTCGGGTTTAAATGCTCTCGGTCGGAAAATTGGCGGACAGCGATAAAGTTTCGCTGCTCAACCTTCAAAAACCATCAATAATGTGTACCACAACCACACAGACATAACTGGCATTGGGAAGAAGACACAGAGCGAACGCAAAGTAGACGCTCAAGAAAATTTAACCTCAAAACTTTCCATTTCTCCCGCGAAACGAGCATTATCTCTCGAGGTCAGCCCGAGGGCTCCTATCGCTTCCTTAACCTCACAAATACATTCACCGGCCGGCCGTTTCCCACCGCGCTTACCAGCGTCATTTCCGGTACGCTGCATGCGAAGGCACTTTATCCCAGGCACTGCCACTATTCCCAAGTCCACCGCGTCGGATGTATGATGATTTTATATAACTTTGGTCCAGCGAACCGAAGATGGGACGTTTGCGCAGCTGCCGTTCAGTGCCATTTGAAGCACAATACTGTCTTTTGCCGTTACGATGAGTCAAGTCGGAGCCGTCCACACGGGAAGAGTTGGTATACGAAAGGAACATAATAAAAATTTCACTTCACCGAACAAACAGCAAAACTTTCGGGGAAGGAAATTTCCGCGAAAAACGGATGCACGTTTCCACATTTTCCCAAGGGTAGATCCGCGATGGCGCAGTCTTCGCTTTGATTTGCAAAGTCGCCGGAATGCATGAGAAGGAGGCAAAACTTTTTTCCCACCCTTCTTGGCGTAACAGTATCAGTGCAAGAAGTTAAAAGTTTAACAAAACAAGATTAAAGACTCAAAGGTCCGAGAGAGAGAGAGAGAGAGAGAGAGAGAGAGAATAAGATAATAGCAAAACAAAAATTCAAAATGAATGGTTTTTTTTTCCTGTCTCGAGGAAAAATCACTTTTCTCCAAGAAGCTTTTTCTTAAAACCGTATAAAAAGTTTGAAAGAATTCCATTAAAATTTGCATTCCAGCAATCAAACGGGCTCCAGAAGAAGGTTTCTTCTGCTGGGAAAATTATTCAACCCCCCCGGATGAAGGAAATGTGTTCATTAGATGGCTTTTCTTGTGCCTGTTTTCCAAACGGCTGCAGCTTGTGCAGAACACAATTACTCTTATTTTCCTGCTCATGTAATCATTTATCCGACCAGCACCGGTTAGAATTTACAATTTATAGCAAATGCGTCCAGCGGCTTGGTTGCAGTGGTAATAAATTTTGCTCCACCGCAAAACGATTGAAAACGCTTCATCTATTCGCATTCCACGCGGCTGGGAAAAGGCGTATAAAGGATGGATAGTCGGGATGCAGCTGCTGAGCTGGACTGGGCGGTGATGCAATGCATGTTTACACGAGCGTGATTTGATTAATTATTCTCGTTAATTTACGCTATCACTTCTTCCTATTGTTGCACTTGGGGAGGCGATGAGAATGCCTTTATCGTTTATCATGTAGGTAGAGTTTTCGTAAGAGTCGATTTGATTTTTATTATAAAAATTACTTTTTTTTTTAAGCTAGACTCTTATTCAAATTTCGATTGAAGAATCGATCCGTAATTTTCTTGATTGATTTTTTCTCCAGATCCTTTCTCCTGATGAAATCATTCCACTCTACCCAAGCATTCCAATAACTGCATCCGCATAATGTACCATCTTCCTCTTCTAATATCAACCCAAATGGCAGAACAAGAACAACGGCAAAAAAGAGCATCATTGCATTTGAAAATCGTCTCCCGGACGGGGTTTGGCAGAGCACCTTTATTGTGCATACCATCGAGCTTTCCGAATTGCGTTGCCGGCCGTCGGAGGTACGCTGATGCGATGCACCATCATCGGTATTGATCTCTTCGGTAAAGTGCAATGAAGAAGCAGCAACAGCAACCCACTCACACACTCAGCGCTAAGCCTCATGGCAAACATCAAACCAATTGACGCTAGACAATGCGACGCTTTTCCATTTTGTCACGTTTCCGTGCCAGGATTCAGCAGGTTTCTTTGCCATGGTGCAAAGCGTGCCACAGGACACTGTAGGTGTCGAAAGGCATAATTGTGCCGGTGGTGAAAGCCGTCGGGGAATTGTTTTCCCTGCTTCTGGGCGAGTGTTTTATGCAACGGGCAACAATATTTTGCTCTATCGGTAGACAATCTACCGTAATGCAGTGTGCGAAGGATTCGTATTCGGTTTCAGTGTGCGTGCTTATTTACGGAGTGGTTTTTTTTTTTCAATTTAAACTGGGTTTTATAAGTAATTATAAGTGGAATTTGGTTCAGTTGCCAGTAATAAAGGTTGAAAGTTGCAAGTTGCAAATGATAACGGTTTCCCTAAATGAATCTCTGCCGTACTTCCTCCGATTTTAAATCTATCAAACATTACGCCTGCAAATATGCAATTACTAAACATAGACGATTTTGTATAGACTACAGAGAAAAGGGAAATAATTCTTCCAGTAATAGTGATCATCATTAAATAGTAATACTTCAAATCATTCAGTTCACAAAACTTGATGTGAAAATTTAGACATTTTTACAAAAAGGTACCTCATCTAATTTCAGCCACAATTACTACGGTTACTTCTAAAACATCTTGAACATGTTCATGATTATTTGGATTATTGAAGAACGATTGTATCTTCTTTTAATTGTTAATCTATATATAAAATTCAACAAATCATTTAGTCCTGTTAAAGCAACTAAAAGGAAGCTTAATGTTAAAACTTGTTAGAGCTTGGGAAGACTAAGGCCCTAACGACAACACGGATTTGGGGTACGGATATTATTCAAAAAAGGGGCGCAATTGTTTTTGAGCTCGCACACACAAAATTGATCTCACTACACTTGGTAACAAACGAATTTCTCTGCGTCCAATCATCTCCTACCTCTGTCGAATCGTTCTCTCCGAGACGGAAAGCTTGATCGCGGAGTACAGAGACTGCGAGTCGATTCGGTCCATACTTTACGCAGCATAGTGGGACCGTGGAATTTTCGCTGGATGTACTCCTGATTAGGCCAGGGATCGAGCAGACTTAATTCTTCATAATATGGATACATACTCAACTACCAATCGAACTAGCGAGCAGTAGAACGATTTGGTCGAAGTAGGATCTGCTAAATCCTGCGCGGGATGCTTTAACAGGCTAACAAGCAAGATGCTCCTTTTGACGATGTGCTACAGCCGATAATGGAAGCTCAACTTATCGCCAAGGAGCACTCCAAGAAGTCCATGACTGTATCTTCAAATTATAATCATATTTTTTGGGTTGACGATCTCCTAGGTCCATGGTCATCAAGGTTTACGGTGTAAGGGCTGCACAAACATCGATATTGAAGTTAGTCTGAGGTCTGCGTTATTGAACCTATCAGTTCTAATTTTCTTGATTTTTCTTAGTCTTTGCTCAAAATAATTTAAAGAATAGCAGACGAAGAACTCTAGACGTCGTAGTACCGAAAGGGACAAAAGAAGATCATCGGAATTTGCCTTAATTTTTTTGTTGATCTCATGACAGAGCTTTTCGCGCTGGTTTTTTTTCCAAAGAACATAGTTTGACGAACCTTGCTCTAAGTTATGCCAGACAAATTGTAACTTGCTGAACTTATTTATAGTGCGCCACATAGCCGTATAATCTATCTGTGCTAGGAAGAAGTGTAGTTCCAACTGAGTAAAAAAAAGGAAATTTAAAAACAGAAAGATATTCTCAAGTGAATATAAATGGAAAAAGCATAAAAATCCTTAAACAAACAGAACGATGTGAACAACAACTGTAAGGATTATCGATATTTAACCTAGTTCAACCCTAGATAACCTAGTTCAAGGGGAAGTTTCTCTGAAACATAAGCTCTTTAATTCAAAATTTCAATCAGAACCACACTACTTCTGTTTTTTTTTGTCGGCATAGCGATTGCATTTCCTGGTAGTCTCTTAATGATGAAGCTATCTAGAAATTGCTTTCCAACCATCACCCAAACGACTCTCGGTTGATATTAAGTCATAAACGTATTTAAGTGGCCATTGGAACCCATACCCACCATTCAACATAATGAAACGCCAGGAAAAACAAGTACCCAATACACTACAACTTCGCTTGCAACGTTTTACCTGTTAGCAATACTATGTACGGGAAAGCACCTCGAGTCCAACCTGGCTGGCTCTTTACGGTGTGCCAAATGGTAGCGCACACTGTCCACACTTGAATCTTCCCTTTCACGAGCGCCATAAAATCGGTACCCCCATTACGCTTAAATCATTCCACACCCGGCATCTGGATGACCTTTTCGCGCAAGAAGCTTTCCCCGAAAACAACAGCATCAACAATAACAACGTCATTTTCCGAGCACTTTCTCATCCAACTTACATCCAGCCCGAAAGCACGCGTTTCTCCCAGCCATCTCCAACCGGCCACGTGACCTTTGACCGATCGATTTTCCGACGCCACCCCGTACCAGGTCTACCGCGCATTAAGCCAGCGTTCGGGAAAGCCTGGTTGGACGGTGTCTGGCTTTGCTAGTTTGCTAGCTTGCCACTCACCGAAACCCATGGCTTGATCTATTCATACCGGAACGGTCCAAATAGCGTCCACTGTTCCAATTGCTCATTTAGCAATGCAAACCGTGTACGTGTGTGGGCAGCGTGCAGACTCGAGCGCCTAGATGGTGCAGCACGGAAAGCAAAACTTTGTCCATACAGAACAGCACGACGGGTGGTCCCCGTCCGACGGCAATCATCCATTCCGGTAATCCCGAGTTTGCTGCGCCATTGCTCGAAGTTGCTCGCTTTTTTCCCCGTTTGCTGTTGCTCTTGTGCCTCGTTATCGTTACGCCATCGTTAAAAGCTCCGCCTACCCAATATCCTGCGCTGTCCAAGAGTCCAGCTTCGTCGGGGAAAGCATATATTCCGCAACGAAAATTTTTGTTCCGAAAGTCGAATGTCCTCGAATGTGAAGGTACACGGCAATCCTTGAGGTGCCCTCAACAACAAAGCGAGAGAATCGTTTTATCGCATGTACCCGTCGTCGTCGTCTTGGGTGGCAAGAAGAAATCGGTTTTGCTTGGAGCGAACCATGGAAGGCGTGTTTTCCGTAGGCTGGTTCGTCTGGACGGGAGCCGTGTGGCAACCCGACAAATTAGCGTGTCGGGTAGGTTTGCCGGTGACAGGATCAATAAAGATGATAAATTATAATCGAAATAAATTACATTTCACGCGGCGGCTATGGTGCGCCGGGCGAAGCGCGTTTATTGGCCGCTGGCGGGTTGAAGAAATTAGTTGCATAAATTGTACCCTCCGGTGAAAGTAATTGTGATGAATAGTGCGAAGCGGATCGGTGGAACGTGGCACAGTGGACAGTTAAACTGTATGTCACAGCTTGATTTAAACATTAAAATTGTGCTCTTTTGCTCCTAGAAAAATACGATAAATTACAGTGAAAAATTGAAACACTCGTTTTCATTTACAATATAAAGCTACCAATTGTCTGCTTTAATTGGTTCAAGAAGCCATACAGCTCGATATCTGGCCCAAAAGATTGTTTTATGGCTAAAGTATTCAGATGGTTCTACTTACAACTTTTGATATTAAAAATCTCTATGAAGTCTCTATAAAACTCCTTAACATATTTGATAAATTAAAGATTATCAGAATGACTTACCGATTTTCAATGGCTTAGCATTAGAAATTTAGAACCAATCAACTATTTTTATTCTAATTTTCCAATGCTAAATCTTTATTATTAAAGCGTGGTTCAAGTACATGCAGTACAAATAAACGACTCACTTTTAAATAAATACTCCACAATATCACTCTACCATCTGTGATGAGTCAAAAGAACCCACCAAAAACAAACAGTGAGTTGTGGAAGTAGAATGAGCCGCAAGTTTGTGGAAGCAATTAACCGAGGATCACTTCGGCTATCATGGCTGCATAGCAATCCATGCGCACGTAAAGCAGACGATGGATGGCAAGGATAAAGCTAACGACTGTTCGGTTCAAGTCGAGCGTTTTGTATTGGTTAAGCTAATAAAACGCTGTGTGTCTAAGTGATTAATTTATGTGCTCGTACTTTAATAGCGACCACAAGTCATGGGCGTTCCAAGATATTATGGTATATAAAGAGTGAGTCTAGCGAGAGAAGATCTGCACACAAAGACATTTAAGTCATGTCAAAAATGTTAATTTAAAGTTAATGAATGAGAAGATATTAAGGACAAAGAGAATGTGGTGTCCAACCCAAAAGATTCTTCCTCTTCCTTGGCACTACAACCTCGAGAGCTCTCATTTTGGACTGCCCCAATGAGCAGATGAGTGCAGCATAAAATGGCACAGACACCTAAGGCTTACGGGGCATAAATTTAATCACATTTAAAAATAGAGAAGGTTTAAAAAAACCCATTGTATAAATTTAATAATTACGAATACAGAATACGGAATAAATTCGATGACATTATAAAATACATAAGTAACATTAAAATAATTAATACACTAAAATAAATCAGAAGCAATCACCAAAAGCCTTTCACAGGTTACACCTCTGATTTTATTATTATTTTAAACTATAAAATTCCATTCACCAACATCGATTGGTTTTCGGAGCGCCATTTCCATACATGCATGCATTATCTTTGCCCATGGCATCGTGGCGATGAGCTCGGAGTCGAACTCTTTCCCAAAAATGCAATTATAGCTCCATAATTTATTGCACAATCGTATACGGAATCGAAACTAATTCACTTTCCACATCCCTTCTACGGTACGTGCGTACCGTGCCACTCCGAACCCAATTACCAGTCGAACGACTCCATAATGAACTGTCACAGTAAACAGCCCTTGAGTTCATCGATATTTGCAATCAACATCGGTATCGGGGAAAACGCGATGCAATTTGTATCGTTGGTGATATGTTTTTCCACCGTTTGCCACACAGCTTATGCGGTGTTAGACCGAAAAGTGACATCACGCAGTGGTAGCGCCTGATACGGGTTTTGCTTTAACTTACCACCGACTAGTGCTCCATTACTAGCGACCCAAAGTTGAGTTCTTTTGAGCACTTTTCCATCGCCTAAAACGCAGATGGTTACCACCGTACCGTGCCATTCCCATTCCGATCGACCGGTGTGTTCTTTTAATCCAGTGTACCGGTGTGCTCTGGGTGGGAAAACATTTACCGTACCACACCATCCTCCCGAGGTCCGAGACCGTCGGGCAAGTGCGGCCAACCGTGGTGACCAAGGCGATAAAATGTAGCACCGCTTTCTTAATGAGAACACGCTACCACACAGCACAGTTGGAGATTATAAATTATGTTCTGCGAATGAAACGGGCCAGGAAATGGTGATCGTCGTGTTGTGCCGGTTGCCGGATGTGCCGCGTGCCCCAAACCACATGGAAGCGGTGGATCCTCGAACGCTTCGAAGGACACGGCACAAGCGTCTTCTGCGGCTGGTATTTTCCCGCTGGCTGCCGCGGAATACATTTTTCAACGTTCAGCCCACCCAAAATGTCGGCACTGCCAAAGTAAACTTCCGACCGAAATGTGACCGTGAAGTAACTGTTTCATTTTTTTTTTGTTGCTGCTCAGTTTCTGTTTCTTGTTTTCGAGTTGAGTTTTGAGAAAATTCAGATTGCGATCAACACACTTTGCCGAGGACAATCTTTTTTTTTTTGTCCGCTTCTCGTGGAACGCGTTGGCATGAGGTTTTTTTTCCTGTAGTACATTCTGCGGCTTGCGAAGGTGATTAATTTTCCTAACGCTGGGATAAAGAATAAAACAATCGCACAGCCGCAAACCCCGGGAAAAAACAGCAGGAAAGGTGGTAGAATTTACAAAGCAGGATGATGAAAACAAAAAAAAACCACACACACACACACCCGGCCACAAATCACGTTTTGCCTCTGTTGCATATCTCGGTGCGAGTCCAAAAGAATTTCCACTCGCTGGCCAACCAGTCCAGTCCATTCCGTTCCGAATGATTGCAAACATGCTGCCAGGGCAGCAGTGGGAGTTTAAAACACGGTGGCAAGTAGGCAAAACAAAACGGGAGAAGAAAAAAACCGAGTTCGCAAATAAAGTTGCCATCGAGGTAAGCGGCCCGGAATGCTGTGGGTCGGGTCCCGCTTTTTTTTTTCTCTCCCGAAAGCGATATATATTTATAATTTGCGACCGAGTAGTGAGCAAACGGTGGAAACACATTTCATTTTCCTTTTGCAATTTTTGCGCGCGCTGTCACTCTCTCTCTCTCGGCCAGCATTCCAGTGTGACAGTGAGCAATGTTGGCATAGCGCATACCTGCAATTTGGTATCATTTTGCAACAATGATGCAGTCGGATTTATGAAGTGCAGTGACAGAGAAAAAAGGCATGCAAACGGGAGCTATGAGCTTTGTGGTTTTATCTTTCACGCTCAATGGCTTTCAACACTGTACTGCATTTTGACGAGTAAAATAACGAGACTGACAAAGAGTTAAATGTGAATTTAAAGTCCATCTGATGGTAAAATATTATAGAGAACACAAAGGGATTCTTCTAAAAATGTCATTAAATTTAGTACAAACTATTTTGTTCGCAACATCCAACCATTCTTCATCGCAATCTTGTTCCACAAAGGTATACTGCTGTGGTGCTTTATTTCTACAACATTATTAATCACACTTTACACGTAACATTACCGGATGGATCCCTAAACAAACTCTTTCCCCGTAACTAATGGAAACGATTTCTCACGCTGGTCAGACCACATTTCAAGCACGAAATGGAGACACCCGTCTAGCAAGTGTCTCGTGCGAAGGTCAATCTGTTCACATGCTATCCGGGACGGGTACAGTCCATCGTGCAAGAAACATCTTTGAGTTTTATTTTATCTGTTTCTCCTCCTTAAGACACCCCCAATCCACCTGGAGCAATTCATTTCCCCCATTCCTGCCGAGGACCGTATGGAAGGGAACAATTTATTGGCTGTCAAAAATTAAAACAAAAATACAGCAACGATTGATCATGTTCACCGCGCTTTTTTTTTTTTTTTGTTTTACTTTGGGGGAGCAAAAACATTTTTGTTTGCTGTAGTTCGGGTTCCGATGTCAGGTTTTTTTAAATGTCCACTCTTAAGCTATCTATGTCGGCGTTGTTGAAAAATGGTGCTCTCTCGTACACATTAATTTATATTTCTGGGTTGTCACTACACCCTATATTGCTGGCGGGTGTTGTTTGTGTTTTCCATGTAAATGGAATGCTCGACCGGTCAGTAGAGTGGGCAGTGTGGTGCGTTTTAGATTTGACAGCTTAATTGAAGCGATGGTTCAATGCTTGTTCGGATCGAATCGGTGGTTTGCTGTTGAATGTGATTATTTGTTGTAGGTTATTTGCGGGCGGGAATTGCATTGAGGGTTTAAAATCAGCTGTACACTGATGGTGATTATAGTGACGAGATTTGATACAGTTCGAGTTGGATTAAGTTACTTGTTTCTGAGTTGGTTTTCAAGTTATTGTTTGGTTGTGGTTATTTAAGAAGGCATATTTCAAACTGTTTAAATTATATAATATTTTTGTAGTTCTGATTTCTAAAATAAATTGAAAATATACAGGGAGACGCCTGGTAGCTCTCATTCAATACTGATGGAGACGCCTGGTAGCTCTCGCCAAACTCACATAGAGACGCCTGGTAGTTCGAATTTGGTCATCAAATGTGCTATTTAATCATTTCTTACATGTTGAATAACATAACACCTCTGTCCTGTTCATTTCTAAATGAATTGAAAATATAGATCGATGCGTCTGGTAGCTCTCGTCCATGGAGACGCTTGTTATTTCTTCTAACTCTTTGCTTGAAATATAACACGCAATTTATATGGATTCTTTACGAATTCATATCAAATTTCAACAAATCATCCACACTCTTTTATTTCCAATTCCTCACAATTGTGACTATTTTTTTTGCTTCACAACTTCTTGAAATCTTGGCCACCCTTTACTAGGTTCCCTTGACTTTATTTTCGGGATTCAATACCCGGTCCTGCAGTGACATCTTTCATCGCCTACATCACATCTCATTATTGATACATGTTCATTCCCCATGGACCTTGGCAAGGCGTGTCAACAAATCCGTAAACTTAATCAAACAGATTCAAACATTCAACCTACACAATACACGACGACACACGGGATATGAGTCAACAACGCGCTCCATTGCAGCCACCATTTCACAGCTTTTTCCTTTTTTTTGTCATCCTCTTTTTTGTATTTTCCACCTCGTTAAACGATCCTTTGCCTTGATCTTTTTCCTTCGCTGAGCAATGAAATGGAGCAGAACATCGCGTTACCAGCGCGTTCCGAGCGATTTGGAAGTGTTTCCATTTTGCAACGGTTTGTATTGCTCTGCTACCTTTTTATAGAGTTATAAAGCAAGAAGGAAAATGTTTTTCAACAAAATTTGTAGAAATATTTAGTTTCATGAAACATTTTCCCAAGGAATCTCTGCTTCAAAATTTATTATCCAACTCCATACCCCTCCTGTATGTGACAGTTGTTTGGAATCTTTTACGAAAAAGTATTTCACGTAAACTGAAAACGGAAAAGCTTTCAACGTACAACTTCAAATCCTCGCATCAAATCCTTCCATCTGCTGCAAGCACTAACTGACAGCGGCACAACGGACGCATTTGTTCCTATCTTCGGGCTGATGAGTTCTGCGAAACTCTCTCGACCGAGTAGCGTAGGCAACACTAGGAGCATTTTGTTTGCATTTAATTATTAAAATTGCACACGGTGCACTTTTGGGGTCGGATCTGCAGCACCCGCCGAGACGCCAGTTACCGGGCTTGAACTCCAAACACACAAAACCCATGCCCCGGAACGGTAACGGATGTGCACTGCTAATTGGCGCCATTCCCAACCGGGCTTAAGGGTGAGTATCGTCCGGTTCGGTAGAAAAGGTCTGTTGACAATTGTCGTCTCCGCCTGTTGGGTTCGCCAACAGACACCAAGGGCACTAAGGATTACTCCAGTTTCACGAGGGCGAAGCGGTGTGCGAAGGTTTCGAAATGAAAATAATGCAAACCAATTTCAAATGGTGTATCTCCTCGGAAAAAGGGGTTGAGCAAATTTAATTTAAACCTAACTCAATTGAATTTCACCTCAATGCCCGGTGTCCAAACGGTTCTAAATTAAAGCTGTTTCAATATTGACTCGTCCACTCGGTCAAATAGCAAAAACAAGGGGCCAATGATGAATGTCAACAATCCGAAATTGTCTTGCTCCGAACTCTCAACACTCTGTTTCTGGGAAAATTTAAATCAACGGACATTTCTGATGAAACGTTGAATTCAATTTGCTCTAAATGATTTACCAATTTAATATCCCACTAAACGGACTGTGAATACAATGACTTGTTTTTCTGGTTCTTCGGTCTTCCTTTTCGTCAATCAGAGTGTGAGGTTTTGTTTAAGTTTTGATTAGGATTAGGCAAGCTCTTATTGCAAGAAGGGCAAAATAAGCTACTAATAGAAAAAGAATTTAAAGTAAGCAGCAATCGATAATCAAAATTTCCCCGAATTTCGTTATTATCTGCTTGCCGAAAGTATGTTCACCAGAATTTGAACAGCTAAAGCTTGATTGCATTTCTACACATCAAGCCTAAGAAAATCTCTTTATATTCGCTGAGAAATCCACGCAGTCGATTAAAATCATTTTCCCATTTTTTCCAGCAACTATCTCCTCGACACTCGAACACTGGGATAAAAAGTTTTCTTAACACAAAGAGCGAGAAAAAAAACACACACACAAACAACATTATTCAAAAAGCTAACCGACCCATCATAAACGTGACCAGCAGCAGCAACAGCGAGAAAACGAGTTGCTTCCGCCGTTTTGACAGTTGATGAGAATTTTAAATGAGATTTTTAAATCACTTTTGCTACCAACCGGGACTGGGGGCAAAATCGTCAGCTTGCTTCACACACACACGCACACAGCGCATTTGTTTGCTGATGTATGCGGGTTATGGAGGGTTTTGCTTACACTGAAGCTGTTTATTTTTTAAACAAACACACGCACAACACTTTTTTTGTATTACTTCCCGTACCCGTCTATCCCGATCCGGCCTTGCCGAAGCTTCAAGCCAACTTTCTTTTTATCTTGTCCGATGCTAACCGATCCGTACGCTCGTAAG
Source organism: Anopheles stephensi (assembly GCF_013141755.1). NCBI lineage: Eukaryota > Metazoa > Arthropoda > Insecta > Diptera > Culicidae > Anopheles > Anopheles stephensi. The sequence continues at coordinate 29,882,914 of NC_050203.1, read as the reverse complement.
ACAGTTTCTCATCCGTATCCTTCTTTCCCCCGCCTCCGGGTTGGCTTCTGGTTAGTGCGCGAGCTGCACCACACCATTTTGCCACACATTCCGCTGCCCGCAAGCTGTCAAAGCTCACGTTCAGACATAATTATTGGATGAAGCATCCCGGCGCAACATCCCGACCGTGATGGAAAAAGTTCGGATCGGAAAAGTTGGCGGAGATGCTACTTCCGCCTGTCGCTGATGGATCAGTGGGCAAGTGCCATCGTGTTTGAGCACCGTGTGACGCTGAGAAACAGGGAGCAGATGGACTACGGGGCACATAACAAAAAAAGTTTTCGTTCCGGCATGTCACTGAACGGCGTAACAGTGGGTTTATGTTTAGCTAACAATATTTTAAACACAATGAATATTTTAACTGAAGGTTTTTGAGGTGCCAAAAGTAGGTTGTGGGACAATGATTATAGTTGTAAGGTGCTAGCAGTCTTAGTACACAGGGCCAATTTTACATCAAGCTCCTAACTCACAATGTTACGGAGTCAATGATGGAGATTTTAAATCACTTAAGAAAATGTTTCAAATTGATAAGGTAATATTGCAACTCAACTGCGGAACTTTGCAGTCACTCAGCAGAATTTTGCATACATTAGCTTAAGTCTGGTTAAAGGCCGGGAGACTTTTCGAAACTGAGATATCTAAAATTTAATGAAACGTTAGGCTACAATATGAATAGCTATTATATTATTTAACATTAATAGTAATTAATATTATAAGTAACTAAAAACAAAGAAAAGGAGGAAAAAGATATCATACTTACTCATACTACTTACTTACTCACGATACTCAGTTGCGAAAAGTAAGTACCCGGGAATGAGGGGTGCTTTATTCAGACTTTAGTCCTTAATCGGCGCTGCCCGGTGATTAATGCGACAGCGGCGCTGGTCTTCATACGGCAGAACCGGGTTTTCAAATCCTATCGTTCTCGGTATCGGGCATCGGGGAACGATCTGCCCCAAGAGTGAGGACTGACTATCCAACTGTGCGGTATGAAAAAGTCTAGTAAGCCAGAAATGGCAGACATGACATTCAGAAGTCATTTGGCCTAGAAAGAACTAGAAGATTCCATGCATAAAGGAAAGAATTGCAAAGCAATTGTGGCATTTTTATATAAGCTGAGGATTAATGAAGTCCATCCTCAGCTTCATTAATCCATTTCTGGCTTTCTGTTACTTGATTTTACCCCGGAAAGGTGTAGTCAAGCCTTACGTACGGAGAGGCGGTCTGAATGGGATTAGAACCCCGGCCCTGCACAAAAGTCCGGCGCCAATATCGACTCGGCCACCGGATCGCCCCAAGGGAAGGACCAAGCACAAAATCCACAACTGATTGCAAAGTTCCACTGCTGAGTTGCAAAGTTCCCCTATCTGAATGCAATATTCCATTAAATGATTGCAATATTCCACAATTAAATTGCCATACTCTCCTATCCCCTATATATTTCGAAATCCTTCAATAGGTTTTAAAATCATTCCTCACTGAGTGCAAGATCCCACTGTATGATTACAAAGTTCCACAACGCACTGCTAATATAACACTATCCATTTGAAACACTCGCCCCAAGTGATTCCATTATATTGATCGAAACCTCCGGTAGATTGCTTCTTCTAGCATGATATTCGATCTCAATACTAATCGACCAACCATCTAGATAAAGGATAACCTCCAAAAAACCCACCCCGATTGACAAAGTCTCGGACAGGTTTGCCATACCTTGTCCGTGCACGAATGCAGAACGAAATTGCATCCACCAGGATGCCCGTCTCGTCACGCCACGGAATGATTGATCGAAGTTGATTAAACCCGAGCTTTGATTAACATATCTCTCGAATGTTTTTATTCGATTAACGTCCACTGTCATTGCATGTCACAGTGGCATCTTTCTGCACCGATAGCTTCCTGCGACTAATGTCGCCCGACGCACTCACACTCACACGACTTTCGGATCGATGCCGGCAGTTGTCACTACCCCATCACGTCCCCTACCGTCACAGACCACAGCCCTCCGCATCCGTGATTGATTGATTTAATTTTCATCTCACCAGAACGAAGGAAATTCAATAAACTTCCAACAATCTACCCACCGTTCTCGGCGGCCATTGCCATTGCCAGGCCCAGGCCCTGGCACAAGATGCAACCGTACGTACTGTACTAAAAATAAAGATGCCCAGTGCCTGACCTTGTGCCGGTGCAGCTGCATGCATACGATACATTCATCATCGGGCAGTAACATCGGCCCGCAATGAGCTAATCCCGGACCGGGGCTCGGTTTCTTTAATCTGTTGAGAAGCAACAAAAATAACAATGGTGTAAATAGTGGAAGTAGAAAGTGAGGCGAGCAAGAACGCGAAAGTCTCCTTTGAACCGGTAAATGCAACAAACCATTCCCTGGGGCTCATATTTTTCTTGGTGCCCGTTTTTCCCCATCGAAAGTTACGGCATAAATCATTGTGACTGGTGAAGAAACGACTTGTTTATATTAGCCGTCCACGCCCACCCGGCTTGGATTTTGGAGGCAGGGTGGCAAAGGTTGATTAGGAAGCGAAAGCAAAGCGAAGCAAAAACGCCAAAACTCAATTTTCACCCACGTTTCTGTGGCAAGGTCACAGCGCGATTTGTTGTTCGCTGGCCGGAAACCGTGCGATTGGCCCGAATCATGGCTGCCCTTCGGCGTATGCCGTTGCGCATTATATGTTTGTTTATTGTCCCGAAGTGCACTAATTGCGAACAATTAATCAGTGAAACGTTGTTTGGATTTTGACCATTTCCCACGACAACCGGCCGGATCTGTAGAACAGCCCAACAAAAACAAAACGCTTTCCACGTGACGCGTGAGCTCGAGAAAACCCTTCGTTTTCTAAACGTTCCACTCTTTTTGTGAGAAAAAAGGGGATGTTTTGGCACAAGTTTTATAGAAAAGAAAGAAAAAGAAAACGGGGGACTTGGAAAACATTGTTAGACTCCGCTCAGAGCTTGGTGCTTGGGTAGAGTTCTATCGGTTATCGGTCGTTCGGCGTTTACGCTGGGCAAAAGGGCTTATGTAAATGGCAAAGGCTCTAAGCGATCTTTAAGCATTCCCTTGGGTGCAATAAAACGTCCCATGACTGCACTTCGAGCCAATGCTGTGCCGCTACAGTGAGGCACAGAAAAGTGTGTACATGTTTGTTTTATGTAGCATAAGGAAATAATGACAGATTGTAAAAAACAGTTATCTAAGATTTTTATAGAAATAGAATTAATTGTAGTACATTATAATACTGTAAATTTTCAAATGTTATTAATTTTATTTAGAAAATGATCAAGTGGACAACTCGTTTTCTTTTATTTCTAATAGATGGCGCTACTAGCCATTTATGAATATAGCCATCTTAAAAAATCGGTTTTTTAGTAAAAAAAATTAAATAATTTTTTTTTTTAATAGTTGGTGGCTGATATACGTTTTGTCTTAACTACAAGCTATCGGAATTAGCTTCTAACATATCTCCTCCTTCTTCGGGTGCCACTACAACCTCGACTGGTCTCGGTCTGCCATTTCTGGCTCTCTTTGACTAGATTTCACCCGTAGCAAGGTCGTACGGAAAGCCGGCCGGGATGGGATTTGAACCCCGGTCCAGCCGTGTGATGCTGTCACTTCGGCCACAGTAAGTTAGTTATAATATATTAAAACCAGACACTTATAATCACTGATCAGTAAGCAGACGGACAGATGATGATTTTCCAAAAACAATAATCAAAAACTCCAAGTCCGCGGATCATGAATGTTCTTGTAACAACAGCTGGTGCTAATCAAAAGAATCTTGGTTTGTAATTTTAAACTTGAAAATTTATGCAAAGGGAAACCAATTGCAATCAAAAACAGCAAACGCAAGATGAGATGAATTTTAAACGGTTTCTTGCACCATCCAGCTGTTGATTGTTGATTAATTCTGTCTGAATCTTTAAAACTCAAAGTCTGAAGCTGAAGTGCTTCAAAAATTAATCCTGTTGATTGAATTAAAAAAGATTTGCTGTTCTCTGTTTGCTGGCTGTACACACTGCTGCACTACACACTGTAAATACAAACCTAAGTGAATTTGATTATGGCATATAGTTAACGTGCAAATAAAAAAGAAAAAACAGCATCAGTGTGGCTTACAGTATAATGGCTCGCAGCAGCACCCCCCTCGGACTGGGTGTTTGTCGAAGAATTTGGCAATGAAAACAGCACCCGGCAGAAAGTTTACGCTTATAAAAGCTTTCGCCCCGGCGAAGGAACGGCGCACCGAGCGAGAGAACTTTTCAGCCATACCATTCTTATGCTAATGCGTAGTAGAAGCAGAAAGCTCCACGGTACGGAATCACTTTACCAAGCAGCACAGCCAACACAGGCGCAAGGCGTATTTGCATGTGTACAGGGCGATCGGCGCACGTACGGTGACTATCGAACAGTGAGACGAAAAAGTTTGTCTCAAGCGTAATGAAATCCTTCCTCACGACAGTAGACGCCTTGAGCGCCATTGGATTAAGCAATTCAACTCGTCGTTCGTTTTGTGGCTCTCGATAACTCGATAAACAACCGACAGTCCTCTCGGCGTATCCCTCGTACCCATATCCGATGAATCTTTAATTTAATCGACACTTTCTTCCACAACTCAACACAACTTAACCACCGTTCGTTCGGATAACGCGCTCCGGTGCATTTTCACTCACATCGACGCACGCAAGCACATTCCGAAACCGAAGCTCGCCTTTGAAGCAATATGTTTGCTAATGGCAAACCCATTTGGCAAACGGTGTTAGGGCTGTGGAAAACCTTACGAACACGATCTTATGCACGAGGAAGAGGGATGGGAAAAACAAGATTGGAAAACGCAACACAGTTCCTCTGTCCGTGACATCTGCCGGCATTAGATTTTTCTTGCTGCCGTTCGGTACCATACACCATTTGGCTTACTTTTCATTCGTTCGTTTCTCTTTTTTTCTTCTTTGTCTACAGATCTGCGAACAGCATTTGACCTGCTCGACCGTGACCAGGATGGGCACGTGACGCCAGAAGAGCTGCAGTTCATGCTGCGAAACCTTGGCATCCACGTGCGGGACGAGCTGATCGACGATCTGCTGCGGGAAGCCAGTCGGACAGGTACGTGTTGAAGGGAGTTTTTTTTTAATTCAATTTAATAGATGTTTAAACATAAATTATATTCATTTAAATTTATATAAAAAACATATTAATATTTACTTCCCCAATAGGAATTCAAATATAGAGTGAAGATTATTGAAACAAAATATTTTTTTGGAGTTTCTGAACTCTTTAACAATTTTCCCTTCTGAAAAGCTTTATTAATAAACCCCAAAAAGCCATCAAAACCAGTCACCACACCGCGTATCGACATAAAAACAAAGTAATTTCCATCACAATAAAGCTTCCACAAGCACGGGGCAAATTGTAAGAAATCTGCTGATACTTTCCAACCGTCCATTATGCAAATGGTTTTAAAACGGACCTCATTTAAATACTCCCGATCAGGTTCCAACTTTATTCCGCTCTTCGATAACGCACGAAACCGTTCGCCCTTCAGAACACGCCTCACCCAGCTAAGCCACCAGAACAATAGAGTTTTGAAGACGAGCGAACTTGGATCTTGGAACCATTCTTTGGAACATAATTTCTCGGGGTAATCGAGCGAAAGACTATTTCGGCGAGCCCTTATCGAACACAAAATCGGACAAACACAAACTGTCTTACACAGACAAACACAGGCAGACACACACCACCGCCAGTGAATGCTATTCGAGCGGAAACGGAGAGCGAGCGTACAGGCGCTGGCTGGTACAATGCCAGCTTGCCAGCTGCAGGTCACGTGCAGGAACGCTCTCCCATGGGATTTGTACGGTAGTTTATCGGATCGCACGAAATAGAACCGATAGATGGAAGGAATGGTTCAATAAGGGCTGGTCCCAGACGTTGGGGCAGAGGAAAATGAGGATTCTCCGATACGATTGGAATTTCCCCGTTCAAGGACACGACGCTTACTAGCGTACTTCGATAGTGTTTTCCTATCAATCGCTAGCGTTAGTGAGAATAAGAAAGTTTGGGGCAGTAAGGTCTATCGATATTAACTTTTTCCTGTTGATCAATCTCTTTTCAAAGGCACAACGCACTCATAATCCGTTGCGTTTGTCATCCACGGAGGAAACTCGGTTGTACTCGTGTGTCACCTTGACAATTTGGCCCCTAACCTTTGGCGGGAGTCTGCTTTCCAATCTCCAAACACTCGCGTTTGGCAGATAGTCAACAGTTGTGCTCAGTCACAGTGAATAAAGTGTTTCTACCGATCGCGGACGAAGCATCTCGAACTGCCAGAGTCGGTGCACCTTCGTTCTCCCCTTAATGGTCGGTTCGGTTGGCGTCCTTCCATGCCGCGGTGAAGATTTCCGTTTTCCATTAGTTGCTGCCAATTGCACAGATGACGCTCTCCGGGAATGTCATTCAGCACGTCCAAACCGGTGGTACAATTTTATTAACGGGAAGCACGCTTGCTAGGAAAGGAAAGTCTAATATAATGGTACTTTACAAAGAATGTCTGCATTCCAGTAAAGCGCGAGTCAAGAAAGTGGGTCGCTTCAAATGAATGTAAAGGGAATTTTATTTCGTTAAAAGGGGTTTTCCAAACTCGAGACCAGTTGGTTGGCAAATTTTGTATAAAAAGTTTCATTGTTGCACTCTCCTGTTCAATAAGCACCAGGAGCAGCATGTGATCTAACCACTAGTGATCGTGCATTTCGATAGTGCATTCGGGGAAAATTCTCTAGCTTATCGGATTGCCTTTTTTGTCATGCACTGTATACAAAGTTGTTAAGTAGATTTTTGAAAAATATACAAAACCTTCCTTTTTGTTCGGTGTTACCCAACAGACAACGTGCAATGGGGTGGAAAAGGAAGGTTCGTTAGAGCATTAGCAAAAGCTTTGATGCATACGGGGATTCATTCATCCAGCTCTATCTTGCATCCGATGCGAGATTCATATGATACGTTCGAGCATGGCGCAAAGAGCTTCTAAACAAGAAAAGTGTACGGTTTTTTCTACTAATCTCCAGCTTTCTCTGCAAAAATAATGAACATTACGAAAGAGCAGCTTAGTGAAGCGGTAGTTGATTTTAAAAAGCAAAAAGTTTTTAAATGTTATCTTTTAACATTGTCTCATTCAATGTGCTTTGAAACGTATTACGCTGATCCAAACGACAGCTTCCCTTGTCTTCCCATGACGCGAGGCTAGTACGAAGACAAGGGAAAGGGCACTCCATTTGTACGTGGAATCAATCTTTTTTGCTAGGGTATTTATGATGGTAAGTCATAGCTCACTCTTCGCTAGAGAATTTTGGTTTTGTTCGAATGGAACGGCCGAAACAGATAGACCAGACAGATTTATCACGATGATATAAATGCACCCAATTCCCTTAAACAAAACCTGAATAAGAGCAGCTGTTAGAGGATATTCGGAACATAATGTCTATCAGGATAGCTTCCCGACTTGGAGAAGCCATATTCAGGTTAACAAATCTGTGAAAGCCAATCGACATACCCCAAAAAGGTGCACAGCGTTGAACTGTGTAAAATGAATTGCTGGGATGTCTCAAAAGATTTTTTGAGTCCAAGTCGAGATTATTGTTCGAAACGTTATCGTCCTGAGCATAATCAACCATTTTAACCCTAATCAGTGACTTTGAAATTTTTAGCTCCCATTCCATAATAAAAGCAAGTTTAAAGCGTTTATTTTATTACAAAAAAAAAACTTGTAATAATAGCACCCCAAAGACTTATCAACCAAACATGATTACCATAAACCCTAACCTTTTCCCCTTTAAAAGCCCCGCTCAGGAAACAGCTCCGATACAAAGATCTATCTAATAGCCTTTACCTTAAGCAGGACTATCAAATTCGTAAGCTTCTTAACGCAACTTGCCTGTCTGCCCTCGAGCCGTCAGCTCGTCAAATTCAAGGTCCGGGGCGGTATCTTTCTGTGGTTATAATACAAGCTTACCACACCTTGCTTACCTTGCCTTGAAGGCGCAGTCGTCTGTTGCTGTAGTACGCAGAATTGCTCGCCCGCTGAAGGTCAGCAGCAGCAGACATCCTGGATCGATCGATACGTAAACCAACACACACCCCGACATCTTCCGTGCCGTGCATCCATCACGAGAAGCTAAGGGATGATAAAAACTTACCCCGTTCACTATCCGGAACGAACGCTTCTTGTGATGAAGTAACTTAAGCAAACCCATTTGGCAGCAAGAAAAAACGCACCCGCCTTCATCGCACCAAAATGTGCTGAATGTGTGCAGTGCAAGCCGGTAAAAAGCGCTTACCTTAATGCGAAATGGTGGTGGTCGTTTCCCGTTTCGCGTCTAATCATCGAAATCCAATCGTCTTAATACGCCCCCGATAAAACCGGATACAGAACCGGTTGGCACCGCAGTCTGCAATGGTAGTTTATGAGCGAACGGAACCGTGGAACGACAACAAAAAAACTGTCATGTTCACTCGACTGCGCTTACGAACCCCGAACGGCTGCGAGACAATATTTCCTCGCAAAGCATGATAAATGAGATTGGATGACCCTGGTATCCGGTCGTTCGCGAAGGACGCATCACACTGCGTTTACTTCTGTTGAGGGTAACGATAAATGAAACGAGCAGGAAAAAAAACCCGCCGAACCGTCGTGCTGGTCCGGGACACAGGAATTCATCCGACGGTGGCTGTCGCATTCGTTTTGCGCGAAGTACCAATCCATGTCGCACGGTAAATACGCTCGTAAAATATTGCATTTATTGGCGTGCTACGTGGGGCGCCCAGTACGTGATTGGGAAAGATGCGCGTCCTCCGCCATACAGGGTGGGCCACAGACAGCAGTTGTTTCTTCAGCAAATCCCTGGGTGCTTGCCGAACGCGCGCTGCTCCCTATACCCATGAAGATGTTCGAAAATCAAGCAATTCTGCGCCACCAAGCTGAAGACGATGAAATTGATTTGAAAAGCGAGATTGAAGCGAGGGAAATTCCTGACGGTGGAAAATATTTTTCCCTCAGGTTAAAATATGTCTTACCTTCGTTGGATCATTCCCTGGGTAAATATTTGCAGCCGAATGGCTCATCCTTCTTAATGGTACGCGTGGTTTAAGTTGGCAAGCACTCTCACTCACACCGTAGGATGAATACATTAGCGTGAGCTGGTTCCTTGGTGAGATAGCGGGAGCGAAGAATTCGAAGCTTTTTTCTCCGTTGTTGTCATGCGGTGTAGATTGATGGAAATTCCTCGAGGTTAGACTTCGTTTCATATATTCCATTACCGGGTTGATGGTGTAAGGCTTACCACGATATGCCATGTTTTTACATTTAACCGTTGGCGTTAGCAAATGAATGCGTCTAGGAGTTTAAGGTTTTGAGGGAGCGCATACTTTTCTAGTCCTAGGTTCTTTGCAAGCCGATAGGAATACAGCATAAAAGTATTTGACCTAAATTTTGATTACTCCACCTTTTCCTGAATATTGTTTTTGGTTATTGAAATACTTTGCAGGTTCTAAACGTAAAGCAATTAGAATAATTTAAAAATCAAACAATTCGTCTACAAACAACCAGGCGTCTCCATCGGGAACTTTATTATTTTTCTACTTAAGTGAACCCAGCAACAGAATTTTTATTCTAAATTTCTATTTTTTTTACATTTTTGTTAGTTTTGCGTGGCAAGATATTAATTAAGCCTGAGGGAATACGCTTACTTTAAAATTGAAAGGAATTTAGTTACAAACAACCAGGCGTCTCCATCGAAATTTTATTTATTTGTTTGCACCGATAGGAAAAAGCCGAACAAATATTGAACCCATTTTTCATGTTCAGCAGTTTAAAAAAACTTCAGCGTTTCTAAGACTACATATTAATGAAGCAAGAATAGATAAATTCTTTTTCCCATATTTAAGTAATTTATTTACAAACAACCAGGCGTCTCCATCGAAAGTTCATTTTTATTCGCTTCGGAGTCCCCTCAACGTAAGACGTTGTTTTGTATGCAAAACCTAACCACCAGACGCCACTTGTATAAAGATTATTTTAATTCGAAACACTTGTAGCGAAAAACAAAAAGGGTCGCCCAGACCCAGCCAGACCTGGGAATGATTTTCCTGCAAAGCACACGAGCATCATCATTCCGCCCGGTGAAACCTAATCCAACGCGCAACGGGTCACATTCCAATGCTTCACTCGATTAGGAAACGTGATCGAAAGAAAGCAGGTCAACAGCCCAGGCTACTGCTACCCGTCAATCGACGTTCCGCCGGCAACCGTCTAATGTTGTCCTTTCGTTTGCGACTGCCAGCTGTGAAAGTAAAATATTGGTTACAGTTGTCGGTTGTCATTCTTTTATTGTCCTGCCTGCTTTCTACGTCTCAACAACTCCACCATTAACTTACGAACACACACACACACACATAAAAAAGCCAGTCCCATCCTTCGGGATGATGCGCCATCAAATAAATAGACTGGCCCATTGAACGGAGGACCGTTTCATCAGCAAAAATGGGGATCACGCGTGTATGTGTCTGTCTGCCAGTGCCATCGAAAATGTTTATAGCTGTGCAAGCCGTACGTGAAAATCCTTTTCGGCCGATTGCGACCAGATGACCGTAAACGATTCCATTTGATGGAGAAATGTGATTGCTAAGCATACTTTCACAAACCGATTTGCACAAATCCCGGAACGCGCCCTGGCGGATGGACCTTTAATGTTTTGTATTCGGTGGTACAAGATTTCGTTTCGGGGAAAAATCGATGAAGGGAACCAAATGGGATGGAGAGGAACGGACGAAATAAAGGTCAAATAAACTGGGAATGGTTTTGCGATGCGTAGAAAAGCAAACGAACGCATCTGTATTTGCAAATAAAGCTTCGCATAAGACAGATGCTCTAGTCAGCTTGTCCTTATTTCGATTCCGGGAGTAAATATTGCTAATGTTTCTCTCTGCAAGCAAAGCGATACTTTAAATCCGATCTGATCAAGGCTTTCTTTTTTTGTGCGAGCCCATTTGCGAGCCCTTACAAAGCGATGCATAGAATCATCAATCATTTTATGCTCTAATTCATGTTAAAAAATAAGCGAGACGGGCTTTTTTCTCTCAGTTTTTCCTTCCCTATGCTCGTTAGCATTTTGTATCCGATTACCCTGGCTGGTACGGAGCACCGTTCAGATTGCAGAAAAATGTGGCCGTATTTTCACATGAAAGAGACATTTAGTTTCGTTTTCTGCTTAAACTGGGCTTAGTTAAAGAAATGTATTTTAACTACTGCTCACTTCCACGCAATTGAAGCATACACTCGACCGCTATCGGTGACGATAAATTATTCCGTAACAACCACTTACTCGCCCAGTTAATCGGTCGTTTGGCGGGGAATTGCATTTTAATTTGAATTTATATCCAACCGTGATTCAAACCAAAAGCGTTCCAACGCTCCAACCCTACAAGTTAATAGCCAAACTAATCGATGTGGGGATTGCCGCGTCAGAACCACACGCATCGTTTGAGCGAGTCTTGCTGGCGATTGGAAATTTATGCACAGCTTTTCTTCTCTCACCGATGGCTTCTGTTTCTGTTGCTGCTGGTGGCATAAATGGTGGTGACGTTGTATTCAATACGACAGACCAGAGAGACGTATACCACACGTCATCGCATCACAAACCAATTTTCCCTTCCCGAACGGAAAGGTCTCCACCATTCTGCTGCACCATCCGGGGTGAAGGATTTTCAATTCATCTCAGAGGCAGCATAGCGAAAGGAAAACAATCATAAATTTAACATCAAAGATTTATTGCGCCGCACGCCGTTCGATCGATAACCCGTTGCTATGTTCAACATGTTAGCTTTGAGCACTCCCTGCTTTCGCAAACCGCTCAGTCATCCTCTGTCGTTTTCTTCTCCTTTCTTTTGTTTGTATTCGAACTTTTTCGAAGCTTTTGCCCCGAACCACATATACACCGCAGCTCTCGAATGCATTCAAAGTAATGACTGAAAAATGATGAACTCACCAGGGACAGACAAAAGGGAGGAGAGAAAAAAAAACGGCGAATGGTGCTTGCTTGTGCGGATGGAACAATACAAGCACCCCTCGAAATACAGAACCAACACGCACTAGCAGGACGATAGCGACGTCACACGTGAAGTTTCGTTATTGGGGCTCTTTGTACGGGGCCGGAGCAAACGATTGAAGATGAAACGCGTGCGTGTGCGTGGAAAAAGTTAGCTCCTGTGCTGCCAGCCGTTTTTCCCAAGGGCACCATGAATTTGTTAAAACTTTGTGTCCGCGTTGACAGCGTACCAGGGTGTGATAAATCAAATCGGAAAGCTAGCTTTTTCTACCTTCACAAAACGCAATGTTTTGCAACTGGCTGGGCGCTATTGTGCAGTCTGCCTGGGGGATTATCAATATTTATTAGGGCTTTTATGTTATATTTGTGGTGAATACAGAAATTGACGGACAAGAGCTACAATAGGCGATTGCATAAACAGTTTTGTTTGCATATTAGCAATTCCTTATAAGCTTGAGTGATATATAAGAAGCTAACTCAATAATTGAATAAAAAAGATAATATTATTTAAAGCAACTGTTGTATTACATTTACAATTGCCCACTGTTTGATAGGCAGCCTAATCACATTTGTCCCAATGTTTTAACTTTTCTATCTAACAAACCACCTACTTCTGGTGCCTGTTGTCAGACTTGATTTTTAGAGAAAAAATCTCAAAAGGAATAAAACGATTTTATAAGCCTCCCATTTGGCCCGACTCGTTAGCCAGTAGAAAAGAGATCCTAAAACATGATGAGAGCTTAGTCTCTTAGGCTAGTGTTATTGTAGTCAAACGAATTTTTATAAAAAAGTTTTCCGTTAGTTCAATACCATGGAAATGTTTTCTTTGCAACAGGTTGCTGCATGTATTTTGGTAAATTGCTACATATTTTCGCAGTAAAATATTAAAGAAATATTTATAAAAATAAACAAACCGTTGCACAGCAACTGAAATGTTCCGTTGTCTCTAAATTGCAATGCGCAAGCAATGCAAAAAGTTGGTAAATTAAAAAAAACAGTAAATTGTTGAAGTATACAACAATCGCCCTCAGCACAGACAATCTTCGAGGCGATTTGATTGGTCCGAGCACTCAAAAGGAGCGACAAGCCCGTGTACCCAAGCATGGATATGTGGTGGGGCAAGCACCACTCTGTTCGACGAGGACGTGACGGAATATAAGTTGGGTAGGAGAGCCTGTGTGACCCCGAAAGGAGTCTCGGATCCTACCGCATTAAAGGAGGAGCTCACTTTCCATTAAAAATCACGCATGCTTTGATTTAAAACCACCCGTAAAATGAATTCCTCATCATTCAATCTTGGGTTTTGAATCAAAGTAGGCGTGATTTTAAAGGTGTATAGCACTCCTTTTTATGCGATCGTGGAATAGAATCTCGGCGAACGAAGCCCGTGCTGAGGTCGAATATGTTCTATTTGATCCCAAGTCATACTGCCCCTTTCATTGTATAAAATAGGCAAGTAGTTTTATAAAAAGGTACAAATTAAACAAAAGTGACCGATAAACAATTACTTTTGATTAGCTCCTAGAGCTTTCCGTTAGAGAATGCCAGCAAAGGTATCTCTCGCAGGGTTTTCAAACCTTTCTCACAAAAATATTTTTTAAATGCTTAACACAAAATGAATATGAGCAATTAGCAGCCACGATAGGCAATACATTTGCTCCATATTAATCATCCAATTTAACTAATTCCCCCCAAAGCGAAACAAACCTTCGAAAAGCACAAATTTTGCCTAATTGCCCATTCATGATCATTCGATTGACCAGCTCGAGTTGTTTTTTTTTCTCAATTTAAAGCACCCATTAGCAACCGTCAAATGTAAATCAAAACATCGCTCATCGCTTTCAACAATTGACAAACCAGCCCCCCGGGGGCAGTTGATTGGACAGCTTGTTACAGGTCCCCAGGCCCAGGCTTTTGTAGCACTTTGCCGTCCGGTCAAATACAATAACAACCCAAGCACGCTTGTATAATGCTAACGAGCTTTGCTAACTAATGAGCCTGAGCTGTTGATGGGACCGGGTGCGGCATGATTCTCTTACACGGTCCAAATTAATAGGAAATCAATATAGAACAGCAAAAGGCAAAGAAGCAAACAACATCTCGTCCCTCGCTGATTGCTAACATGTTACCGTCGGAATCAATCGACACTAATTGCCGAATGTTAACGCCTATGCATTTAATCGGCAGCAGTGAGACTGTATTAATTGTTGACCAGAACAACTTTAACTACTGGCACTTTTAGTGACGGAACATAATCATTACCATCAAGACTGCGGAGAGAGAAAAGTCTTCGATAACCTCTTTCCGTTTTGGGAGGCAAAAGTTTGTTTTCAATCATGAAACAACGACGAGCGAGAGAGAGAGCCAGAAAAAAGCAATCAACTCGATGTAATCCCTTTAGCCCGATTTTGGAGCAATCACATAAGCTGCCCGTCCTTCGCATCTCGTCTTGTGTTTTTTTTTTGCTCTCCTCCTCATTGGGGCAATGATTTGTATGCCGATACACCCCACATGCCAGGTAAAAGGCTGGCTTTTCAGCAACAAACAATTCGATTCGCAATCGAACCGGTCCAGTACGGGCGGAACGATCGAATGATTTTCCGATTCCGACAGGAAATACAACCCAAACCGAACAATCGAACAAATCGAAAAAAAAAGTTCCATTTTGGCCTGTTTGGAAAGCTTACAAAATGTTCGTTTCTTCCGTCGTTTTCTCATTGCCTGCACCGTAATACGGTGGAGCGTAATAAGAGTGATTGTAGGATTTCCTGCGAGCGATCGCAGCTTTTCGGCAAACATCCTTCTCCTTCCTGATTACTTTAGGGCCGGTTCGGGGTTGCGCGTGTGTGTGTGTGCGTTTGTTTGTGTGTACATTAAAGATCGGCTGTTAAATTTTAAAGCCTCTTAAAGAAATCTCTTACTATATTAAATTTAAGTTACTTTTATATTTATAAACTATTTAAAGGAAAATTTTATGTCTGCTACTCCATATGTTTCTCAACAAGTTTGTTATACCTGTCTCTTAGCTTTTGATAAGAAATTCAACAAACTTTCCATACTTGTTGCCATGCCCCGGTACTAACCAGTCCCTAACTGCATGGAATTAATATTAATGACAGCTGTTAAACTTCAACCCCTGAATGAGAGAGATAGAGAGAGAGGGAGAGAGGGATCGATGCGTCTAATAGGCACGATTTTTTTTGTTTTACGGCCCAAGTCATTAAACATATTTTGACCCGTAAATACGCCTAAATGGCCTTAGTCCTGGCTACACACACACTCGAAAAAGGGCTTTCCCACCGAGTCCGAGAATCAGGTGCCCGCCAGCCGTGCAAACTGTTGATCCAAGGAATTAAATCTACGACAGTTAGATCCTTTACCCAAACAAGAACCGATGGTACGCACCTTTTGCACGATTGATTGAGTAATGTTTTCCGAGCCCAAAGTTGCCCCCACTCGATCCCCACACTCCTCGTTTTCTTTTCGCCGCTGCGTCTTATTCCGCAACGTCATGTCTGCTTCACGCAAAAGTTGTCCAAGTTTTTTCCTTCCTCCAACGCTGTAGAAAGGGGAGGTGGGGAGGAAAAGGGAGAGCCCGGTACGCCGGGTAAAAGCGCCCACACAAAGCGAAATGCCAACTAAGACATTAGCCCTATCGGCATCCATTTTGCTACTCGTCGCTCCCCTGGACAAAGTTTGTACCCGGACGGATTCCGTGCCGTTATCGATAAAACATTTCGAAAAGTTGTCTGGCTTTAAAGCTGCCTTTTGTTTTCCGGGGATATGATGGGTTGGGGGGGAGGGGGGGATGGAGCATAGTAGAAGAAACTTTGTCCACCGTCTGCACTAGAGTCTACCAAGGACCAAGAACCGTGGAATGGAAAGGATGAATCATAATGGCGTAGTTTTTGCGGGTTTGAACCCCCCCATTCAGGGTGCACTGTTTGATGAAATTGTCGTTTTAATTACCCGACACGCTATCTCTGTAGTAAAACCTTCCCTCCGCGGGGGTTTTACGACGCCAAACGAAGAATTACGAATTATCGTCGGACATTAAACACATTTCTTCCCACTAATGTTTGACTGTTTGACGGCAGGAGTAGCTTTAAGTCCCTGAACGAGCTTTTTTAACCCCCCGTACATCAGCTTTTCATTACCCAACGAGCGGGTTGTTTTTTTCTGAATGGGAGGGAAAACTTTAGAAATTATCCAGCTGCCTATTGGTTGGGTGCCGGACAACTTCCAAGGACTTCCCTTTTTTTCTAGGGGACCCCATCTCCTCTCTTAAACAAGATTGCTCCCGTACGCTTTTTTTATTAACCGGGAAAGTAATAATTTTAATTTTAATATGCAAGACACTCAGATGTGGACAGTTTCCCTAAGTTTGGGTGCCTCATCATCATTAAGATTATGCGGGGAAAAAATATTATGCGAACAGCAGAAGAAAGAAAAGTCAACCGCGCAGAGTAACAACCTTCTACCAAGTACTACCTAGGAAAGCCGCTCGAATCAAAGCTCCCGCAGGGAACTTCAACTTCAAAAGGACCCAAACCTGTGCCTAATGAACCAGAATCCCAATTCCGTGTCTGGGGTGGCTTATATTATTATAGGATCGTTTCTTTTCGCCTGTGTTTTCCCCCCCTTGTTCCGGTAGATGTTATTGCCAATTTTTCATTTTCCACCGTACCGAGGTGGGCGAACTGGGTCGGTGAAAAACGTTAATGTATGCAGGTCGAAATAAAAGCCGAAATCCGAAAGCACGCTACCATTACGGGCAACGTGCGGAAGCAAAGTGAAAGGAGACAAAAAAAAGCGAGCTACAACAAACAATTTTCAACTTCAATCCCAGCTAATCTACTCGTCGTTTACCTTGGCTTTCCTTTACATTTTAATGCCATTTCTCATGACTCTCTTTCGCTCTCTCTCTCTCCCTCTCTTCCTCTTTCCGGTTTTGCAGGCAGCGGACTGATAGATGAAACAGAGTTCCTTCAGTGGGTGGCGAGAATACAGGCCCTAAAAGACGACAGCAACACCAGCAGCAGCAGTAGCAGTAGCAATAATCCCGCCCAGTCAGCCGACGACGATCTCACGCAGGATCTGGTGGCAGCGTTCCGGTAAGCAAGCGAGCGTACCATTGGACACTCACTGTTCTGTCCGCGAGTTTGGGTGTGTGTGATTTTCGGGGTACAGGGCAATGGGCTGCCCCAAAAGCGGCTTACGTGCTAAGTACAGCTTCATAATGTGACGGGCAACGTGTAAGCTTTGACGGCATGCATGGGCAAAGTCAATCACGTTTATTAGTTGGAATTCTTGGTTAAAACCATTTGTTCAGTAGCTACCAGTGGGATATAGTAAAGATTTGCTTAATTTATAGCAAATTATGTAAACAGTTGAGTGTAGGTATTCTCTCTAAATTATCTGAGAATACCTGATTTGCCTTCAAGTTCCATCAAACTTCCTTACTAGGAATCAATCAAACTGTATTTAAATGTACTCCAAATGCTTTGTAAGCTTTGAAAGCTTAACCTAAAGCTTTATGAATAGCGGATTTTTTATAGATTAAATTGAGCTCCTGGTTTGGATTAAATTGAGAAGTCCTGGTCTAGTGGCAATGCCAGAAATCACACTACAGGACCGGTGATTAAATCCCATTTGGGAAGCCTCTCCATGCATACGCAGGACTGATTATCCAGTAACACATGAAATGGCAAACAGAGTTCGTTGATATGGAAACGGCTTCATATGACAGGGAAATCAAATACCTTTTATTGTGATGTCCTGCGATGACATTGTCATAGTAGCCGTTGATATTTTACACGTCCTTTCAGCTTTTGGGTAAGTGCGTGCAATATCAACGGCTACTATGACACTATCATCTGAGGACATTACAATAAAAGTTATTTAATTTCCCTACCATCTAAAGCCATACAGCTTTGTTTGCCATTTCATCTAAGGAGCGTATAATACAAATTGATGCTATTACCTTATCAACTGAAAAACCCTGTTATATACAGGCTTTCAATCTATGTAATGGAGCTTTTTTGTATAACTTAGTAGAATATATCAAATGGTTAGTGACGTTTTGTAAGACGATTGTCGAAATTTTAAACATTGTAATGAACATTGACCTGTAGCAAGCACATAAAAGCATTGCGACTATAAACGTTGGCAATCAGCAGTTCATTAAGAAAGAAGTTTTTTCTCAGATTAGCAGGTTTGTCTCAAACACTCGACAGAAAATCCATAGCTGATTGCAAAGTTCCACAGCAGCGTTGCAACTCTCTCCTCGATATTCTACATTATGTTGTATTTTTGCAAAAATGGACAATTGGGTTAGGAATAGTTCGTTCCCTCCATTTGGATCGTGAAAACCTCATACAAACATCATACACAAAACAGCTTTTAAAGCTGAAATACTTAAATAAAGTGTTGCATTGTTAGATGGGCTCTTCCGACAAAACAAAACAACCACCATCAACATCCCCTAATTGGCTACCGTCCTTTGTGAGCTACAATTCAACTCAATAGTGCAGTGCATCGGTGCAGTAAAGTGCTTTCGCGCCAAAGAACAAAACTACCCCGCCAGCTAAACAAAAATGGCTTCCATTCAATAACTAATGCTTCAATGTTGTCTATATGCGCACTTTCGCAGAGTATTCGACCGGGATGGCAATGGGTACATAACGCGAGACGAGCTCAAATCCGCCATGGACATGATCGGCGAAAATGTGACCGAGTACCAGCTGAACGAGATGCTGGAACTGGCCGACGCGGACAAGGATGGCCGAATCAACTACGAAGGTAGGTGCTGATGAGGTGGGAAAATCGAAACCGGGCGGGGGGGGGGGGGGGGAATCAGTCCATTTTCATACGCATTACATCATTTGTACTTCTTTGCCACCATTTTGCTGAGCGCGTACTTATACTCCGTCCATTCCCTGTACCTGCATTCGCCGCATCGTCCACACCCTCGATCCTCATGTCTGGCCATATTTTCGCTCATCCGGGAGTTGCCGTTCAAGGCCTTCAGCCATACTCATTTGAAGCGGCTTCGCTCGTTCGGTGCGCATTGTCATCGTCAAGTGCATGGGCAGTTGCTACTTGTGGAGAATGTGCAAGGGTTTTACTGTATTTTGTAGGAATTAGAGCGATCATTTAAACACAAAAGAGTATTTGTTTGAGTAACAGAAATGTTGGGTATTTGGAATCGAGCGCGAATATTTAATGCACTTTTGAGTTTGAGAAAAGAGAGAATGAATGCTGTGTAAATAATTTGCCAATGGGTTTGCATGAAAATCGGCAAAGAGTTGTCTCACTAATTGGATTTCATTGTCTTTCGATCAGCTATAATCGAATCAATTTGACGAATGTTAAACCGTTTAATAGTACTAAATCTTCTTGCTCCAACACGACCAGAACATGTCGGCCACTGGTCCTTCCATCTATTAGATTTGATAGCAAGCCGTCTCGACGGTTCTACCAAACAAACTCTAATACTAATTTTGATGGCCACCGTAGGCAAACCGCATCGGATCGATCGTCCCCGTGTCCAGCTATCACTGTTTCCACCCATCATTATCCGGCAGCTGGAATTTTAGGGTTGAGTCACTTTTCCGGCAGTAAATTGCATCAACTCCCCGAGCCGGCTTAATGTGTTCATTATCGAACAACAGCGACAGTCACTAAATCAGCTGGACATTTCAACCTCCGAAAACCTCAAAACCTCCACGTGCGGAGATACACGTGGTCACGGTGGATTATGTGTTGCGGTCAACTCTTCCTTCCCCCCCAATTCCAATGCGACCGTTCGAAAGGGTGCCGTTTGCCTTCTACCTTGGCCTTGAGCCTATCGTTAGAACCTAAGCCGCGTTGGTTCCGTTCTTCTTACGACCTTCAATCTACACCCCACTTCCGGTCAGTGGCATCGATACGGATACGGACCGAGAGATGGTGTTAATTTAATTAAACCCAACGGCATGATAATCCTGGTGCCGCTCGGCTGCAACATTCGCCACGCCGGTCGTCCATCCTGTCGACCGTAACCACAGTTTCGTGGGTTTCGCTCGCTGAGGCTTTGCTGAGGCCCACACACGGGCTCATTTTCCGGACGGTTCCCGAGGCTTGTAAACGGGGTGTGAAGTTTATTGTGCACTAAAATTAATAGTCGTCCAATTAAACCATTAAAGCGAACAACGCACCAACACCAACCCCGACCAAACGAATGGTGCGCAGCTGTTAAACCGCCGTTTGGGTGGGTTTTGTAGGAAGAAGCGGGTGGCGAAGAATTGCAGTGTAGTGAAACAATTTATATCGCTTAAGACGATGAAACCGCCCTTGAGAAATATTTTGTGCCTGTATATTTTTTCGGTTTATTTAATGATTATTTCTCTCTGTGCGAAGCAAAGCGAAAGGAACTATGAACCGCTGATGGTGGTTTTGTTGGATTATTTGTAAAGGGAAGTTTAAATAAGGATGCATAACAATGATGTATCTTCAATCGGTGATTTACTAGAAATTTATCTGAATAAGCTTTAAAAATCTTTACAACGTGATTTGAGTTTTTAAGTTTAAAAGCAGTGGCAAAACGAGTCCCTTTGAGGCCTTTAGCAAAAGGAGGGTTAAAGCCTCCAAACACATGGAAATCCGATGCCTGGCCGAAAGTCAATCAGTCAAGCAACAGACGACTGTCGGGAAGATATTCAGGATGCCTCTTTACAGTCTCCCGAAGCCCCTTGGAAAGCACAAAGGCTGCAGGATCTTGGCTGCCTTAGGCCTTGGGAAAGGCTCGGGGCCTCAAGCATCTGCTTAGTTTGCTACTAAAGGTTCTCAAAACCATGGTGATAGAATACTGAAAATATAGATATAGCCCCCAGTGTCGTCCTTTGTATCGTCTTTCTTCATCACGTGTTTAGTACTAGCAACTCTCGAAAAGTATAGCTATCATCTGCTATTGAAGTCTGGATGAATCATATTCGGCGTAGCTGTCCATGCAGTTGGGTGCCAAAAACATTATAACCCATCTTCGTGGCCGGCCAACTAACATCTACTGAGGAATTTGTTCAATGATATTAGTTGTTCGGACTGTAGATTCGATGCTTTAAAACCTTTCTTTGAGTACGGATATGCTATCGACATGAAGGGAATATTGCGTGGCGTTGGTGGCTGGCTAGGATTTTTTTGAAGATCCACCACAAAGAAAAGTTCCATCGGGAGAAATAGGCATTGCTATCCTTAAAGGTTTTAACTACCATAAAAACCACAGCTGTTGAGAACAAAGAGCTATCTTTTCAGATAACTGAGATGTTCCAAGCTAAACCAAACGCCCAAATACATTGATAACAGTGTCGCAAACGCTCTCTGTCTCACTCTCTCTTCAGCTAGTGATCCTCAGCCAAGAAAGGGCGACAATATGTTCAAGAGTGTACTAGGCTTTAATTGTTTGGACATCTGTTGTGTATCGCGAGGTGCTACACCCGACTGAAAAGCGAGATCCATACAGTTTGGAAGACGATCAATGCTTCAGAAACAAAGTACCTGTTTGCCTGAAAGGTACAGAATCCAAGAAGTAATCCAGAAGATTTCAGCGCACTGCTAAGCTCGGTAGTTCACTACGAGTCTTGGACTATGCTAATGTTCTCGCCTTTTTTGGGCAGGAGGGAGGTTTGGGGTATGAAAGGGTGCTGAGAACCTAATACGCAGACGGTGGTCAAAGCCGAAAAGATTCAATGACTCGAGCAGTTTTGAGAGGAGGAAGAAGCACGGTGAGCTCTTTAACTGGATCAGGTAGATTCTACCCTGTCGAAGATCGGATGCAGCCGTCCAAGTTTCCTTGAAAAGGATTGGCAACCTGGACCATGTTAAATAGACGTCCTCTACCCTGAGCAAGCCAAGAAGAAAAAGTCTTTCGGATGTCTAGTTTGGTATCGAATCTCATAGATCGGGAAATAATTCTTCAACTCGATCAACTCGAGAAAGTCGCAACGGTCATCTTTTAGTTACTGAGTAGTGACGGGTCATACGACTCTTTTCACGGATCGACTCGGAGTCGAGTTCGATTCTATATAGCAGTTCGAGTCGTGAGTATGATGAGTTCGGTCTAATCCGTGGGTCGTCCTGAAATCGCCCTCGGGTCGGCCCAAACACGTTGGAACTAGAAATACGAGCCGATCGCCTCCCTGTCACTTGCGGATGGCTCCGATCCGGTAGGTTCGGCTCGACCCACCCATCGGACCCATTACTGCGTCCATCGTATATGCATGTGCGTCCACATAAACGAACCAAGTCTCTAGTATTGTATATAAACCTGTGTGTTTTTGCCGTGTATGTGCGTGCGTGTGTGTGTGTGTTTGTGTGCATTGACTCATATAGTAAATTTATTTAAAAAAAAACCGTGGTTAAAGTTATATCGGTCTGCATTAGTTTCTAGCTCCGCTCATAATATTGTACGTTTGTGGTGATGGTTTTGTTTTGTGGTGCTGGTTGTGCTAATGTCTTTGAACTTGTGTTTGTGTTGCTGCGCGATATGCTGCCGCTCCATAATGCACCCACTCTGTCTGTCGCAGCAAATTCATGCCCAAAGTGATGTCTGCATCTTTCTGTTCCATCCAATCTTCTGTTTTGCGCTTTTAAAGCAGCCAAACCCGTAGGCGAACCCTTGCATTAAAGCCTCCACGAAACTATGTTTCTTCTTCTTATTTCCCTCTTTTTTTTGCAGACTTTCAAAACTTTTTCCTTAACAATTTCGATGCGCTGGTACAGCCGCCCAAGAAGTGAGGGCGCTTTCCACCCACTTCCCACTTCCGAAACTCTTCCCCCACACCCTTGTCTTCCTGTGTGTGTAAGAATGTATGCGTGTCGTTATCTGCGGTCGAAGTGATCCTGTTGTAGCGCACCATCGAGCTTCAACGAGAAGCCACACCGTCACGTGATCGGCCGGTGGCCATCTTTGGAACGCACCGGAACACACACACACACACACACGCAAGCACACACTTGCAAATACGTTCGTATGTTCGTATACTGTAAACTAGGATGTACATTTCTTTAGCGCACTGCGCAGCGCAGCGTACGTAAGCACTAATATTACAGCCAAAAACAGGAGGGCCTCGGTGGGGTTTTTGGCAATAGTGTTTTAAGTAAATCGAAGTATTAGAGTTTGTTTGTTTTTTTTTTGTTTTTTTGTTTGGGGGATAAACTATAGAAGAGTCGTCGAGTCACTAGTCGGCTTCCTAGTGCCGTTGGAAACGTTTAGGAAACGTTGTCACCGATAGAACGTAGAGAGGAGGAGCGTTTTGTGAAATAAAAATGATATATAGCGTGAAGCACTGAGAACAACAAATTACATGACTGTGGGTACATTTTGGTAAAACTTTTCGTTCTCTCCGAATTCAATGGAAAAGCAAGGACTTCAACTCAGGTATCGGTATCAGTGGCCAGAAAGTCGACGCTGGTGTATCGTTAGTGCTGTGCTTGCCGGGCGAATGTTTTTCTAGGATCAAGCCAAAAATGGATTTCTCCCAGCTGGTCCCAGCCAATTGTTTGTTTCGAGTTCGTGGCGAGAAGAAAAAAAAACTGTGTGTGAGGCACAGAACTCAATTTGGGTCGTAAACAACCAGCCGGGATTGTCCTGTGGAGTCGTGCTGGGCAGACCAGCCGCAAGGATAGGTTTCAATATCTGTGCTGCAAATTTCCACGAATGACGAAACGTTAAAT
This sequence comes from Anopheles stephensi, assembly GCF_013141755.1. Classification (NCBI taxonomy): domain Eukaryota; kingdom Metazoa; phylum Arthropoda; class Insecta; order Diptera; family Culicidae; genus Anopheles; species Anopheles stephensi. The sequence continues at coordinate 29,859,052 of NC_050203.1, read as the reverse complement.
GGCCTCCCGGCCAGTTTCCACATCCCTATCTATCTCCCACCGGACCAGCAGGTTTATCGGGAATGGTAATTTCCCGTCGCGTTAATTCGATCAGCCCTTGCAGCACACGTCATCGGACTGGCTTTTATTTTTTATTTTTGGTGATGATCAAATAGTGATAATAATGTTTTTTTTGCTCATCCCTTCCACATTGACTTTCCGAATTAAATTCCACCTCATTTTTTCCACAGAGTTTGCCCGGTTGCTGCTGTAAAATGCGTCGGCCGCATGGATTCCATCTCGGCAAGGACTTCAACACGTCACCATCCCCTACAGCCAGAATCCAGCTTTACAGGAATTTCTGTACCCAACCTGAGCTCATCGTGAACATATATTTTACGGAAAAATGCTTTAATTAAGAAGAAGGTTTTGCGGCCACTTTTAAACTCCCCAAAAATATAGGTTTTTTGTTTGTGTGTACCAATCGAACTGACTTAGCAAAACTGGCAGCTTGTTTCTGGTTCTTCAACTAAAATTTCTTTTTTTAGTTGTGGTTTATTTGTATCGCGTTACCGAGCATAGAATATGTTTTTAAACACAAGGAAAACTGTATACATCTCAACCGTTTTACATCGCAACGTTATCGGCCATTTTGTATCGCGCGAGGAATGCGAACGAAAAAACTAAAAAGACAGAAAACCAAAACTGGGGCAAACAAAGCAAAACAATACCCCCTCCCCAAAAGCGCATAGTTTAATAAACACAAGTCCAACCAGTTGTTGTTATTGAATGTTGTCTAGCTGTCTTAGCTGTCGTTGTACACCACCGCTAAGAAACTTGGTAGCAATTAGAGGTTAGAGTGGGTATCTTTCATTTTTATTTTGAGCGCCTTTTTCAGTTCAGTTTGATTGTTGTCTTTTTGAAACGGGCTAGCGAGCGATAACGTTTATCAGAGCATATTAATACACATAAATACTCCTATCTAACTCCTATTTAAAAAAAATCCACTAAATGCTAATGTAGGTGACACCTGGGTGAAGAAAGATAATCCTGCGAGAGCGGGTGGGTATCAAATTATCTTAACCACCTCTAAAACCCAAAAATGTTTGTAATTATCCGTGTAAAATCATTACTCAAACTCTTAAATACTCCTCCTATTTAACATTTAATCACTCCTATTGCTTCGCTCTATATAATACTGCAAATATCACCCAGCAAGGCGGTTTTGCTTTTGGAGGGACAGCAAACGCTCCAAACTAGTGTGTAAGCGGGAGGGAAGTGTGTTTGTTTTTTAAATTGTGCAGAGAGCTTAGGGACATTTTTTTTAATGAGCCAGACCGCCGAATGAAGGAATTTGAATGGCGTGAGTGGTAGTAGATTGGATGATGTTCCTGCACGTGGAGGTGAGTGAATGAGCGCGAATGTGTGAATGACGGGCAGGCAGTTCATAATCATACCTATAAAATTAAGCAAACACTGAAACTATTTAAACACTGTAAGAGTTAAGCAGCAAAACAAAAACTAAACTCAAATCCAACAGAGAGAAAAAAAAGGTGGGAAAAGCATCTACGTTTAACGCTACGAATATTCGACTAGCTGTGCGCTGGGCGCTGCTGAGCGCTGCGCTGTTGTGCCCCTCCCAGCAGGGACACACACACACACATATTGTGAATAGAAGATTAAAACTGACTACCTTTCCCGGTGGAATGGATCCATCGCGGAAGGATTTGTATTTTTCCTTCAGTTTAAAACTGTGTTTGTGTGTGTTGTTAAAACCGTGTGACTCGTGTGGCGTTGTGTAAAGGAAGAGGAACCTGTTTGCCAACAGTTCGCATTGGTTTTTTAGAGATGTAAGAGAGAAAAATATATTGTAATATCATTATTGAAAACCATGAATCATACGAGGAGGTTATTTTGTTTCTGTTGCGCACACGTGTCCAATATTGTATTAGCGCCCGTTTGTGCATAAAAATATACAATTTATTTTAAAATATTTAAAAAAAAATCCTCCCGATGGCACAGAAACCCATATTATCCCTGTCTATGGCTAAATATAGCAAACAACACACAAAACCATTATTGCTGTGTAGGAAGCGCACAAATGTGGGTTGGTTTTAAGGATTAAAATAAGTTAAACACTTTACTGCTGTCTCTCTGATTAGCATATAGGCTAGACGTTACTAGACGATGAGTCGAGATAGCTCTTATCTTCTTATCGTTGTGCAAAAAAATCGTTTTCGTTTAATTTTCAATGTAAAAAAGAAATCAGAATAGATCATCACACATTGTCTACCACGGTTTGAAAAATCAAACGTCAAACGTCTTAAAGTGTGCTACACATTGCTGCTTGAAGAATCGATTCAAGCATCTAATCGTTACGCAGTTGTTATTGCTTAATTGTTACAAAGATTTACACACAGCCCGGCATCAGCAACCAAGACATTTGTTAATGAAGCAAAATGTATAACAAAAAAAGAAATAACATTTGTTGCAAGCATTGTGAGTGTCTTTGCTTTTATAACAAACAAACAAACGGAAAACGCTGGATGGATTGAACGATTTGAGAGATGGGGGGCTCAACAGGATGGAAGGACGAGGAATTGTACGGACAGCATAATAAAGTCAACAGAAAGAACTAAACAATCGCTGACTGATTTTTACACCCGGCAGCAGTACCACAACGGACCTGCCCGGCCCGCGTATTGAACCCCGACGCAGTATTGAACTATTCGGAGGTGGCAACAAAAAACTCCACCACCGAAAGTGAAGTGGAAACGTGCACAATAAACAGAAAACTGGGAGTGGGACATTTAGATGCTAGTGTTGTTTATAGTTAATAACAATTTTTAAAATCGGGGGAAAATTGTGGCTGCAACTCGTGGCAGCTTTTTTGTAGAAGACGAATAAAAAAACTCATTTCATTGCTCCTTCCAGTCAGTAGTTGGGAGCTAGGCTGATGAAATCACAAGCGCCGCTTTTCTAGCTAAAAATTCCAAAAATTCTCCTCAACTTGAAAGCTATTTCCCGCCCAATTTTGCCCAGCCCGATTGAAAAGAGGATATCCTGAAGGTGAAGAATTGATGTACGGCTAGCTAGCTAGCTTAGTAGAAATGAGCATGAGCGATCAGTCCTCGATCAACACTACAACCCGACCCTTCAAGTAGTTAAACGACGCCGTGTGTTTGTGTGTGTGTTTGTCCCTTTCTGTGTGCGTTAGTGTATTGATGTATGTGAGCAAGAGCAAGTGGAACAGTCCCCCGTAGAATGGTAGGCTAACAATAAAAACAAGCTAAAGCGAAAACGGTCTTCAAAGTTAAACACCAACGTTTATGCCCCCGGCCCCAAAGGCCGGTACAAAAACGTGCTTCATTTTGCCATCTACCGTGATATGGGATGGGTTATAGTTTTTTTGTTTCGAATTTTTCCTTGTTAGATGATCATCTCGCTTCGCTTACTGCTACAGTGAGTGCTGAAAGTATTTGTCTAGCTATAGTATATTTTCCAAGCGACAAAGGTGAGGTTTGGATGGTGTGATAGGCATATGGAAGGAAAGCTAACGATCAAAGGGTTTAGTAGTTGGAACAGGAATATACACTTCTGTTTTTGTAGAACAGCTTTTAATATAATATTTCAACAAGAATATAAAACCTTTAAAATGTAATTATGGTTGACACAAGCAAACAAGCAATAATTATTTATTTCTTTATTTTTGACAACACTTCACAAGTCGTTTCTTCCATGTGATTTGACTTATTTCGAGCAAGAAATGGCTGGTTGAGAGAGGGTGTTTATACACTGGATGGATTGGAGAGTCTCTAGGCTAAGAGGAAGCAGATCATACGTCTGTAAAATTAGTGGAACCCAATGAACACTTAAGAGGGAATAATCATGTGGAAATCTTTCGTTTCTTTGGTCGAACAATTTATGATCGCTGCTATGCCATAAAATAAATGCAAATAGAATAACGAAACGATCGTTTGATGAAAAAAATACTGGAAATTATGGTTAAATGTTGCGAGTTTTAAACTTCAACAAGGAATGCAGAAGGATGACTTTTGGAACCGATTAAATTATTTTTAATACAGGCAAGTTAAACTTGTTCAAAAAATTGGATCAGTTCAGAGAATTTGATCTAAAAAAATTCTATTTGAATTTTAAATTTGAATCTTGTGTACATCACTAAGTACCGGGGTACTAAGCATCTCCAACAGCCTCCTCACATCTCCGATATAAGTACAATTGATCATATTTGCTACGTATCAGCTAATAGAAAAAAAAAGTTTAAACGAAATTCCGTCTTCCGAAACGGCCAGTGAAATAATCTCGATGCCAGTATAGACTAATATCAGTCCCAGATGCGTACCGATACCCAACTAAATACCAGATTTTTTAGTCTGATTTAAATTTTTCCATGGACAATTGAAAAAATATTTTATTGACCATTTTTAAACAAATCTTATGTACATTTTTGATTTGAAACAATAAAACCGATCGTTAGTTTAAACAAATTGCAGCTAGACATACACTTTTAGCACTCACTGTGTACGCATCAGACCACCATAGCTGCATAGCGTGACTAGCTAATAATGGCAAAAGAAGCGAACCCGTTTGTGTGTTTCTGTGTGCAGCAAAAAGCTTCAACCAGACAGCAATCTAAAATTATATAAAGAGAATATATCAATTCACCAAATTTAAACAAAAAACAAAAAAACGGAACAGATAAACGGGCAAAACAAAGTTAGCTATTTTTGGAGATATTTTTTTGAGTATCTTGCTGATCCTGTGGTCGTACAACAGACAGGGCAGGATAAGAGCGCGAATAGGAGGGCGCTAGGCATAAATAAGCATACCAGCGAGCAGCGAGCGATCATATAATTGTTTATTGAGTGTTTAGCTAAGCGAGTAGTGTACTACCTAAATCGAGAACGTGATCCAAATGTTAAAGTTGTTACACTAAGCTGGTGATGGGCTTACTGCGTACGCTACTGGCGTTACAGCATTGATGCTATCCAGATTCCGTTCGGCTTCTATTGTACGTCTAATATACGCGTAACATAACCATTTGAAAAACACTCACCCAGATACACCGACCGACATGTATGGCAGCATTCAAATAAGCATACTGAAAACCTTAAAAACTACACTACCGTCTAAGAAAAACTAATCCATTACGCACTATTAACTAACTGGTGGCTTGCATACAGTGGCCACATTACAACGCGAAAGAAAGGATCCCGTGCTGGCAGCCTGTAGTTGTCCTACGCCACAATGAAGGGGTTGAATGGGGACTGTTCTATATCTTTTTCCTGTCCAAAGTTCGACCGCATCTACCACTATTGGATGGGGCAATCGGAGTATCTAGGATTTGCTATGTGTTGAGAAGAGATCGGAAAATTATGTATTTGTAATCATCTTTTGAAAATATTTGTAAAACTTAATATAAACTGCTTTCGACCGATTGCTCTAGAGCATTCAATCCTAGTTTCCAACAGCTTTTACTCCATTCAAGCTGATTTTCCCTATTGAAGATATTTCTTTTACCGGAAAACCCCACTTTAAAATTAAGTTTTTTTAAGTAACCTCGGGATAAAATAAGCTTTTGTTTTCAATTACCGCCAGCTTGTCTACTTCCCCTTCAAATAAGTGTCCAACCGAATTTCCCTCCCCCATTTCGTTCTTCATGAAATCCATTCATTGGAACTAAGCCAACAGCAAGATCACACAATGGGCACACAAGCAGCGTTAAGCAAAGCAGCAAAAGAAAAGAAAAAAAACAAACGAGCAAAAATAAAAATATATTGTGGCCTTTTTGAGTAAAAAGAAAGAAAAACGAAGTGACAAAAAAACCCTACATTAATCAGCAAACGGTTGCATGAGCATAGCGAGGGTAAATTACACAAGCGCAACAAAAGCTGTTAATTTACGCGTGAGTAAAAGCATAGCAGTGATTTAAGTTTTGTGTGTGTGTGAGTGTTTGATTTTTTTCTGTTGCCGATTAGGTTAGCTTCCGTTACGCGTTCAATTTTGCATTGGGGGCAACAAAATCGAATATTTGTTTTCTTATACCATATCAGGAAGGTGACGGGAGAGGCCCTTGGGAAAAAAGTGCTAGTGTTACGGTTGATCGGCAGCCGAGCCTAGGTGGGGGATCATCAACGGAGGATGAAGATATTTAATGATAAAAAACAACCAACAACAACCACATACAATAAACAAAACTAAAACGTGTGTACTGATTTTAAGAGGAAAAGTAAAGTAATCAATATTTTATATACGTTGGCGAATGGTGTTTTCCTTCATTTAACCATGGAAGTGATTAGATGGGAAGGAAATCGCTGGACACGTCGGTCAAGACACATCGTCGTCCAGAGAAAATAGAAAAAAAAGGTGAAGAAAGAGGAAAACCCGCCCCCCCCAAAAACACACTTTTTGTGTGATTTCGTTTCTGTTTTCGGTTCACTTGTGATTTAATAATGATAATTATAAAAAGAAGTAACAAAATGGATACCGACTCACAAGCACCGGCTGGTGTGGCAAACAAACACGAGGGGGTAGGTGAGCTAGCTTACGATTTAAACACAAGCCACATAAATCAAAACATTATACTAAAAGAAAAAAGGAGCTAGGTCCGTTTCGCAAAACATACAACAACTGCAGCTGTACTGCTTTAATGCATTATTTCGCGAAGACGAGCGAAAACGATTTAAAATAGCAGAGCAGGAAGAGCTGAGGGACAGGATTGGTAAAACCATTTGTTATGAGATTGTGTGCTGGTGGAATCGATTGGTGGAATAAGAGATGAATAAACCATAAGAAAGTTGTTTTCAAACCACCACCAGTGTATGGTTAATGATTGTAGTGGATTATATGAGATTTAAAAAAAAATGAAGGTTTTGGAGAATCTAGTGGTAAGTATGATTTGGGCTTAATGTCTCTCTCTCTTCTTGGCCTAACGACCTCTCTTGGGTTATGCATGCCATTTCTTGCACACTAGACTTTATGAATACTCGTAGCTCGATACTTCACTACAGGAAGAACGGTCCGGATAGGATTTGAACCCCTAGGTTCTGCCGCTACGACCGGGCCGACCTTAGGCCTTATTATTGCATTAAGCCATATTACGGGCTTACAATAAAAAATTTACAAATAAAGTAAAAAAAAAAAAGATCTACAATATTTTATTTATTTATATTTATTCATTTATTTATAGTATTATGGCTTGACGCCGTATTGTCAACACCGCATGAGTTAAATATTACAAATTCATAAAAATTAACAAGGCATTCCCATCCTGTTATTTGCCTTATCCCGGGCATGCTCGGTTGTGAGTGTGAGGTGGTTGCGGGGTGTGTATCCAGGTTGTTGGTTTAGATGATGGAGATGTTCGTTATCTGGATCCGGTTCCATTGCTGTTTCTAGGGATGTGATGGCTGCATTTGGGGTTCAGGTGACGGCGGATTGGAATTTGAACATCGTCCTTCCGTCTATCGGGTCCGGGCTGAACCAAAACAGCAAACCAAAACAGCAAACTAGACACCACACACAATTGCCTGCGAACAGTGTTCCTCAAGCACCCCAGCAGTGATAGCCAAAGCTCGACCAGGCCAGCACCGAACTTCATCCCGTAACAGCAAGGTCTCTGCTAATCACGGAATTGAACCCGCCGACCACCTCCGAACCCAACGCCAGCAAGGCCGAACCCACTTCACCAAGGCTGGACTGGGATGAAGAACACTCTTGCATAAAGTCTGACCCTCTTTTTTAAGACCACGCTGTCATTGAGCCCGGATGCCATTGTTCCGTCAACGAATCACTCGTGGCGTTACAAAAAAAAACACTTAAGACAAACACAACACAACGAATAACAAGTAAGGAATGGCGGATATGGATCGGAAGGATAATGAGAATGCGGAATCAAAGGATAAGACCGTTGTCTCTGGCGAATCGGAAGATGAGCCTCATGTAGGCGAGGTCCCTAGTCGCCAACACTTCTCTAATTTCTACACCCGGTCGTCTGCCGATGCTCTCGACTGCGCCCAACAATGCGGGTCTTGCGGTTTCAAACTCCACGCAGGACCACAAAAGGTGATCCACATCGTGAAATCCGTCACCGCAGCCACACACCTTCGTCTGAGCCAGAGTTATACGCAGCAGGTGAGCATTCAACGCGAAGTGATTCGACATAAGTCGAGCCATCATGCGTATGAATGCCCGGTCCATAGAGAGCCCACCGAACCAAGGCCGCAGGGACACTTGCGGAGAGATCGAGAAAAGGAATCGCCCGAGATAATCCGCCTCCCACATGCTCTTATCTACAATAGTTCTTTATTATAAAAGTAAAGAACAGCTCTAATGTAGAATTATTTATTTAAAATTTATGAGTAATATATGTAGCATCCAGTAAAACTGATAACAAGTGGAAATGGGTTAAACCATAGACGAGCCTACAATCACCCGATCGTACGATCGTGGCTTTTACCAATTTATATTTTTCATATCTGATTCCTTTAGCCATTTTTTTAACCATGAAATAATATTATTAACACATTTTTTGGTTGAATCTACCGAGGTTCAAATCCCATCCAGACCACCTCCCCGCAGGACTTGAATATCCAGTACACGTACACGAGTAAAATCAAGTCACAGGAAGCCAGAAATGGTGGCAGAAATGTGACCTTTCGGAGTTGTAGTGCCAAAGAAAGAAAAGTAAATAAATAAAGCCTCCTAAAATAAGTCCTCAGCGGTCCTGATGGTTACCTTTATAGTCAGCGGTTATGGCCATTTTAACTGTGCAACCCAACAAATAGCCTTGCCGATCACTATTGAAACAGAACCTCTGCTGTAGGTTGACTGACAATTTTCTATGGATCACAGGCAGTAGCTTTAGACGCAATAGCGATCCTCAGCAGAAGATTGTCTCTAAATCTCTATAGCCTCTACATCTCTCCATAAAGGCATGGTACACTAAATACATGCCTTTCTCCGTTTTTCGAAGGCTCACGGAATCATGTTAAGATTTTCTTCGGATGTTATCTGGAGAAATTATCGATTTCGCGATCGATCGATTAGCCCTTTTAATCCAGGCCTTTCTGAAGGATGCACCAACGTCAACACTCTATCGCAATTTGAGTCTATTGCACCATATTTGACCACGTGCACAGACTAAAAACATGTTACGGACTGAGTCGTCCATTATCATTCTCATGTCATGACTAGCCCATCAAAGCCTAGCAAGTCTAATCCATTACTCAATAGTTGGAAAACGTTCTATATCGTTCCTCTATCATCTTTCGTGGCAGCTTTGAGCGGATTGTCGTTGTCCATGGTGAGGTTTGACTTAAACTAATTTTGGGTCTCAAACACCTATGTATCTTTACATCTCTACTGCATAAATCAGAAAAAAATGCCGAGTCGCTGATAATGTACCAGCATTTTGAACCGATCATTGCTCTACAACCTGAGATATTCTACTGGTAGCTGGTTGGTAAGCTTTCACTAAGGTATCATACCCTTACCTATCTATACTTTGTTCTTAAAAAGTAATTCTTTCTAATAATAACACCGATAAAATCAAACGATCAGCACTAAGTTACTTAGGATCCGGTATGCTCTAAGTTCTAACCGTAGCTAATGAAATTCCAATAGGAAACTACTATTTTTATCTAATAAGATTTTAAAGCTGCTTATCGTTGTTTTCATCGACATAGTTCCTGAACAGTACCGCACTACATCATATCAATTCATCACCGGTAAAACACTTAATCCAACTAGGGCTTTATTAACAGGACCTCAATTCCACAGGATTGAGACTACTTTTCAAAGATTTTTGTAATTTTCTCCCCTCGCTCCGCCAGTATCTCTTCGATGTTGCGCTTTCCATTCAAATCGGTAAACCAGTTTAGATTGTCTGCAATAAGATGGTGATTGCTGCACCCGTCGCACGTCACTATTACGACGCCCTTTTCGTACGCCTGTTTCGATATCATTTTCATGTTCCGATAGTTACACACTTTGCACGTAAATATGAGGCTCATTTTGCGCGGCTGTATCCGGCCGATTTCATCCGTCTGGGCGTTTTGTGCACAATCGGCGGCTACCGTCGTAGAGGTACAGAATGCTGAAATGTGGTTTGATTCATTAATAGTAGGCAATTTAGAGTTAACAGGAATGACGCAATAGTGGGAAACTTACGCGAACGAACTAGTGGATTGCTTCCTGTGCTGGTGATATGGGAGGAAAACTTTGTGTACACGGGGGCCGTTAGTTGAAGCACACTTCGACGATACGCCAGACGTAATATATTCCTCGCTAGAGCCATTTTTGCACTGATTTTACTGTGTATCTATGCTATCGTCCGGCAGACCGCGAACCGCGCTGCAACTAACTCAAAACAAACACGCGCGATTTGTTATTGCTGTCAAAAATTGCATGCTGTCAGAAAGTCTGTTTGCTGTCAGTTGGTCCGCTTTGTCATCCAGTTGATCATAGAAGCGATAATCGTCACCCACAGCCCGAAGCTACAGTGACAACTGGTGCCGATATCGATCGCGGCCAATTCTGACATACTGTTTCTAGCGAGGAGAGTGCATGTGTTTCTTCCTCAATCCGGGGTTTGCAACGATAGAAAAAGAGGGATTGTTGTGTGGTGTTTCTGCCCTTAATTGCACCGGTTTTCGTACGGCACAGTTTGTGCTAGTAAATAACATACCGTAACGTAGTGGGCAGCGACAAAAGTGCAACTGCACACCGATAGACAACAGCTCACGGCGCTGCTCTGCACACCCATCCGTGCACCCCACAGTCCCGAATGGATTCCGACCCGGAGGTGGTGCTGGTGGAAAAAATTGAAGACGACGAAATTTCTACAGATAAGGACAGTGGCATGGAATCGGCCAGCGGCAGCAAGGATGAAACACCGGAACGCAAACCCTCGACGGTGTGTATTGGTGCATGGGCGAACGTCCTGTGCTGCTATTGTGGAGCTTTCTTGCTCATCTTTTGGTTCTTGTTCGTACTTGATTTCTATTATTCGTATGCATAGTGCTAGACATAGTAGATAGCGTTAGCGTTCCTTCCGGGCCAGGAAACCTCACTAGTTCTAAACTACGCTCTGTCGCAATGCCCGCAGCACACGGAACAATCATATGTGCGCCCCTGTTTTGTTGCGCAACAATGTTTTAATTCATGTTTTGTTCTCGCGCAGCCAGAAGAAGCGCCCAAACAGCCGGAACCCGTGAAACCGGCTGGCACACCGGAAGCACCAGCACCTGTCGCTGCTGGTTCCTCGTCATCAGCAGCAGCGGCCCCGGCTGCACCGTCAGCTGCCCCATCAGGACCTTCCTCTTCCAGGCCTGCCACCTCCCCGCCGCAGCAACCCACAAAGACAGTGGCACGCACAAGTGCAAACGATTACGATGACGTAAGTTGACGTTTCGGGCAGCAATGTTATCACGCATAAGAAGGAAACTGGGACAAGGCAATAAACAAAAACACCACGCAACTAATCACACCCTTCCTGTGCCCTTTTTGCAGGAACCGGATGAGACGTTGGGCGAACGGCTGTGGGGTTTGACGGAGATGTTCCCCGATCCGGTGCGCCAATTTTCCGGCGCCGTGTCGGACCTTACCGTGCGAAGCGTGAAGGGGCTGTACTCGCTCACCTGCAATGCGTCGTGGATTTTCTTCACCAGCTCCATGATCCTGCTGGCACCGGTTGTGTTCGAGGTGGAGCGGGCCCAGATGGAGGAGATGCAAAAGTCACAACAGAAGCAGGTCCTGCTTGGGCCAGGTTCGGCCGTTGGAGGTGGTGCACCCGGTGGCATGCCCGCGCTACCACCGATGGCAGCCGCTCGATAAGCGTGTTTTACAGTAGCAGCTACAGCATCCTACAACAAGTGTTTAGTGTTTTAGTGCCGCCGGGTTACCCCGTTTTTGCTTTGCTTCTCGCTTTCCCAGCAGTATGGCGGGTTTTTTGGTTTTCCATTTTTCACGTCCCGAATCACACGTGCAAGCATTCATCCATTGGACAAGAAGCTTTCTCAGTTTGCCCAATAGAACCGGCCTTATCACCCCGCAAAAAAGAGCCAAGATCAACGTGTTTCTTAGTCGATTGCTACTGCGCGACGATGCTTTTCCTGCGATCTGTTTCTCTCGTTCACGACGCGTTGCCAGTGGCAACTGTTGATTCTCGCGATCCAAACAACAGGTTTGTTTCAAGTCATTGTTGATGCATTTCGTAGAATGTGGTGCAAACTAAACCCCTTTCTACCAACACACCAGAGCAGGAATACATGCATTCAAAACACAGTACATTATATTCCTTTTGGTTAAATAAGAAACTGTAGTGTCTAAATGGAATGGAAACGAAGGCCAGGACAAAACCAATAAACAACAAAACACACAGTCAGTGAGGTAATTAGTGAAACAACCAGTGAAATTGTCATTTATTTATACTTCAAAATGACGCAATTCACCTTCACCCATTACGCATCGGCCATTTCTTCATCCTCCAGCACCAGGTCGTCCAACATTTCCTCAAGCGTGATCCGCGGCACGGACGGATCTTCCATATCGTTCGTATCGACCGGCATCTGTTTGTTCTTGTCGCGGAAAATGTTCACGTTCTGGCGCAGTTCCGGATCCTCCTCCAGATCCTCCAGGAACTCGTTGTACTCGTTCTCGATGTCCGTGTCGACCGCAACGTCCTCGTTCAGATGCTTCAGCTTCCAGTTGCGGTTCTGCTTGCGTACCGTCTTGTCGTACGATTTCTTTATCAGCAGCACATCGGGCAGCAGCTCCGACTTGAGCTTCTCGAAATCGGCATTATTTACGTTCGCTTCCCGCAAATCGTACCCCAGCACGGAATCGCCCGGTTTCAGTAAGTTGCCCAGGTGCGACTTGACGTGGATCGTGGCATCGTTGATGCCGAGCTCGGCCGCTTTCACCACCCACACGTCGGCGAGCGTGTGACGCTGTGAGACGGGACCCTGGCCGGGAAACGTTTTCCGCTGGCTTTCCCGAATGATCTCCACATCCATCACGATAAACTCGATCATCTGCTTCGGATTGCAGATCGCTTCGAACGGGGTCTTCCAAAAGGCCATGTTCTGAACTTCCGCCACTGAAAAAATAGGTAAATTTAAACTGCTGTCACCGTTGACTACTGTTGACTTCCTTTCACTTACTCTGTGCCGTCTGTGGATCGATCAGGTGAATCGAGTTGGCCACCTTCGAAACCAGACAGACCGGTGCCAGGTGACCGAGCTGCTGCGTTAGCTTCTTGCTCAAACACACCAAGCTACCCTTCGAGATCGGCACAATGTCCACCGCGTACGAATACTTGTAGTTGTACGAGTTGCTGTGGATGTCGTGCGAAATAAGCTTCTTCGAGTTGGTCACCTTTACCGGCAGCACTGCCTGCAGGAAGTCAACCATCTTCCTGGCGTGGGCTTCGGTCGCGTAGAAAAAGTCCAACCCGCCCGTGTTCGGTTTGATGCCGAGCGTGTTCTCGTGCGCTTTGTGCTTCAGTATCATCTGCTCGAGGTAGAACAGCGTTTTCCGGTTCACCGCCTTCTGGCGCACCTGTACCAAGCAGCGCCAATAGTCCTGCGCCTCCGTTCGGTGACAATCGTCACACATCTGATTGTTGACCGTAAACTCCACCACAAACACCTGCTGCAGGACGACATCGCTCATCACCTCACCGTGCACGGTTAGCTTCACCTTGATGCGCTTCGAGTGGGGCTCGGTCCAGATGAATCCGGCATCAACCAGCTTCACCTGGCGCAAGCCCTGCAGGCGCTTCAGGCACAGGCTGAGCAGCTCCTTCGACTCCAGACTGCACTGGACCCATTCGTTCGGTGGGTTCAGGTAGCGTTCACAGTTCCGGCAGAAGAATATCGCCGCCTGCTTCGGAATGTTTTCCGTGATGTCGACGTGCGAGCGCAGACACGGCACGCACATGTTCGACGCGTTCGGTTCGATCGGGACGCCACATTCGCAGCAAAGAATTTTGTTCACCGTTGCTGAGCCGGAAGCCGTCGGGATTGCCCCATTCGCGGCATTGTTGATGTACTCCATGTTGTACGGCACCACAAAATTTCTTTTCCAGTGCGAAACTCACAACATGTGCGCCGTTCCGTACGTACGTCAACAATCCGCTGCTGTAGCTGTCAAAAATGTTGCATTGCAAAGGAACGCGTTTATACGATCATGTTGAAGTGTGCAAATCAACAACCGTTTTCAAATTCAAAACCAACCAACTACCACGTGATCGCGATGAGCACTTTGTATTTTTGTTTTTAATCCAACAGATTTATGGATAAAAGACTCGATAAGGCCCTTGCTGCAATATTTTGTGTGCAGAACTGCTACCAGTCCATTTTATTACATTCAGGATGTGAATGTAGTTGCGATCTGGAATGCTATCGGTTAACAGCACTTTAATAGCTCAATGAACTCGTTTACTAATGTTTCTTTGAGGTATAATGCTGCGGCTCTGGGCGTTCTTCTGTATAACACTTTATTTACAGTTTTTTGTACTCAGGTATACACTAAACTATTCATTTACATTTTTTTTTATTAGAAACTCTTGCAAAACATGCGAAGAGTTGTCCGCAGACTATTCATCCTTTCTAATCGAGAGATGGTTGTAGTACGGACGGTGATGTAACGCGTATTAAGCAAAAACTTAGGAAAATTATAACAAAAAAAAACTATTTCATATTTTAAACAAGTCATGCACAACACATTACGAAAATTACATGCAAACAGCTTCATCGGTAGGTATCTACTTCACCCCTTCGCCTTTCCAGCTTAACAGTAAAATATTTATAAATGAATTTCGATTTTTCTTGCTTTGAAAAATTACATTTGTTTTTCGACAGTAACATTAACATGAGTATTAAACAATTACGTATACAGAGCACAGTATCATTTGCACTTTGAACAAATTTCCTTTTTTCCGAGGACTTACAGTTTGTAGATGTTGTTGAAGGAAAGCAAAGAAAAAAATATTTCAAATTTTACAGCCTCTTGGGAACCAGCCAGCTTTAATGATAGGAAAAGTAAACACACCCACACACTCACTCAAACGACTCTCGTATTAAATATAAATTGATCCGTAGCACACAAACGTCCGAAGAAATAAAACAGCAACGACATCGTTCAAACTGCTCAACCTCGACAGTGTGACCCCCGCTCTCCCTTACGCTAACCGAAACTTCCTGAAATTGATCGAATGCTGCATAATCGAAAGCATAAACCCTTCGGCAGACACTATTTCGATGGTCGGACACTTTTCCCTGTACTTCGGCCACGACGCACTGTCGGCAGGATCGGAGATGACAAACAGTTTGCTCGCGTCCTTCGGCGGTTGACTGCAGTGCTTGGATATTTTCGCTCCGGCGCACGAAAGTATTACTGGGACGGTAAACCAAACGTGTTAGTTAACGTTTCCGAGCTGTAGGTGGCGATGCGCATACTTACAGCACAGTTCCGACGGTGGTGGCTGCGTGCTGGCGGTCACAAACACAGTATAATCCTGAAACAGCTTATGCCGCTTTGCCTTCAACAACGTTTCACGCAGATTAAATTCATAGCGCTTCTCCTTCACGGGATCGGACAGGATGTGGTCCCACGGATCGATGTGCCCTGTGCCGTTCGACCGTTGTAACGCATCGAGATAGGACTGTCCGACGATCGGAATTCCTTTCGCCACACTGCACAGGAATTTGTACGTGCGAATAATGTGATCCGTCACCAGGATGGTCGCCAGCTCGGGCATGTCCACTATTTTGCCACCTGAGAAGCGTGTAAATGAGAAACATTATCAAGCGTGGTTTCGAATGTGATACCATAGCTAACAAGTTATTTCGGGAATGCCCTGTCATGGCGAATGAACCCAGAATGCAGTATGCCACCATTAAGGATACTATTAAAGATGATAATGATGATGATGATAATCCTTTTGCCTACAGAAAAAATTGTTCCAGAATCCAACAAAGAGTAAGAGTTCATCTACCCAATAGAATGCATATTCCACCTAAATTATATGTGTCCAGTCGTACTTGGTGAATAGCGCAGGACTAGTTCCTTCACTTTGGTTATTGTTGTTTGTAGAGTTTTGAGAGACTTTGGGTCTCTTGAACCTCTTTCATCTCTTTCTTTGGTTATTGGTTTGTCAAGTATACAGGACAATCTGCTTCTTCTACACAACCTAGAAAGGTCTCGGCCTACTATTTCTGGCTTTCTGAGACTTGACTTTACCCTTAGCAAAGTAGTCAGCTCTGCGTACGGCGGGGAGGCGGTCTGAATAGGATTTGAACCCCGGTCCTTCCGCCGTGTGAAGACAGGCGTCGCTGTCGCCTCAGCCACCGGACCGCCCCAGCATAATCTAGCTTACCTAGTGGACCAGGACCGAGTTTCAACTCCTATCTGGGCCGTTCCCCTTAAAGTGAGAACTGACTATCAATAAGTCTAGTAAGCCAGAAATTGGCAGGCATGGAAAAGAAGCAGGAAAGCTTCTTCAGGCCTAACCGTCCTTCCTGAGGTGATAAACGCGTCCCGAGTAATGTTAACGAATCAAAGCGCTACGCAAAGCAAGCATAATGTACTTAGATGATAGGCTAGCTATAGGCGCACGTGTCATGCAAATCTCTACCACTCAACAACATACCCGCACGGGCTATACACTGTCGGTACGGTTCTGGGTTCATTTTTGTGAATATAAGACGCGGTCGGACGGATCGGGCCGCGGATACCGAGGATGCATCACTCTCTTCCGTCGTGTTGCCTCCGGTTACGCTATCGTTCGTCAGGTCCTCTGACGATTTGCCCCGTTCCTCAAATAAATCGGACGAAGGTCCCACTACCTTGCTGGTACGACGGCTCGATGATGCTGCCCTTCGCGTTCGCTCCTTTACATTCGCTTCTGATTTGTGTCGTTTCGGTTCCAATGCAGCCGTTGTTTGATGCCTGCCAACCCTATCCTCCGCGGTGGACTCATCATCCTCCTTTCGCTTTCGACTTGCACGCGTCGATACGGGTGCAACGGCCGATGGTTTCTTTGCTGAGTCCGGTAGATAGTCCACCGATTCATCGAGCATTCGTTTCTTGTACGTATCCCGCCGGTTGCGGGTCGAAGCGCGCGTAGGCACATCGGTCGAAGGTTTGGCCCGTTCGGTTGAGCATCTTGCTTCCGATCTTCGGTTCGTTTCGTTCGCACTGTGATGCGATCGTTTGGTACGCTCCTCCTGTTGCTCCTCCTTGGCCGTCGTCGTTCGGCTCGATTTCTTTTTCGGTTCCGACGTCCTCTCAGCATCCTTCGACGCTCTACGCCTGGTAGCTAGTTTCGAAGGTTCCGCCGCTTTGGGTTGCTCAACTTCCTCCGACGCTTTACGTTGAGCCGTTCGCGTGGAGGCGGCCCGTTTGCTGCGCTTATCTTCATCTCTCGGTTTTACCCGGTCCTGTGCTTCCTTTTTCCCATCGTCTGCTTCCTTTGCCGTGGGATGTTTCTCACGTGCAAGATCTCGCTCTAGCTGCTTTTTCATCTTGCCAACCTCCCGCACATTTGCCAACTCTTTTTCCAACGCAACGCTTACGTTCGTTTTCTTAAACGCCAACCGGCCGCTAGCACTGTTCTCATCGTCGCTACCACTACCACTGCTGCTGCTATCGTTAAAGTGATACTTTGGCTTAGCCTGCGACGTGTTCGGTTGCACCGTGCCCGATCTGCGCATTTGATCCGACACGGACCGGATGACGTCGGCTTTCGGCAGAAATAGCATCGGATGTTCCGGTGTGAGAAATTCGGTCATCTCAACACTCCGTCGTTTCTCATTTTTCCGCGCTTTGGGAGTGGCTAGTGTGTCCGCCTTTGTGAGCGGCATTTTAAACGGCTTCCCGCGCCCATCTGGCTTAGGTTTGTGGGGGAAAAGTGTTTCGATCGGGAGCGTTTCAGCCATACCCAGCTCATCGTCATCCGTGTCGTGTGATTTTTCACGTTCAGCCTGCTTGCTCGTGTGGTTTTCCTTGTTGGATGACGTTGGAGAGATTTCTACGCCCGGCTCCACCGTCCCTTGCTGCGCTTGCACCAGTGACAAACGGGTCGTACTGTTTATCTGTGGATTAAATTGCGTTACTTCATGGTCAGCCACTGCACCAACTTCCAGCAATCGCAGCCTGTCAAGATCGTACACATTTTCATCTTCATCACTCACCAACGATTGCCTGTTGTTGCCTGACACATCCGAATCGATCGATGACCCCACTAGACATGCTTTCAAATCGACCAGCTTCAGGATGGGCGTTTTCTTTTCGAACCTTTCCTCTAAAGGTTGCGTGTCTAAATTGTACGGATCAAACGCAGCTGCTGTGGCCGCACGATACAGGACGGGCGTATCCATTTGCTCTTTGGGAGGACTCAGTGGTTGCGTCAGTAAATCGTCGTCGTCTATCGATGGGGCGGACAGCGACTGCTTGCCTCTATCTGCCTGGTCGTCCGCCGGTTGAACCAACAATTCTGGAGGTGTGAACGGTTGCGTTGGAAGGTTTGCATAATCAATCTCCGGCGTACGATTGCCTTTGCCTAGCGCTGTTGCCGTGGATGTTTGCCTTTTAAATGGTGATTTTCGTGTCAACCGGGCACAGGGCGATTCAGAGCCTCCGTTCGTTCCACCATCGGCTTCAGGTTGGTATAAGAATTCCGGAGGAGAAAATGGTTGCGTTGGCATGTTGGCGTAATCAACTTCCGGCGTACGATTACCTTTGCTTTGTACGGCTGGTAGTGCAGGCATTAAAAATGGTGACTTGGTTGTAGGCTTGCTTGCACCCGCAGGCTTTTCTACGCCCATTGGCTGTGTCTGCAGTTCATATGGATCTTCTTCCACTGGACGTTGCTGGGCCGATAGAACAGATTCCGATATTTTGTCCACCCTTTGCAGGGGTTGCGTTAACAGGCCATATGGATCTTCCTCGGCAAAAGCCTGCGTTTCCAGTTCGTACACATTTGCCGTACGCGTTTCGTCGTCCTTCGTTAGCGCGTTCGGCTTAATGCAACCTTCTTGATTTAGCGAAATTTCATGCTCATCGTCTACATTTTCCTGATCATCGAAGCGCAATTCGGGTGTCACTGAGGCACGATTCGCTTCCTCCATCGCTGTTAATCGATTAGCGGCAGGTACGGGATCAACTTTGCTACCACCAGTTTCTTCAACAGGTAATGCCTTCTTTACGACTGTTTCAACTGGAAGATCATCATCAAAGTGCAGCTCGGGTGTGATGGATCGATCATCAGCTTTATCAGCTTCTTCAACCCTCCCTTCTAAGCCGCCTTTCGCTCGTGGTAACTGCTCATTCGCCGTGCTTTGCTCATGTTCCTTTTTACTCTCATTCCACTCGATACGGCTCATTTCCAGCGTTGTATTGCGATGCTCCTGGAACGATATCGAATCCACGGAACGGTCGGGCAGTATGGAACCCCGGGGAGCAGCAACAACCCCGCCATTACACGATACATCCAAACTTTTCAGCAAGTTTTGTGACTCCTCGACGTACTTGTTGTTGAACATCGCATCATTGCTGTTGTCATCGTTGTCGGCCGTCATTTGAAAGTATTCATCTTCCGTCGCCGTCTGCTGTGCGGGCGTTTCCTGCACCTCGCAACCAATCCGTCCGTACACTTCCGACGGGCAGGCCAGCTCATCTTCCGGTTGCTGTGTTTCCGGTATGAAAAAGAAATCTTCATCATCGTCGTTTAACGCGTCGGCCGATGGATCGCAGTTACTGAGAATGGGTGTTGGCTTGGGCTTAGAACACGCTGCAACACTATCGTTAAACTGTTGCGTTTCCGGCACGAGAAAACTGTTTCTGACCACCGGCAATGATGAGGTAGGAGGAGGTTGCTGATGTACGGTGGCTGTTATTTCAATCAACGAAGATCTTCTTGCCGACGTGGTCAATAAGCCAACAGTGGTTTGTGCCATCTTTCTACTGCCTTGAAGGGTCGGTGGCGCTGTTTCCTGCAAACAAAACCAGGGCATCAATAAATCGTCCCTCGGTAGGGCCAGCCATCGAAATCATCGAAGGTACGTACCTCCAGACTGCAGTCGATAACATCCGTTGAATCTTCATCGTGCAGGAATGATGGCTCATCAACCCTGTTGCTGCTGTCCGTTTCAATTGAGATTGGCACACGGCCGAGATTCAATCGACTCAGTGTCGTGATTTCGTTCCAGATTAGTGGTTCGATGGGGTTTTGATTAACGGACACTCCTTCTATCGAGCAGAGATCCAAAATTTCAAGCTTATTTGTGGCAGTATCAAACCGAAGGCTGGCATGCTTGGGACAAATACTCTGTAACGAAAATAGAAGTAGATAAGCAATTTTTAATAAGCATTAAATAATATTTCTCTCACTAAAATTAGTTTGCATATTTTTCTTCGTAACTTTAAAAGCAAGCTTCTAAATGAATACTAAACTCCACCACACTAAACTCACTGAACCCCAGGCGATGCGGTTCATTACAGTAATGTGGATCAAATTATGTACATCAGAATTTCTGTTTGACATTTTTTTACACAATAAACAAACGATTTCATCTAACACAGTGAAGGAAATCGATATTATTCTTGTACTGGTTGCTCTGGGAAAAATATTCGTTTTAATGTAAAAAGAGCCTTCTATCACTATGGAAGTCCCTCTGCCTTTTGCGAATCCTTTGCCCGCGATTGCAGTACTTTTTATTACCGCAGCTATCGCCCAGAACAGTCCGATTGTGGTGAACATCCAGAATGGGCCAATCGTTGGTGAAAAGCGTGAAGAATATTACGCGTTCGAGGGCATTCCGTATGCGAAACCACCGGTGGGTATGTTACGTTTTGCACCGTCGGAGCTGAACGATGATCGATGGACCGAACCGCGCCATGCGACACAACCGGGATCCAAATGTCTCCAGTGGACTCATTTCAATAAGACCCAAGAAAAGTTGGTAGGCGCAGAGGATTGTCTCTATCTGAACGTGTACACAAGATCAATCGATCCTTCAGCCCGGTTACCTACGATCGCATTCATCCATGGTGGAGGATTCACGTTTGGTACGAGTAGTAAGTATAGACCGGACCACATCCTCCACCAGAGAGTAGTTTTGGTTACCTTTAACTATCGGCTCGGTCCGCTCGGCTTTCTCAGCACCGAGGACGACGTGATTCCGGGCAACTATGGACTGAAAGATCAGGTGACCGCTTTACGGTGGATTCGTGAAAACATTCATACATTCGGAGGTGATCCTAAGACTGTAAGCTTGGTGGGATATTCGGCTGGTTCTGCTAGCGTACATCTTCATTATCTATCTCCCCTGTCGAGAGGACTGTTCAGTTCAGGCATTGGACATAGCGGAACCGCTCTAAATCCTTGGACTATGGCAGAACAATCAACCGAAAAAGCTAAACAAATTGGAGCACTTTTGAGTTGCCCAGCAAGAAAAACACAAGCTCTGCTAGACTGCCTAAGAAAGGTTCCTGCGCAAGACATCGTGCGACAAGTGCCAAACTTTCTCGACTTCCTGTACAACCCGTTCTCGCCGTTCGGGGTAGTTGTGGAGAAAGAGGGCCCTCTCAATCCTTCCCCATTCCTTACCGATACACCGCGTTCCCTAATGAAGAGTGGAAAAATCGCCAAAGCGCCACTGATCATGTCGGTTACACAGGCCGAAGGTCTTTATCCAGGAGCTGAATTCATAAGCGATCCTTCCTATCTACAACAGATCGATTCCCGTTGGAATGAGCTCCTGCCAAGCATTCTTGACTATAAAGCAGCCGTTCCGGATCCTATGGAGCGTGACCTTCTTTCGCAAACGATTCGGAATCGCTACTTCACACCAGATGAACGATTAACGCTGGCGAATTTCCATAAATTAATAAGGGTACGTTGATGGTAGAAGATGTACGGAACTCTTCTTTTAACAATCGCCTCTCTTTCTTCCACTCCAACAGATTATTTCTAACCGACTCTATTTTGCCGGGTTTACCGAGTCGATCGAGCTCATGCAGCCACACATCAAGCTGTACTCATACGTGGATTATTTCAAAATTAAGTACGGCCTTGGTGAGAAGCTTTCGAGGCGCTCCGAAACCAGGAGCTTCGGTGTATCCCATGGTGAAGATGTCGATCTAATATTCCACAGCATTGCTCGTGAAAATTTGCCTTATAGCAAGGCCGAGAGAGAAGTAACCGAACATTTCGTAGCCATGTACAGTCAGTTTGCGAAAGGAAGAATGCCTCGCTTTGGCTCCAATGTGATACCTCTGCAAGATACTCCGGACAGGATCACGTACTTGAGGATCGGTTATCCTCGTTGCAGGGTGGTACGTGTTGAGAGTTTAAGTGATGAATCTTTTTGGAACAGTCTTGACTTTCATGATGCTCCATACGAATCAGTTTGAGGGATCGCGATCTTTGTTAGAATAGCACGTCAGTGTCGAGTCAGTATATAGAAAAAGTAAAATAAAAACCTAAAAGTCACACCAATAGATAGCTATTTACACAAACGATTCTTGTTATGCTCAATTACACGAGCATCGCGTATGCGTGATCGATAATTGTTCAAACGAAGCCAAGTCTAAACGAACGCGTGCGTCTTACCCTTCACTGTGGAGAAGCAAATCACCACTAATCAAATCCCTGCGATCTTTGAGAGTTGTTCTTATTCTCACAGTTTTTCTCCCTGGCTCGTTGAGAGTACGCTGGAGGCGCGATAAGGGAACGGCACCCATCCATATCACTCACACTGCATTCACTTGTAATCAAATTTACATTCAAAGCCTACGAAGTGGTACTTGCGCTAAGATACCGTATCAAAAAAACAGTCTCGCAGCAGCTGTTGGTGTGTAAATACGGCTACCAAATAGCCCCAACATCGAAAATGTATCTCGCCATTGGTTTGATAATCGCCTGTCTAACTACGGAAATCGCTGGTACGACGGCTACGCTGGTGAACATCAAAAATGGTCCAATATTGGGTGAGAAGCGTGGAGAATATTACGCATTCGAAGGAATCCCTTATGCGAAGCCTCCGGTGGGTAAGTTCCGCTTCGCATCATCGGAACTGAACGATGATCGCTGGACCGAACCGCGCAACACTACTAGCCGAGGCCCCGTATGTCTGCAGTGGAATCATCTAAATCCGAACAAAGATAAACTGGAGGGTGTGGAGGATTGTCTGTTCCTGAACGTGTACACAAGATCCATCGATCCTTCTGCCCGGTTGCCTACGATCGCATTCATCCATGGTGGTGCATTTATGTTCGGTACGGGTAACTTCTACGAGCCCGACCACATCATGCGCGGACAGATGATTCTGGTTACCTTTAACTATCGGCTCGGACCGCTCGGCTTTCTCAGCACCGAGGACGATGTGATTCCGGGCAACTATGGACTGAAAGATCAGGTAACCGCTTTACGGTGGATTCGTGAAAACATTCAACCATTCGGAGGTGATCCTAAGACTGTAAGCTTGGTGGGATACTCGGCTGGTTCTGCTAGCGTCCATCTCCATTATCTATCTCCCCTGTCGAGAGGACTGTTCAGTTCAGGCATTGGACATAGTGGATCGGCACTCAGCCCTTGGGTAATTGCCGAGCGATCGATAGAAAAGGCAGTAAGAATCGGAGCTGTACTAGGTTGCCCAACAAGAAAAACACAAGCCCTGCTGGACTGTCTACGAAAGCTACCAGCAGAAGACATCGTGCGACAAGTGCCAAACTTTCTCGACTTCCTGTACAACCCGTTCTCGCCGTTCGGGGTAGTTGTGGAGAAGGAGGGCCCTCTCAATCCTTCCCCATTCCTTACCGATACACCGCGATCCCTAATGAAGAGTGGAAAAATCGCCAAAGCGCCACTGATCATGTCGGTTACACAGGCGGAAGGTCTTTACCCAGGAGCTGAATTCATAAGCGATCCAACTTATCTGCAACAGATCGATTCCCGTTGGAATGAGCTCCTGCCAAGCATTCTTGACTATAAAGCAGCCGTTCCGGATCCTATGGAACGTGACCGTCTTTCGGAAACGATTCGGAACCGCTACTTCAAACCAGACGAACGATTAACGCTGGCAAATTTCCATAAATTAATAAGGGTACGTTGATGGTAAAAGACGAACGGAACTCTTGTTTTAACAGTCGCCTCTCTTCCTTCCACTCCAACAGATTATTTCTAACCGACTCTATTTTGCCGGGTTTACCGAGTCGATCAAGCTCATGCAACCACACATCAAGCTGTACTCATACGTGGATTATTTCAAAATTAAGTACGGCCTTGGTGAGAAGCTTTCGAGGCGCTCCGAAACCAGGAGCTTCGGTGTATCCCATGGTGAAGATGTCGATCTCATATTCCACAGCATTGCTCGTGAAAATTTGCCTTATAGCAAGGCAGAGAGAGAAGTAACTGAACATTTCGTAGCCATGTACAGTCAGTTTGCGAAAGGAAAAATGCCTCGCTTTGGCTCCAATGTGATACCTCTGCAAGATACTCCGGACAGGATCACGTACTTGAGGATCGGTTATCCTCGTTGCAGGGTGGTACGTGTTGAGAGTTTAAGTGATGAATCATTTTGGAACAGTCTTGACTTTCATGATGCTCCATACGAAACAGTTTGAGGGATCGCGATCTTTACAAACTGAAGAATGATTAGAGCTGTTGTTGGAATAGCACGTCAGTGTCGAGTCAGTATATAGAAAAAGTAAAATAAAAACCTAAAAGTCACACCAACAGATACCTTTTTACACAAACGATTCTTGTTATGCTCAAATACACGAGCATCGCATATGCGCGATCGATAATTGTTCAAACGAAGTCAAGTCTAAACGAACGCGTGCGTCTTACCCTTCACTGTGGAGAAGCAAATCACCACTAATCAAACCCCTGCGATCTTTGCGAGCTGTTTTTATTCTCACAGTTTTTCTCCCTGGCTCGTTCAGAGTACGCTGAAGGCGCGATAAGAGAACGGCACCCATCCATCTCACTCACACTGCATTCACTTGTAATCAAATTTACATTCAAAGCCTACGAAGTGGTACTTGCGCTAAGATACCGTATCAAAAAAACAGTCTCGCAGCAGCTGTTGGTGTGTAAATACGGCTACCAAATAGCCCCAACTTCGAAAATGTATCTCGCCATTGGTTTGATAATCGCCTGTCTAACGACGGAAATCGCTGCTACGGCGGCTACGCTGGTGAACATAAAAAATGGTCCAATATTGGGTGAGAAGCGTGGAGAATATTACGCATTCGAAGGAATCCCTTATGCGAAGCCTCCGGTGGGTAAGTTCCGCTTCGCAT
Source organism: Anopheles stephensi (assembly GCF_013141755.1). Classification (NCBI taxonomy): domain Eukaryota; kingdom Metazoa; phylum Arthropoda; class Insecta; order Diptera; family Culicidae; genus Anopheles; species Anopheles stephensi. Next base: position 29,833,741 of record NC_050203.1, on the reverse strand, counting down.
CATCGGAACTGAACGATGATCGCTGGACCGAACCGCGCAACACTACTAGCCGAGGCCCCGTATGTCTGCAGTGGAATCATCTAAATCCGAACAAAGATAAACTGGAGGGTGTTGAGGATTGTCTGTTCCTGAACGTGTACACAAGATCCATCGATCCTTCTGCCCGGTTGCCTACGATCGCATTCATCCATGGTGGTGCATTTATGTTCGGTACGGGTAACTTCTACGAGCCCGACCACATCATGCGCGGACAGATGATTCTGGTTACCTTTAACTATCGGCTCGGACCGCTCGGATTTCTCAGCACCGAGGACGATGTGATTCCGGGCAACTATGGACTGAAAGATCAGGTGACCGCTTTACGGTGGATTCGTGAAAACATTCATACATTTGGAGGTGATCCTAACACAGTTAGCCTGGTGGGATACTCGGCTGGTTCTGCTAGCGTCCATCTCCATTATCTATCTCCCCTGTCGAGAGGACTGTTCAGTTCAGGCATTGGACATAGCGGATCGGCACTCAGCCCTTGGGTAATTGCCGAACGATCGATAGAAAAGGCAGTAAGAATCGGAGCTGTACTAGGTTGCCCAACAAGAAAAACACAAGCCCTGCTGGACTGTCTACGAAAGCTACCAGCGGAAGACATCGTGCGACAAGTGCCAAACTTTCTCGACTTCCTGTACAACCCGTTCTCGCCGTTCGGGGTAGTTGTGGAGAAGGAGGGCCCTCTCAATCCTTCCCCATTCCTTACCGATACACCGCGATCCTTAATGAAAAGTGGAAAAATCGCCAAAGCGCCACTGATCATGTCAGTTACACAGGCCGAAGGTCTTTATCCAGGAGCTGAATTCATAAGCGATCCTACCTATCTGGAACAGATCGATTCCCGTTGGAATGAGCTCCTGCCAAGCATTCTCGATTACAAGACAGCCGTTACTGATCCGAAGAAGCGTGACCGTCTGTCGGAAATGATTCGGAACCACTACTTCAAACCAGACGAACGATTGACGTTGGAAAATTTCAATGTACTCATACAGGTAATGGGTGAAAAGCTATAGCGTATATCAGACTCTACTAACAGTATCTTTTTGACTTTTTAGATCATTTCCAACCGACTATACTTTGCAGGAGTTACCGAATCGGCAAAGCTGATGCACCCGTTCACCAACTTGTATCTGTACTACGATCTGTACAAAGCCGTGTACGGTGTTGGGGAGGCTCTATCCCATCAAGATGAACCAGCATTGCTGGGAGTTGCACACGGTGATGATGTCCTGCTAATATTCCCAAGCGTCCTACGCGACGACGTACCGTACACGGAAGAGGAAATGATGGTGGTCGATAGATTTGTAGCCATGTACGAGTCTTTTGTCAAAGGAGATAAGCCACGGTTTGGTACTTACGAGCTACCGATGCAAGATTCTGACGATAAGGTGGTGTTTTTGAGCCTCAACTACCCACAAAGTGAAATTGTGCGATCGGAAGGAATGAGTGATGAGATGTTTTGGAACACGCTTGATTTTAACGATGGACCATATGCATCAACCGCTGAACAAATGCATACCGAGCTGTAGGTTTAGGGACAAACGGAAGAATATCGCAAAAAGCAGCTCTTAAAACAATCCCAAGAGGAAGGCTTTGCAAAATATTTTTACTAAAGATCTGTATAGATATAATTTAACGCCTGCCATTTTGAACTATTTGCTAACATCAAATAGATAAAATAAAATGGCGGCACTTTATGATTCTAAGCCTTCAGGTAAATTGAACAAAAGGTGTTAAACCGATCGTTTTATATACGGTTAAAGCAATAAAGAAGGGCAGTGGTCTCAGGGGCAAAACTAGGCTATTGTACCATTGTACCATAAGATTCTTCTGGTTTAATGTGACCTGGAAATGCATGTCCCTTGTATACCTGGAACGCCCATAGCCACGGCAACTGCATTTCAATCTGCCCAACAAATATAGCTCCGTATGGCGGATACCGATACCGATGCAGCATCTGCTTTAAACGAATCAGTAAGTAGCTTCGCAGATAAGATTAAAGCGCACATACCTGCCTCGGGAACGAGAGCAGAGCAAAAAGCAACGGCCTAGGTAGCAAAACGTTCAGTTTATGTGAAAGCATCGTACCGTAACGATTACCGCACAGGGCCAGTGTTTGATAAGATTACCCATCCTCCTTCAGAACGTTGTTGGCCCAGTGTGGGCCTTCCTTCATCACAACCTATCGAGGGCAATGGTAAAGCTTCGGCAAACCAACGGGCTACGATTAGCACTGATCGTCAGCTGTGTCTGTGGCACACTAGCAGCTACTGAACCACCGGTAGTGAAGATAGAGAATGGTCCAATTATTGGCGAAGATCGTGGAGACTATGTCGCCTTCGAAGGCATCCCTTACGCGAAACCTCCCATCGGCGAGCGTCGATTTGCTGCGCCGGTGCTCAACGACGAGACGTGGAGTGAGCCACGCAACACATCCAGCCTTGGCCCGTTCTGCATGCAATGGAGCCATTCGATCAAGGGAAAGGATAAGCTGTTCGGCGAGGAAGACTGTCTGTACCTGAACGTCTACACGACCTCACTGCAGGAATCGGCCACTCGGGGTCTGTCAACGCTGCTCTACATCCACGGCGGTGCGTTTATGTTCGGGGGCGGTGGATTCTTTTCCCCCAAGCACGTCCTGCGCAAACCGATGATCATGGTCACGTTTAACTATCGGGTCGGTCCGCTCGGTTTTCTCAGCACCGAGGACGATGTGATACCGGGTAACTTTGGGCTAAAAGATCAGGTAACGGCCCTGCAGTGGGTAAAGCGAAACATCCATCACTTCGGTGGTGATCCGAACCGGGTTACGCTGGTTGGCTTTTCTGCCGGTGGTGCAAGCGTCCATCTCCACTACCTGTCGCCGATGTCGCGTGGACTGTTTCAGAACGGAATTGCCCACAGCGGTACCGCCCTTAATCCGTGGGTGATGGTAGAAGATTCCGCTCGCAAAGCGCTGCAGATAGCGCAGGGTTTGGGTTGTCCGGTAGAGGATCGATCGAGCAGCCAAGCGATACTTTCATGTTTGCGCGATCGCCCGGCAGAAGATATCGTGCGACAGGTGCCCTTTCTGCTGGACTATCTGTACAATCCGTTCTCACCGCTCGGGGTAGTGATCGAGAAGCAGAGCAAGCTCAACCGACGCCCATTCTTAGCCGAACATCCGGCGGTACTCTCACGGAAGGGCAAATTAACGAAAGTTCCACTGATACTGTCGGTAACGCAGGGTGAAGGTTTGTATCCGGGCGGAGAGTTTATAAGTCAACCGGAATACCTGCAAGACATCGATACGCGCTGGTACGATCTACTGCCAAGCATTTTGGACTACAAAACTGCCGTGCCGGACGTGAAAAGGCGAGACGAGCTATCGAAAGCGATCAGCGATCGTTACTTCGGACCCGAGCGCAAACTTTCCTTGGACAACTTTCGGGATTTTGTATCGGTAAGCACAATATTGTAGTACAAGCGGAAGGGACCGACCCTAATATTCTCTCCGCTTTCTTACAGATTCTATCGAACCGCTTGTTCTTTGCCGGTGTCACAAAGACGGCAAAACTTCTGCAACCACACATGCCGGTTTATTTCTACTACTTCAACTTTAAGACGAAGTACGGCATCGGTGAGCTTATGTCCGGAACGAGCGAAAACTATGGTGTAGCACACGGCGAGGACGTTCTGCTCGTACTTCCGTCCGGCATGCGGGACAACGTTCCACTGAGCAAGGCAGAGCGGCGCGTCATTTCCAACTTCGTAACGCTCTACGACACATTCACGCAAGGACTGGAGCCCAAATATGGTGGCTATGTACTTCCGGTGCAAAACATCACCGGAAAGCTGCAGTACATGGAGGTGAAGGAACCGGACTGTGAGATGTGCGGCCTGCCGAAGACGGCGTACGGTGTCGGGGATGAACAGTTCTGGGACACGCTAGACTTTAACGATGAACCACCGCCGCAGCGAAAGGTTGTTCAACGCGACCAGCCTCACACCGAGCTGTGATGGTGGTGGCATATTACATCATGCTCTTTAGAAACCGGACCATGTCCGCCAAACCATGCTCTCGAACCAATGAAATGTAATTAGACGATAACCGGGGACGCTGGGAAGTTGTAGACGCAAATAAGCTAACGAGGGCATTGTCTTATCAAATAAAAACAGCGCCCCGTATGTTGGCCGTTACTGTTTAGATGAGATAATTTTTGACTTTGCAGGCTCTGGAGCGGTGACTGTAGATTCGCTTTTACGAACATTCTTCATTGTGTCTTCGCATCTAACGATCATGTCGTTCCTCCCCTACTACAGGTCGACGTTTGTGCTGCTCTCAATCTTCATCCTTGAAGGATTCTCCACCGCAACGGAAGTGAGTGTGACAATAAAGAATGGTCCTATCGTAGGTACACAGCACGTGGGACATTTCGCGTTCGAAGGCATACCGTACGCAAAGCCTCCGATCGGAAACCGACGTTTCGCTGGCTCCGAACTGAACGATGAGCGTTGGCACGAACCCAAGAACACCACCCGCGTTGGTCCGGTTTGTCTGCAGTGGTCTCACCTAAAACCCGGCACCGATAAACTAGAGGGGGCCGAGGATTGTCTATTTCTGAACGTCTACACACCGACGCTCTCGGTGGACGCTTCACTACCGACGATCGTGCATCTGCACGGTGGTGCGTTCATGTACGGTGGCGGCGGATACTTTAGGCCCGATTTTCTAATCAAACGACACCTAATATTGGTCACCGTAAACTACCGGCTTGGTCCGTTAGGGTTTCTCAGCACGGAAGACGACGTGATCGCGGGCAACTTTGGCTTGAAGGATCAGGTGACGGCGCTGCAGTGGGTACAGCAAAACATTCGATTCTTTGGCGGTGATGCTGGCAAGGTGACACTGTCCGGCTTCTCGGCCGGTTCGGCCAGTGTTCATCTGCACTATCTATCTACCCTTTCGCGGGGACTGTTCCAACGTTCCATCGGTCACAGTGGTTCGGCACTGAATCCTTGGGTGATGGTAGAACGGGCAGCGGAAAAGGCTAAACTAATAGCTGCCGGAGCGGGCTGTTCACCGGACAGCCCTAGCAAAGAACTGTTGCAATGCTTACGTCAACTGCCGGCCGAACAAATTGTGCGCCAATTGCCGAAATTGCAAGACTTTCTGTACAATCCCTACTCGCCGCTGGGTGTTGTGGTTGAAAAGCGTGGCAAACACAACCCAGCACCCTTCCTGGCGGAAGATCCGCGACAGTTGACTCGCGCCGGAAAGATGGCCAAGGTACCGTTGCTGCTTTCCGTCACCGAAGCGGAAGGTTTGTATCCGGCGGCGGAATTTTTCAGCAACGTGAGCTACCTTCGCCACATAAACGACCACTGGAACGAGGTAGTGCCAAGCATCCTGGACTACAAGTATGCCGTCCAGGCCAGCCACCAGAGGGACGCTCTATCGCAAGTGATACGAGCACACTATTTGGGGAGCGAGCAGCTAAGCGAACGAACTTTTCCTCAATTCGTACGGGTAAGTCGCTGGGCCATAGTGCAACTTTTACGAAGCAAAAAAAGATTGAAAAAACTTCATTCCTCTCGCAGCTAGTCTCCAACCGACTGTTCTTTGCTGGCGTTACGGAAGCGGCCAAACTGATGCAACCGCACATCCCAGTCTACTTCTACTTGGACCATTACAAAGCAACGTACGGCCTGTCGGAAGCACTGTCTGGCTCTGGCCAGTACCTGGGTGTACCTCACGGCGAGGACATTTTGCTCATTTTCCCCAGCAGTCTTCGCGACGGTTATCCGTACACGGTGCAGGAGCTGGATATGGTGGCAAAGTTTTGCGATTTGTACGAATCGTTTGCCCTAGGCTATCAACCACGATTCGGCAACCTGGCACTGCCGGTACAGGAAGACCCGGAACGTTTAACATATCTGCAGATCAACTATCCCAACAGTACGATCGTAACGTCCGATTTCTTAAGCGATGAGCCTTTCTGGAACATTTTAAATTTTAATGAAACCTACGTCGTGCCGAGAGATTGAACGAAGCCGGCCCTAACTACGCGACGAAGATCGAACCAATAGGAGCAAATAAAAGAAACTCACCCTGTCCTGCAACAGTATTGTGTTGTACCGTTCGTTTGCCACCGAACCGATCAAACTTAGCCCCGGCCGGATGGGATGCTTCGTCCCTTGGATATTCAAATGCATCTACAAAAACACGGTCGCAAACGGCCAATGGAAGAATGGGAAAGGTCTGTGACTATCGAAGTTGCCGCGGGAATCGATGTTGGCAAAGGCTACTTACGTTGGAAATCGAGTCGAACAGACTTGTACGAAAAACACTTACACCAAACACATCACCATGTACGCGTATTTTCACGACATTGCACCATAAACAACACAGCTGCAGGATTGTTTTGCGTCGTCGGGGCACTTTGTCGTTTGTGGTTCCCGCTGTTTTTGTTCGCAGATGTCAACGCGCGATGCGTGTACAGTGATGCTCAAGCCAGTTGACTATTTGCGGTTGTTTTGATAAAATGAAGAAAAAGAAATGTTAAAATATTGAGCGTAGAAATTACGTTGCGTTTTTCATTGCTTTTGCTATTCTGCGGGGGAGCATAAACATATTTTCGTAGCATTGTCTAAAACCTTAAAAAAGAGTTAAAATTTCTTGCTTTACAAGAAGTTTGCGTAACCAAAAAAAACAAATAGAAGTATTTTTGTTAGCAATATTTTCCACAATAACTTCATAAACAGCTAAAGCACTTTTCTCACAACTTTTTCGGTGCAAAATGCTGAACAAATGCCGTGACCATCGTTCCACACAGGTGCGGAATTCGCGGCCCAACGTCTTGACAGCCGTCAAACGCTGAAAAACGTGGTAAATGACAGTTCGAGCACATGCTTTTTCTTGGCCAGCAAAAAGGAGGAAAGAAAAATAAAATAAACAGCCAACTGCGTGTGTCGCGCTTCCAAGGCACGAGCGGGCCGATCATTCCTCCTGCAGTCATCGTGTTGTGCGGTGCTGTCCGAATCTGTTCCTTCGTTCTCATCAAAATGGCTGCCCTCAGTGATGCTGTTCTCGATGCGCTGGTATTCGAGCATCTGTCGAAGAAAGACAAAACTTTTGCCGCTGTATTCCAGAAAAAGTTCAAATCGGTACGTACATCTCGGTGTGTGTAGTGTTATTCGGTGCAAAGTGGAAATAATTTACGGGTTAATGAGACTTTCCGGTTGCCACCACCCGGCATGCGGTCCCACGTGTTTCAGTGTGTGCTAGTGGGGCTGGGGGTGGAGTGGTTTGACGCAGTTAATACAATTATCGCTTACTTCGTGGAATTTAATCAGAAACAATCGATTTTTCTTAGCGAAATGTGTTTGCGGGGTTAACAGTTTGCTGGGAAAATAACATTTTTCCTGCTGCTGTTGCATATTGTCTGCTGCGGCCGCATTATCCGCCGCGAAGCATGGTGTGTGACGCCTTATGTTGGCTGCCATGCGGTTTTGTTCTTCTTCCTATTGGCCCGCCCCGCATGCCCATGCGTCGTCGTTGGGGGAGGCAGTAAATACCGCGTGTTGGTAGAGACCTTGAATATGAATCATTTATTTTTTGTTTAGTTTTACTTCTTGAAACTCTTCCGGGGGATCGTCACACGTTCGGAGTAGTTCAGGTGGACTTGGAGGTTATGTTTTCTCCTCGACCTTAATACCTACTCCAATACTATACGTCTGCCGGAATCGCGCCTCTGTCTGGGATTGATTGGTCCATTCGTACTATCACCTGTGTTTTGGCAACGATTCCAAACATTTTCTTTCCCCACCATTAAGTTCCAATCGGGAAAAGCGTCCCCATACATAACCCAACAAAAATGTGCCCATGTGCTAAACACTGTGTTTTTTTCTTTTTTCTGCAGCCCTCGTTGCCGAAAGGTGCACCGAAGCTAGATGAAATAGTTAAGCACTATCAGTCCACGAAACAGAAGCTTTCGGCCAGCAGTAAGCAGCAGCCGGCTCAGGATGACGATGAAGACGAGGAAGAAGAGTCCGACGAGGATGAGGAGGAGGAAACTCCGGCTCCAGCAGCAAATGGCAAAGCGCTAAACGGCAAGAAGGCGGCAAATGGCAAAGCCGCGGCCAAAAAAGCACAGGAAGAATCGGAAGACGAGGACGATGAAGATGAGGACGAGGATGACGAGGATGACGATGAAGCGCCGGCCCCAAAGGTTGGTGCAGGCGTGAAAGCCAAATCGAAGGTGACACCCCTCGTTAAAAAACCACAGCAGGAAGAATCTGATGACGAGGATGAGGATGACGATGAGGATGATGATGAGGATGATGAAGAAGAGGCGCCTGCACCACCGAAGCAGCAAAAGTCAGCCAAAGTAGCTGGACAGAAACGTAAAGCACAGGACGAGGACGAAGAAGAGGAAGATGATGAAGATGAGGAGGAGGATGAGGAAGACGACGAGGAGGAGGTGGCACAAAAGCCAAAAGCAGCAGCGACAAAGAAAGCCAACAACGCCGACAAAGCGAATCAGCAACAGAAGAATGGAAAGGTAAGGCAAAATACGATTTTCCTTTTACCGTAGTTAGACTTGAAGTAAACTTTTGGTGGCAAGTTCATATTTCACAAAGCGTTTCCACTATACTACGCCTGTGGCCCTGTTTTAGACCATTTTTTTTTATTTCCATCTTTCACCTAAAAGTTGGTACACCATCGATTCAAGTAGGAAAATTGTAGTTGTTAAACCGTTTGCTCTTGAATGAAACAACCAATTAGGGTTTTTGATGTGTGCATAGTGGCTTGCGAGATATATTGTACTGTTTTGCTCACTCTCGCGCTCTCTCCAAGCCCCCAGTTTAATCTATTAATGCCCTCGGCGAACTTGTTGCGCCACTTGCCATTTTAGATAGAAAGATAGAAATAGAGAAAATGCACTCATTCTTTACTCCTCCGGACGGACCGGAAAGTTCAGTGTTAGAGCTAAAACCATTTGGTAGAAACAAATTCAAAATATGAACTAAGGATCCAACCATTCCGTTGCCCTAAGTTTCCCTATCTACACTATATTACTTCGCATACATCAAATTATAAATTCGTTCGAATATGTTGTCTGAGCTGGTGAAGAAGAAGAAGTGCTAACATTTTCTCTATTTCTTTCTTTTCTATTTTCATTGCATCGTCGTCCATGGCCTGCTGATTGGGTGGGATCGCGCGCGCTCTCTCCATCTCACACACACACACACACAGAATGATAGAAAGTCATTTGGCGGCTTTGACAATCAGAACGCCGACAACAAGAGGCCCGGGGATTGGGATTGTAGTGGTTGCGGTGTGTCGAACTTCAAATCGCGCGAAGTCTGCTTCAAATGCTCGCAGGCAAACCCGAATCCACCAGAAAAATGGAGCTGCCCGACCTGTCGGTTTGATAACTTTTCAAGCCGTTGGAGCTGCTTGAAGTGTCAGACGAAAAATCCCAACGACACGGGACCAAAACCCCGCCGAAGCTTTGACGAGAACGGTGGCGGTCGCGGCGGCGGTGGTGGTCGTGGCGGTCGCGGAGGACGTGGAGGCGGTGGCTTCCGTGGTGGTGCGGGTGGTCGAGGTGGAGGAGGCTTCCGTGGTGGACGGGGGGGTGAACGGGGTGGTGGTTTCCGTGGACGCGGCGGTCGTGGAGGACGTCCCAGCTTCGATGGCAACGGAGCCCCACCCAACAAAAAGATGTCGTTTGGCGATGAATAATTGGGGTTAATTCTTAGAACTACGAGTTTGGTGTCCATTAGCATCCATCGTAGAGCGAGGGAACGTATAGCTTATGTATATATATCCTTCGTTTTAAGTCACTACATTACATGTTTTCAATGCAAATATCGTTCGGTTTCTGCTTAACGAACGAGCCCAAAAATTACGGATGGTTTTTTTTTTCTCCCACAGTTAGTTTCTAAGAGAGGACAGTTTTATTAGGGGTACATGTGCGCATGTTGTAGCATTGAAAGCGACAGGATTAGGTTCAGGAAAACAGCAGAAACAACAACGTCAAAGGTCATCTTTCATCAGCCCTAGCTATGTTTGCGGTGGATTAAATTCATCGCAAATGTATATTGACATCTTAAAGATAACCTGTAGAATCTGTTCTACCGCATTCTTGATAAAACGCAAGAAGCCGAGTGAAAGGCCAGGCACCCGTGCATAGTTTCTAACACTGCTAAAGAATGTAAACAGATACCCGACGTAACACCGTGGTATTCGGAATGTGTTGTTGTATGTGTGTGTTGTTCTATGTCCCTGCCTTGACGCTGGCTTCGTACATTTCTTACTTTTGTCGTACAAATAAATAATCATCTCGATAACCAACAAATTTGCCTTACCTACTGTGTGTGTATGTACTTTTATTAAGTGCTTTATTTCATGCAGCATTTTGTAGTTGTAGTTGTGTACACTAGCGCACTTCTACCGATATGATATTCAGAGTAAAAAGTACAATTTTTAGTTATGGATTCATTTGGCTGTTTAATAATACTATATTGTATCTTAACGTTAAATCATAAATTTCCATTCCCTCTATTTCACGCAGGCCATCGTTAATGGAAAACCTATGACGAATGGGGTACCGGTTGTGAATGGAAATGCAACACAATCGGGCAAGATGGGAGCTACCGTGGCCAAGAAGGCAGAGTCGTCGGATGATAGCTCTGATGATAGTTCAGAGGAGGATTCAAAACCAGCGGTTAAAAAACCTGCTCTAGCTGCCACGCCAAATGCCAAGACTCCTCCAGTAAAGGCGGCGACCCCAGCAGCTGCAGCAAAGAAACAGCAGGATGAATCCAGCAGCGAGGAAGATTCTTCTGATGATGAAGCACCGGCGAAGAAGCCAGCAGTAGCTGCGGCGAAAACCCCGGCGAAGACCCCTGCAAAGGCACCAGCTGCTGCGGCAAAGAAAGCAGAGTCGTCGGAAGATAGCTCTGACGACAGCTCAGAGGAGGATTCGAAACCAGCGGCTAAGAAACCGGCTCTAGCTGCTACGCCAAATGCCAAGACTCCAGCAAAGATGGCGACTCCAGTAGCAGCAGCAGCAAAGAAACAGCAGGATGAATCCAGCAGCGAGGAAGATTCTTCTGAAGATGAAGCACCGGCGAAGAAGCCAGCAGTAGCTGCGGCGAAAACCCCTGCAAAGTCAACGGCTGCTGCAGCAAAGAAAGCAGAGTCGTCGGATGATAGCTCTGACGACAGCTCAGAGGAGGATTCAAAACCAGCGGCTAAGAAACCGGTTGTAGCTGCCACGCCAAATGCCAAGACTCCAGTAAAGGCGGCGACCCCAGCAGCAGCAGCAAAGAAACAGCAAGATGAATCCAGCAGCGAGGATGATTCTTCTGAAGATGAAGCACCGGCGAAGAAGCCAGCAGTAGCTGCGGCGAAAACCCCGGCGAATACCCCTGCAAAGGCACCAGCTGCTGCAGCAAAGAAGGCAGAGTCGTCGGATGATAGCTCTGATGATAGCTCAGAAGAGGATTCGAAACCAGCGGCTAAGAAACCGGCAGTAGCTGCGGCGAAAACCCCTGCAAAGGCACCGGCTGCTGCAGCAAAGAAAGCAGAGTCGTCGGATGATAGCTCTGACGACAGCTCAGAGGAGGATTCAAAACCAGCGGCTAAGAAACCGGCTCTAGCTGCTACGCCAAATGCCAAGACTCCAGCAAAGATGGCGACTCCAGTAGCAGCAGCAGCAAAGAAACAGCAGGATGAATCCAGCAGCGAGGAAGATTCTTCTGAAGATGAAGCACCGGCGAAGAAGCCAGCAGTAGCTGCGGCGAAAACCCCTGCAAAGTCAACGGCTGCTGCAGCAAAGAAAGCAGAGTCGTCGGATGATAGCTCTGACGACAGCTCAGAGGAGGATTCAAAACCAGCGGCTAAGAAACCGGTTGTAGCTGCCACGCCAAATGCCAAGACTCCAGTAAAGGCGGCGACCCCAGCAGCAGCAGCAAAGAAACAGCAAGATGAATCCAGCAGCGAGGATGATTCTTCTGAAGATGAAGCACCGGCGAAGAAGCCAGCAGTAGCTGCGGCGAAAACCCCGGCGAATACCCCTGCAAAGGCACCAGCTGCTGCAGCAAAGAAGGCAGAGTCGTCGGATGATAGCTCTGATGATAGCTCAGAAGAGGATTCGAAACCAGCGGCTAAGAAACCGGCAGTAGCTGCGGCGAAAACCCCTGCAAAGGCACCGGCTGCTGCAGCAAAGAAAGCAGAGTCGTCGGATGATAGCTCTGACGACAGCTCAGAGGAGGATTCAAAACCAGCGGCTAAGAAACCGGTTGTAGCTGCCACGCCAAATGCCAAGACTCCAGTAAAGGCGGCGACCCCAGCAGCAGCAGCAAAGAAACAGCAAGATGAATCCAGCAGCGAGGATGATTCTTCTGAAGATGAAGCACCGGCGAAGAAGCCAGCAGTAGCTGCGGCGAAAACCCCGGCGAAGACCCCTGCAAAGGCTCCAGCTGCTGCGGCAAAGAAGGCAGAGTCGTCAGAAGATAGCTCTGACGACAGCTCGGAGGAGGATTCGAAACCAGCGGCTAAGAAACCAGCTCTAGCTGCCACGCCAAATGCCAAGACTCCTCCAGTAAAGGCGGTGACCCCAGCAGCAGCAGCAAAGAAACAGCAAGAGGAATCCAGCAGCGAGGAAGATTCTTCTGAAGATGAAACACCGGCGAAGAAGCCAGCAGTAGCTGCGGCGAAAACCCCGGCAAAGACCCCTGCAAAGTCACCGGCTGCTGCGGCAAAGAAAGCAGAGTCGTCGGAAGATAGCTCTGATGACAGCTCAGAGGAGGATTCAAAACCAGCGGCTAAGAAACCGGTTGTAGCTGCCACGCCAAATGCCAAGACTCCAGCAAAGATGGCGACTCCAGTAGCAGCAGCAGCAAAGAAACAGCAGGATGAATCCAGCAGCGAGGAAGATTCTTCTGAAGATGAAGCACCGGCAAAGAAACCAGCAGTAGCTGTGGCGAAAACCCCGGCGAAAACTCCTGCAAAGGCACCAGCTGCTGCAGCAAATAAGGCAGAGTCGTCGGAAGATAGCTCTGATGACAGCTCAGAGGAGGATTCGAAACCAGCGGCTAAGAAACCGGTTGTAGCTGCCACGCCAAATGCCAAGACTCCAGTAAAGGCGGCGACCCCAGCAGCAGCAGCAAAGAAACAGCAGGATGAATCCAGCAGCGAGGAAGATTCTTCTGAAGATGAAGCACCGGCAAAGAAACCTGCAGTAGCCGCGGCGAAAACCCCTGCAAAGTCACCGGCTGCTGCAGCAAAGAAGGCAGAGTCGTCGGAAGATAGCTCTGACGACAGCTCAGAGGAGGATTCGAAACCAGCGGCTAAGAAACCGGCTCTAGCTGCCACGCCAAATGCCAAGAGACCGGCAAAGGTGGCGACTCCCGCAGCAGCAGCAAAGAAACAGCAGGAGGAATCCAGCAGCGAGGAAGATTCTTCTGAAGATGAAGCACCAGCAAAGAAGCCAGCAGTAGCCGCGGCGAAAACCCCTGCAAAGGCGCCAGCAGCAACAGCAAAGAAAGCAGAGTCGTCGGAAGATAGCTCTGATGACAGCTCAGAGGAGGATTCAAAACCTGCGGCTAAGAAACCGGCAGTAGCCGCGGCGAAAACCCCTGCAAAGTCACCGGCTACTGCAGCAAAGAAAGCAGAGTCGTCGGAAGATAGCTCTGATGACAGCTCAGAGGAGGATTCGAAACCAGCTGCTAAGAAACCTGCTCTAGCTGCTACGCCAAATGCCAAGACTCCAGCAAAGATGGCGACTCCAGTAGCAGCAGCAGCAAAGAAACAGCAGGATGAATCCAGCAGCGAGGAAGATTCTTCTGAAGATGAAGCACCGGCGAAGAAGCCAGCTGCTCCTAAGAATCCGGTAGCGGCAACCGCTAAACGGAAAGCAGAGTCGTCAGATGAATCAGACAGCTCGGACGAAGAACCACCAGCCGCAAAGAAAGCTGCGTTATTAAATTCCTCCACTCCGAAGGCTGCTGTAAAAGCAGCAAAGGAAGAATCGTCTTCGGACTCAGAATCGGAGGAAGAGGAGGATACAGGTTCCGCAAAGGCGAAACAATCAGCTAATCAGGTGGGCCAGAAAAGAAAGATGGAAGAACAGGAACAGAGCAATCCACCAGCAAAGAAAGTGAACAACTACAGCAACTTTGTACGGGCCAGTGATCAACAGGAAAGCCACGAAAACAACCAGGTATGTAGAGATTGATTAACATTTCGTTGCGTCATTGATCCCCTGACGACACTACGATAACATCAGAATCACACATTTCACATGAATGTATTATAGTGATGGGCGCTCGGAATCGCAACTACTTGGTACCGTTTTCGTTGTCGGAATAGGTTCCGATTCCGATTCAGGGTCCAATTCCGAATGCAGTCCAAGACCGAAATCAAGCACGGAACCAAATCCGGAATTAATCACAATTACGATTAGGGAACAAATTCCAGTGCCAAACTTCTTCTTATTCCTCTGTTGCCTTACGATCTCGCTACATTTTAAGCTTACTAAGTTGAGCTGCTTTTCCACATTTTCTGTTCTCGGCTAAAATCTTAATAAAGACTCGCTTTTCGCGACCGAGATACCCAAAATTTAAGTAAAGGGCAGACTAAAATGAGGGTAAAAGCCTCGATAAGGCCACCCCTAGAATCTTTTGTGTGCAGCACTGTGGCCTGTCATTTTTATTGCACAGTGGGATTTTTGTATGGTCATAACTTGATTGATATAAACATTGTGCATTGTTCCTGAATACTGTTACTGGACAGCGAGTAGAGCATGATTGTAAAAAGTGATTTGAAATGCTATTATTCATATTTTTCCTCCTTTTCTGCGGTAAAAGACTCGAGAAGGCCCCCCCTCCCCCCCCTAGAATCTTTTGTGTGCAGCACTGTGGCCTGTCATTTTTGTTGTACAGTGGGATTTCTGTATGGTCAACACCCATTTGATGTAAACATTGTGCATTGTTCCTTAATACTGTTAATAGACAGCGAGTAGAACTTGATAAAATACATTGTAACAAGTGCTTTGAGATTATGATATTCTTATGTTTCCTCCTCTGCTGAATATCAATGCAAGGTAACAAGTATTCATCGAATTACTGTTCCGTTACCGCCCGAGAACGCCGTGCATGTTTTAGGCCCGATTGTTCACCCCTAGTGCGACCGAAAATTAGTACGAAGCTCCTGTAAGCCAAAAAGAATGGTAGGGTTAGCGGAGAGGGGGTTTTAATCAAATAATAACAATATTTTATTCGACTTTCTTCAACCAATTTTGACCACACTGAAAGCACACTGTGAAGTTTTCGCGACGTGTACTGCGGATTGCATACCTTTAGGCGTATATCCTATAGTGCCTAACAAAGTTTGTCAGGGGGGGCCTTCTCGAGTCTTTTACCTTTTCTGCATATCTATGCCCGTTAACAAGTATCCATCGAACCAATGTTCCGTTACAGTCCGGGAACACCGTGTATGTTGTAAGCCTGATTGGTCCCTCCTAGCGTCACCAAAAATTATTACGTAGCTCCTGTAAGC
Organism: Anopheles stephensi; assembly: GCF_013141755.1. Classification (NCBI taxonomy): domain Eukaryota; kingdom Metazoa; phylum Arthropoda; class Insecta; order Diptera; family Culicidae; genus Anopheles; species Anopheles stephensi. Next base: position 29,818,143 of record NC_050203.1, on the reverse strand, counting down.
CATTAAAAATGGTCAGGATAGCGGGAGGGGGATTTAATCGAATAATAAGCAATATTTCATTCGACTTTATTCAACCATTTTTGACCACACTGAAAGCACACTGTGAAGCTTTCGCAACGTGTACTGCGGATTGCATACATTCAGGCGTAAATCCTACAGTGCCTTACAAATTTTGTCAGGGGGGGGGGACTTCTAGAGTCTTTTACCTTAAAAAGTAATAGCAACAAATATAAATAAACAAATAAAAATTCAATTCCTCATCTGATTCCGGATTCGACTCCGGCACCGATTCCGGAATCAGATCGTCTCGGGAACCGGATCCGGAATCAGTTCCGAAATTGATTCCAAACCTACTCTTCGGAATCGATTCCGGAAAATTTTGAGCGCTCCGGAATCGATTCCGCAAAATTTTGAGCGCTCCGGAATCGATTCCGCACAATTCTGAGCGCTCCTCAATCGATTCCGCAAAATTCGAAGAGCTCCTCAATCGATTCCGTAAAATTCGGAGCGCTCCGGAATCGATTCTGACCAAACAATCATGAGACGCCCATCACTAATGCATTATCTGGACTGGACTCGTCGTATGGCTCAGTAGTAGGTCGAAGAAAGGAATCACCAGTACAGGAGTTTTATTCAGATGAAAAGTGTAGGGTGTGTGTCCCCTACATGTTGCCCGTGCAGAACTTTTTCCATTCAGTTCCGGTGGGATTTGATGTTTAATGTTAATTTGTATCCCTCCTAAATTTCAGTTTCAAACTCCACCACAAAAAACGCCACTCAGCAAACAGAATGGTGGTGGAAGCGCTAGCAGCGGTTTCGGCAGCGGCCACAAATCGTTCACCAACAGCGATGAAGCGCGTGGCGTAAACCGATTCCGACGCGTGCGCGAGGAAGAAATCGAAATTGACCATCGGCTAAAGGATAACTCGTACGAAGCTAAGGTAAGCAGCATATTAATCCGTGTGCGGACATATGGATATGGAGGCTTGAGGTAATATCATAATTTGCGATCAATCACCGTTCGTTTCGCGTTCGTCCGTTCGTTCGCTCTATACACTGCTTGCTTGCATACCTTCTTCTTCTTCCTCCTTGGCACTACAACCTCGAGAGGTCTCGGCCTGCCATTGCTGGCTTTCTGTGACGTACGGGGCAGGCGGTCTGGATGGGATTTGAACCCCGGCCCTACCCCGTGTTAAGACTGGCGCCGCTGTCGCCTCGGCGATCGGACCTCCTTCCTTGCATACCACACACGATCATTTCCTGTGCTGAGACCGATTTTCTGTTCCTTTGGTAAGGATTGCACCTTTGGAAATCTTAGGATTGTTTCTGAAAGGGATTTGGTTGGAGTAGTTAAATGGTAATGCGATACGCTATATGGGGTGCAGGTTGTTGCTGCCAATGTTTGCAGTTCGTTTGCCTAACGAGGACGCGCCAGTGCGACGGAATGTGGGAGATGGTAGATTATGATTTCTTCACGCTCTCCTCCATTCCGTTGTCACGTAAACCTTTCGGGCGACCCCACAATCACTTACCACAATCTCCTTATCTGTTGTACTGTATACGTATGTACTGGTCAGCCACCAACCGCTGCAAGACCGCGGCCAACCATACCAAACGAACGGCGCGGTGAGTGGAAATGTAGCTCCTGCGATGCAGTGAACTATGCGGTGCGGCGACTCTGTGCAAACTGCAAGCTGGCACGCACGTCCTGGAAGTGTCACGAATGTTACGAGCAGAACGTGGTGAACGATCCGTTGCAGGATGCTTGCCAAGTGTGTACAACTACCGCACCGTACGTCTCCGGACGGCAGCTGGACGAGCTGAAAGGACAGTGGAAGTGTCTGCTGTGTGAACGGTGGAACAAGGAGAGTTTTTCCACGTGTTTCTGTGCCAAGCACACTTTCGTAGAGAGTGTGAAAACCCGAAAACGCACGCGCGTTGCCTTTCCGGTGAAGCTGGGCGATTGGCATTGTGCCGATTGTGGTAATCATAATTTTGCCAAAAACTTGAAATGCAATCGGTGCTACGCCGTGAAACCGGTGACGGCGGACACACTCGCCACTGAGTAGCGGGCAGAACTCGGTACAGAAACACGCCGGTTGATCGCCAATTTTTTATTTTATGCATTTCTCAAACTGCGTACGTATGTCCTGCCGTTGTTAACATGATCAGATTGTAATGTGTGTGTGTGTTCTTGTTTTTTTTTTGTCTCTCTTTTTACAGCAAAATGGCTACGGCTCGTACGGTGAACGGGCAAACCAGATCCTAAAGCACACCAAGGGCAAATCGTTCCGTGCGGAAAAGACGAAAAAGAAGCGTTCCGGATACACGGGAGGACTTATCGATACATCGGTAAATTCCATCAAGTTCGATGACTAGAGTGTTGCGATCGCTGCCTGGGTTGGCGAGAGCTGCACACAGCAAGGATTTTACCTATATATGTATATGTTGCTGTTTAGGTTAAGCAAAGTTATGAAAGCGGAATATAGCCGTTGCACGTGGCGTCACGAAAAAAAAATATCTCAAATTGAGGTGCGTGCAGCATCGCGAAGGTACCAAATTTTCCGTTCTTTGTGGTTTTTTCGTCCAGTTTTCGATTTTGTTGTAGGAAAAATTCCGCTACATCCATTTTAGTAACATCCAATTCTGTAACAACCTAATTTAGTCAGGCAAAAGATGTGGATAGTTCATTATCCATGCGCTTCGGAAAGTGTAAGGGGCGAAGTTAAATGTTTAAACATTTTACTCGTGTATTAGGCGGGACATGCATTTTGTACTACACAGATAACATTAGCTCCCTTTGCCCTCAGTATATGTCTGCAATCAATCGATGGATATTGATCATGGCAGTAAAACTCGCAATCGAAGGGTTTTGTTTGTAAAAAACCTAATAAAATATTATATCGTAAACCTATCCTACCATACACAATGCCGTGTGTGTAGATGTAAATCAAATAATCGCACGTATATATAACCCCCTCCTGAATAGCACATATCACAAACGATTGTTTCGAGGTGAATTGCTCTTATTAGCTTAAAATGGGAAGCAGCAGCAGTAGCATCGTTCAGAGTTCAAGTGAAGCCAGATGCTGCTAACAGCGGACTGGTGGCCGGCCTCCCTTACCAGCTTTCGCTATGTCTGGAGAAGGGCTGTTACGATGAGTGTGTTCCTTGAAGTGTGCTTTACATATGCGTCAATAGGGTTGAAACTTGCACGTGAAATCGCTGCAGTACTAAAGGAAAGTATTAAACTGTTTGCTATAAAAAATTTAAATAATCGTTCTATTCAATTCAGAACTTCACCAAACCAAAGGTTATCAGTGTTCAGCTGTACGGTGATGAAGACAATGCAGGCGCCCAATAACAGTTTTTTTCAGCTCACTCAACACTCTTCTACATCCAGATCGGCCTTCCAGATCTTTCAATCCGGCCCGCAAAAGACTACTGGGGAACTTTCCAGTAGACATTTTGTCACACTTACTTTGACAGTTGATGGCGTCCTTAGCTGTTAAAAGAGCAGCCTGGAAAAATGGATTATACAGTGTGAAAAGTGATTCTACAACCTCAAGAGGTGGTGTGGCATGCCATTACTGGCTTCCCTGACTTAGCTTACCTGTAGATGGATAGCCAGCCAGCGCTACGTACGGGGAAACAGTTCGCCAGCTCAAACCAGACCCCACATTTGCTCGACTTTACCGATCTAAATGGCTCAATTTCTGGATGAAAAGGTGCGTTACCAAGTAAAACTGTCGATATTGACACTATTGGACTGTTCATCTGGAGTCATAGAGAACTGGACCTCTCAAACGATTAAACATGTAAAAAATTGTTTTATTGTTCAACAAATACCTCAAACTGTCTTAAAGCCAGGCTACATGATGCGAGATGCCAAAAAGATTTCGCTAAAAAGAGGGGGATTTGCGAATTTTTTCCGTCAAAATCATCTCGGTTCATCTACCCGTGTGTTTTAGAGCACTTCATGCTATCTCTCTCTTCAACCATTGCAACGCATGGAAAGTGACAGAGATGGCTAGAGAGAAGCGAAATCTTTCCATGATTTCAGCTCGAGGAGGCGAAGTCTTTTTAAAGGCGCTATTCGACGGTTATTCGACAGTCGACATAGTCATTGGGAAAACGAGAAACCGCTCGGTCCGCTTGAATGGGGAGAAGAGCACACTCAAAACAAATCCGGCTCATCTTGGTGAATTTCTTCACGGTATCGTTTGGTAGGATCGCAATCGTTCGCGCAAGTGTTTGTAAGTTCTTGTGGTTACTCTCTCTCTCTCTCTGTCTCTCTCTTTATAACTTTCAAGAGTATGCTGCAAGCTCTCTCGGCAAACACCAACCGCCTGCAAGTGTTTCAACTCTCGCCGTTCATCGGCTGCCAAGTTCAGGTTCGTCGCTTTACCCATCGTTCAATTCTTTCCCGACAGTCGTCTCGTGCGGACGGCTTTCTCAAACCGATCGTTTCCCGAGTCCGTACCGAGCTTCCAACCGTGGCAGGTAAAAACCGTGGTGTGAATCGTACAGTTCTGTGCACCTTGCCAGGAGGAGATACCTGTCTACCGCAACCGGGCTACCGAGATTGGTTTGCCTGCTTTGGAAGCGCAAACGGGTCGCATTCCTAGCGCAGCGCACAAACGGCCACCACAACAGCCCGAACGAATCGGGAAGCAACTTTTGCTGCTCTTGTGTCCTTTTCGAAGGTTTATCGAAAAAGTGTGTTAGAGTGTCTCCTTTTTTTGTTGTTGCTTTACTCCTGGTGTGTGCCTGTACCTGTGCAACCGAACGAAAGACGCGTAAACATATACGCTGGTACGGGTGGTTCCTTCTTCAGCTGGACATCACAAAATCGTTTCTGACCGTGGCTGGCTGTGTCTTTAGGCGACAAAAAGTGAAATCGTAGCAATCGTTGGAAAACTTTGTCGATCAAGCAATTTTTGTTGCTGCTGCTGCTGCACCTTGACAACGATCACCACTGCTGACAGCGAAATTCTTTAAACGCACTTCTGCTTCCTTCGCCGAGGGTAATTGACCGACGGGGGATGTGCTGTGCTGTGCCAGCACAAGAGTAAGCTTTTCAAGTGTATGCGAAGATCTCGCATACTCGCTTACAGGTCTTCTGCCCGATCTTCCTGCGATTCCTCCCCCCCGGGTGGTGCGTACGTATTTGTGCTCGGTGTGCGTGTGTTTATGTGTCTGTGTGTAAGTGTGTGCGGCCGTTCCCTTCCCGTGAGAAGCGTAGAAAAGATCCGACCGACGAAGGAGCGCGCGCGCGCGCGCTTACTCGAGAACGTTAACCTGCTCCGGCTTTAATTGGCCAATGTGTATTTGCTGAAATTGTGCGCAGAAACCACCGGACGATCCTTCCCCACTTCTGCCTTTGCTGCCATCGTTCGCGCTAGTTTCGGTCAGCAGCCCCAGCAGCTTCCACGGGTGCGTCTTGCAAACACCGGCAGCAGAGCATCATCAGCTACAGCAGCAACATGGAACAGCGGTGGATTTGCTATTTGGCACAGGTAAGTACCGCGATAAGCACCGGACGACCGCACCGGTCGGTTGTGCTGCTGCTGCTGCGGGTGTGAGGGTTAATTTGTTTCGCTGCCTGCACCAAACTCTGGTTCCGTGCCGGATGGTCCTCGGGGCAGATTTCTGTTGAGACTGGCAAAGCTCTTTGCAACTCTGCTGCTGTTGGTGGTTTGCCGTTGCACTCTGCAACAATTATTTTTTGGAGCTTTTTTTTCGGCGGTGTTGTAAGAAAATGGGATCACGAACCACCATGTGGAGTTTTGGGGGGTAAAAAAAAATCAGCTACTGAAAAAAACCCATAGCACAAACACAGCTTCACAACTCCTTGGTTTGTTTGACCGGACTGCTTCGACCAAGAAGGAAGCATAATGTGACTTTCTCATTTGCTCACCCATATTTTCTTCTTTAGTCTGTTTGTCCACTCGGGTTTAGTTTATGAGAGACCATTTATGCGGCAATTTCTTTGAAGTAATTATTTCATTTTTTGCAATTCTTTTGCTTCCGTGCAAAATGCCAACGTTTGTATGTGTTTAAAATATTCTTTCATTTGTTTTTCGACGGTCTTACGCATACTTACGGTTACTTTTTTGCTCATATTTGCTCAGTCGAAGATTTTATAGTAATTTTACATTTTATTGATTGAGCTTTGCTTATCATCGACAGAATTTAGTATATTAAAATTAAAAAAAAAATCATAGGTATCATTTATATTCTTCACCAAACCACAACATTGATCTTGGAACTAAAAAAAAATGTTTGGAAATTAATTTAAAAAAATATATGACTATATGTATGAAAACAATCATCAGTAAATTTTATTTTAATGTTATTTAATTTATGCTTTCAAAATCCTTTTATTTATCGACCTTCATAGGCAATGAATTGTAAACTTCTAAAGATTAATAATTATTAGTTGAAGATATAAAACAGTTAATCTAAAAATACTTACTTCAGGCAATTCCCTTTATTAGCATATCTGGTGGACTTTTAAAATGATGAACTTTGCGCTACAGGTTTAAAAAAAAAATAGAAAATTTATTTCTTCTATTTCATCTGATGCTAAAGATCGTGCATAAAACTTAACTGTCCGCTAATTAAAAGGTAGACGCTTTCACGTTCAAACCGAAGGACAATTCCGATGCGAATGATTCACCGGCCATGCCCTGTTGGGACACACATACTTCAGTGTGTCCAATATCACCTGGCCCAGTACAACATCATTTTTGCTCAGCAAGCAGCACAGCAGAAGGAAAGGAAAAGATCCGCATGGTTTTTTTTTCGTGGGGGCTAGTGTACGATTCAATGCGTCACGATGATGAACCAACACGTCACAGCCAGACTCGGCGCTGCTTCTGTTACTCCGGAAGCTTTCTCTTCGGACACTGGCGGGCGAGAGTGGCATCATGGTGAGTAGGGAAAACCAAACTCGAACACAAATTTGAAGCACACAGTTTTCACCACTTCAAACAGAGTTGCCCGGATTAGGAGAGGGTACTTGGCGGGAAAAACTGCTCTCAACCGAAAGGGCAATGAATTTGAAGAGCAAAATTCGTTACTCAAACAATAGAAGGCGGCGCTTTGGGTGGTATTTAAATTGGTTTGTCTATTTGCAAAACTTACTCGTAAAAGATTATCCATTTTGGGAATGTTTTAAGATATATTTTAGTGCACACTCTTGCATTCCATTCCAGCGGACTGTAATTCTTCCAATTAGTTGGACGTACTTTCTCTCCGATTTTTCGGCTAAAGTAAACCCCTAATTTCATAACCCTACCATTTTCATTCCATTGTTCCTGTGTCGTCGGGGTGGAAATGATTTTGCTGCAAGCAATGGTTTAATACGTTCCAGCAACCTTTCAATGCACTCCCCAACCTGTGCTGCCCTCTGACATGAGATATGCGCCAACGGGTGTGTAGGTTCGTGATGTGATTTGCATACAAAAAACTACCTCCAACCCGGTTGTGATACAGGCGGGCTGAGGCTTTGGGCTTTTAAAACTTGTGCTTACAGCAACATGCGGCCATCACGCACCATCTTTATGGTGAATTGTTGTTCCTGCTGGCAGGCCCAACAAACAGAACGCGCGATTGTTCTGTGCGTTGGAATTGCCCCCATCGGGCCTCCCATGCATGGCACCATTTCAGCTCCACTGGAAGATCTGTTGTTGGCGGGAGGCCTCAAATGTCTGCCGCTTGGCAAAGGGAAACTTGGTTGACAAACTTGTTTAGCTATCTTTGGCCGCTTCGCTTGCGTGACACCGTTCAAGTTCAAGATTGTGCGCACCTAGCGACCGCGGCATTGCGAACTGGTCTGTGAACTTGTGCCTTGGGCTAGCATCTTGCGAACGGTGTTTGGGCTGCGCGTTTGGCTCGACATTCTTTAGAAATATAAGTTCAGTAAAATGAGCTCACAAAAATTGTACATACTCCCAAAAAAAAAAAAAATTTGTCCCCCCTACAATTCCAATCCTCCCAAGACCAAGAAACCAAGAAAAAATCACAGAAAGCTTTCGACGCGTTTATCTACCAGCTGAAACCGAAGCCGAAGGAAAAGTTGTTGAACAACTTTTGCAACGAATCGGAAAGCCGACAACCGACAACCTTCAAAAAGCATGCACATTTTCTGCATTTACACAGTCCGTGCAGAACGCAGAACCGGAGCACCATTCATGCTTGCCTGTCTTGAAGTTTAAAATTAAACATAAGCCTTCCCCTTACCGCACACGGTGCCTACGATTGAATGCATTCTCTCACAGATCATCATGTGCGTGAGTTGAGTTCTTGGGCTGGGTTACGACCTGGGGATAATAGTGGGTAACAATGAGAAAATGAGCCACACAAACTAAAGCAACAGACAACACTGCTTCTTCACTTACATATATCAGTCTTGGTGAAGCTTGGGCGATGATGGCCGAGATATTATTATTATCAGCAACTCAGGAGGAGGAAAAACTCTGGTTGGTGATCCTTTTTTTTTACTCTCCACAACTTTTCGCTTTGTTCTTGTGCTTCGGCACAATTCGTTACGAACCGTGAGGTGTTAAAACCACGACCATGAGAAAACAGAACGAAAAAACACTATTAAAAGTTAATGCGGCGAAACGATACACCCTCCCAAGAAGCAGAAGACCGGGGGAGAATGTGTGTATAGAAATGATACACTTTGTACTCTCGTCACTTTGCACTTCGTCAGCGCGCACCGGTGTTTGTGGGTTTTGTGGTTAGGTTGGACGTAGGATGCAGAGAATATGTGTCTCAGCTTCCAATTTTGTCCTCGGAGAAGATGTGAAGTACAGCACGCTGGAAGTTTTTATTAATAGAAAAAAAGGAGGAAAAAATCAGGTTTTATTAAATGCTTTTAAAACTTTTAACGTTACATTCCTGTAGTTCTTGTCGTATCATGAACATCTTGGAGATCTCCATCCTGCAGCTCTTGTTTGTAGGGGAGGCTTCATAAAATATCATCCATCTCCTAGTGTCGGCTGGGCATGGTATCCGACTCATTAAAGGTTAAAGACGAGCTAGTCTCCTTGTCGCTATTCTCTGGACAAGCTAGTATGCTTGCCGAGACTAAGCCCTTGGTGGTATCATTGGTCCCTCAGAGTTTTCCAGCAACCCTCACTTGGCAGGTGTTGTTTGTCCGTATCATTCTAATAAGCCTGATAATCTACTTTAAGTAAACTTAGCCGGAACTCAAAAATAGCTGGGATTTATCCTGACTCTGTTTTCATATGCAGCTTTCAGATCAATGAAGATATGGTAAGAGAGTAACTTCTGTTCTGCTTCTTCAAGATCTTTTACAGAAATCTTCTCCAAGATTTATCGCATGCTAAAGATCTGATCGGTGGCAGATTTGTCGTTTTCGGAGTCTGATTATGCTCTCTGACAGTTTCCAAAAATATTTTCATCACTTGGGACAAGTCGATCTAGAAGTATTATTGAAACATCAATTGTTGTCCTTGTGTCGATTGATGGTCTTTCGGGGATCGTCAATAACACGCTAGGAGGGCATCGGACTGACTATCCATCGTTTTGCCAGTAATATGTCAGATCAAGACCTCCTGAGGTTGAAGAACCAAAGAAGAAGAAAGTGACAGTGAGCTTAATATCATCTACAAGTTGAGTTTCTAGCTGTTAGTGGAACTGATCGTTGAATAATTCTTCAAAATAGTGAACCCATCGCAAGAGGACCTCTGATTAGTGAATGACCAGATTTCCCAGAATTACTATACCAGATTATATTTTTACTCTGGAGTTATTTTGGTGATCTTGTATCTCTTCAGGATCTCTGCCTTCCTTGAATTGCAGTTCTCGTTCGTTCGTTAGTAGTTTCTTGGTGAGTTCAACTCGCATTTCTCTTAGCAATAAGCACTTAGAATGATGCACTCCTCCAGAACACGTCGTAATATGACCCACAAATTATTCACTTCTCGCACAATGCAACAACCTCTCCACGAAAAGCTATCGAGCAGCACGCCACATGACACCGCCAAGCCAAGTAGGCCATCATTTTCCAAACATAGAAACCCTGCTTGTCGGGTGGTTCGGGCATTCACTTTCGCAAACAAAAACGGCTACAAGCAAGGGGGTGAATATCACCATTTCACTGCTGCTGCTGGGGAAAGCACTGCTGTGATGGCGGGCGAAAACCAACCCGAAATGCACTCACAAAGAACTGGGACTGGTGGATGGCTAGCCAGCCGGGGCTAGTCCGCTGCCAAGCAGCCGGAATTGGCACGCTTTAAACATTTATAATCGATTATAGTGCGTTTTAGCGGAGAGAGAGAGAGGGTGAGAGGGCGACGATTCGATGGGTGGTTTCGGTTTCGATAGAGCCAAACTTGTGCCGATTCCGAAAGTGGAGAGCTTCGTTCTATTGCGCTGCTTATGTGGAAGAAAGAAGCAAAGAAGGTCCGGTCGAATGTGCGATGCCTAAAGGGTACGAGCGAAAGCGAAATTGTGTTTGATCAATCGTGCCGCATGCAAACTGTGTTTGCTTGTTAGGTTTTGTTAATTCGAGTTCCTTTTTTAAGCGATAAGCGCACGTAGGTAGTAATTTAAACAATAAATTTTAAAAAAGCACGAAACATAAATCAATTTCCCCTGCCGGCTTGCATGATCGGGTTTCGCGTTGTTTCTCCTTAATAATTTCATTTATGTGAAATGAAAATGATAGCCACACCGTACATTGTTGCTAATAAATATGTATTTCTGTCACACAGACGAAGCAATTGAGCTTGGCTCGGCAGTTAAAAGGAAAACAATGCGATTTTCCTCCTCCATATTTTATCTGCAGTGCAAGGAAGCACGAGCAAACGAGCAGCTTCATAAATTAAGCTCCAAGCGACTAAACGTTGGAGATTTCGAAGCTATACCAGCTTGTTGCGAACCCATTCACAATACCGTCGACGGCGGTGCCCGAAGTGATACTGTTTTGGCTATTTTCTTCATTATACGGTCATTTACCACATCATTTGAACGGACGAAAACTTTCTACTGGCAAACAGAAAATGCGCGCTCCCGACGACTGAATGAGCTTCCCCATTTTATTTGTTCGATTTTGGCTCAACCAACGAGTAAGTTGGGGATTGCGATTGCCCCATGGCACGTACGTTCGGGGGGAGGGGTATGCATTTCATTTAAAAGATCACTTTGTTTTCTCAACCCATCCTGATCCCCGACCGTGCGCTTAATCTGCACAAAATGCTACCCATCAGTCGACGGCTGATGATCATTTCCCTCACATTAGCGATTGCGGGATTGGGGTAGGAAGGGCGGGTAAGCAGGAGGAATCCAATGCCTACCCCACCTCGCAATAAAGACATAAAACAATTCCGCTTGGTTCGGTTTCAACTCTCACCAGTCTAGCGAGCGGGAGAGCATGCGCGCGTCCGCGAACTTCGACTTCGACCTCTTCTTTCCATCCGATCCAAGGTTGAAAATTGGCCACGGTCAAGTTCAAGCTGCATGTTGTATGCCACCCGTGACGACGGGAGGAGGACAGGAGGCAGGTGTAAGAAGGCGACCCCCACCGTGGAGCCATCGAGCCAAGCGTTCAAGGTTGCGAATCGACCGGAGCAATGCGTCGTGCCACAAAACAGCGTGAGTTGAATTTACGTCTAGGCCGTTTTTCGGTTTGAATAAAACCAATCCCAGGCCATGCAAAGCAAGATAAGCACACTAACGAGACAACGAGTTTGATACGACGGCGTTAAAGTTTGGTGGAGTACCGGTTTTTTTTTTTTATCAGGATTGATTCATTTGCAGGGCGGCAAAGGTTCGTTGCCGCTACTGTCGCGCAAGTCTTTTCCGTGCGTTTAGCGTTAGAAATTTGTCGACACGCGTGTTTCGCGTGTTTGATCGCATTAAATGTGGCTTCCCCGGTAGGCTTTTTTTTGCTTGCTCTTTTGCTGAAACTGAAACGCGTAATTGCATAAAACGGTGCTGATGTGCGTTCGTTTGCTCGAGCCGTATTTTGTATTGTGAGCTGGCGAAAAGGAGTGAAGTGTGGTAAATAATTAGCACCGGCCACCGGGAATTTGGGTCAGATGATGGTGGTCGTGGTGGTATTTCGTGGCGTTTTTTTTTGTGGTGCCCATCGCTTAGAGCTGCCTTGCTTTCCTCTGTAGAGCGTTCAGTCACACTGGCGAATAAATGTTTCTGGCACCGAAATCTATTGTGCCGAACCGTCGTCCCGATCGATCGAGCCCGCCAGTGGGACTTGTTTAGTGTGTACCGTTATCTAAATTGCTTTACCGTCGATTTTGTCACGTTTTGTGATACAATTTTATGACGGGGATGTCAGGTATTTCTTCCAGCGCTGTTGGGAAGTGTTGTTTTTCTTTCCTGTTCGCGCATCGTTTGGGTTGGAGTTGTGAGTTTGAGATTCTATTTGTTTGAAGAATGGGCAAAACAGGGGTTTTCAGTTGATAAGATAACATGGCTATTTCTTATGGCAATGGTGGCAGATATTTAACCAAAACAGTCAGCTGATACGTAGAAAATGATGTACGAACTGTTAGCTTCCTCTTCTTATCCCTTGGCACTTCATGCTCGAGGGGTCTCGGACTGCCATTTCTAGCTTTCTTGGACTTTATTTTATCCGTAGTAAAGTAGCTCTGCGTGATCGTGGTCTGGGTGGGATTTGAATCCCGGACACCTCGAACTGTTAGCTCAGTGGATAATACTTCAAATCAACTGCTTGATTTTTGGGGATCTTCGATCGATGAGGGCTGTAGAAATGTTCCTTGACAAAACTGAAAATCATATTTCAGTCACACGACACGACATATCTAATCGGATGTTCAAATAGTGGTTTACAGGAATGAAATAAATGCTGTTTACATTTAAAAATGAGCTGTGAGATTCTGTACATAATAAAGGTTTAACATGGGGTAATTTGGTTTTTATATTTTTGTGTAACTCTTTTTTTAAATTTTATCAGGATTTTGATTCTTAGGCTCTTAGATAATTTCTAAACGAACATAAAACTGTGATAATAAGATCCCAGTTGTTTTTACTAGATTTTTTTAGTCATAAGGTAATGAAAAGTAGTTTCTAAATAGAACGTATGACAGTTTGATAAAGTCTCTTCTTTAATTTGATACTGAATATTACACTGTAGTTTAATTGGTTATGGTTGATTCATTTGCACAGAATACGCCTCTCGTTTTATTTAATATTTTTTAAAACATTATGGACTATTTTTCTTTTACGCTTTGTTTTAAAAATACTTTAAAAAACAATATGACTGTCCCTATCGAATGAAAAAAAAAAAAACATTATTGAAAAAATCCAAATATTTGAGAAATTGCAAAACAAGCTGACTGACTAAAAAAGTTTTGAATTAAGGTTTGGAAATAATACTAACTCATTATTTTCATAATGAGACTCATAATTTGACATGTGTTCAAACCGTTCTCAATTAAAGAACTTAAAGAAATAATTCAAATTCAAACATCATTCAAATACCGAAAAATTCAAACCGATTCAATATTCATTGAATCTCCACCTCTGCGCTTTAGCCGTTTTTAATTCATCTAATCTATCCGCTGCCCAGATCGCGTCTGCTCGTTCGGGGAGATGTACGAGCCCCGTGAAGCGCCGTTAAGCATGTACCACGTCTAGCACCTCCAACAGACTGTTATTAACATAGAAAACGGCAGCACCTCCTGCTGGACGATACCGTTAAATGTATCCTCCTCTCTTAACGCACGCAGCTCAGACCGGGTGTTGGTCCCGGCTGACGAGATCGCGCTTCTGGCTGACCACCGGGAAACCGGGTGTGCACCGGGATGGTACGGTACCGGTTTCGTTCCTATAACATTTGTAGTGCCGCGTTCCGAACGGCCCTTCAGAGGGTATGAAGAAGCACTGGTTAAGAGTAAAGGAAAACACGCAGACACTTGCGAAGTAAATAAATGTGTTCATTTGCAAGCGCAATTCACACACCGACCGACCGTGTCCGAACGCAAATCGTGGCAAATTTTGTGCAACCGGATGCCCAAGAATGACCTCAATTTAGTGTCTGCCTCTTTAGGGAATGAATGGATGAACGCTCAAACACCTGACAAAATGACACGATTTAAACAATCTAGCCTCGCAACAGCATTCTGAACAGTCCAACCTTGATCCTCTGCATCCAGATCCGGATTTCTGTACGCGTGATAGAGGATTTTGTCACTGACCCAAATATTGAGTGAGCTATTTTCTTCTGCTTCCCGCACAGCGCTTCCATTCATTCTGGGCAGCTGCGAGATGCGTGTTTTTGTTGTTGTTTCTTTCAATCCCACCCCCCCAACCACCCACCCAACACGCTCCAGGTCTCCCCCGTCTCCACATCATCCACGCCTTACTTATCAAACCGTGTGGTGTGTGTGTGGGTTTGGAAAGTTTTACGACATCCACGCGGAATCACATTTTGGAGAGTGAGACCACTCGCGGTCGAGCGAGCGGGAAAGAAAAGCAAAAAAAAAAGATCTAAAAGCTCCAAAGATGGTAGGAGCGTAAGAAAATGGGTCAAGCCAGAGAGGCTGTTGCGTTTCCCCCATTGCACTGGGAACGGGAAGAATGAAGCTTGTGGCCAGAGGATGAAATGAAAGCTGGTGCAGGCGGGAACTAGGGAACTTCTTGAGATAAACGTTACTTCATACGATCGGACCGAAGGAAGGGGAACGGTTGGATCTAGATGTTGTTAAGATCATTTCCTTCCCTCAAAAACCCTCGGGAAGAAGTGGAACAAAAGAACGGTTCCGTCTTCATTAGCATAAAGGCCGGGGTGTCGGGCGGTGCGCGGATCATGTTTTACAGGTGCGGTCATAAACCAAAAACAAAAAATCTCGATCGTCGCCCACCGTTCTGACCCAATTCTGGTAAGGTGTGAGCGATAATGGGTTTTTTTTTTAGATTTCGGAACGATGGTGGGATGTTGGTTTGTTACTTTTTTTGTTTTCTTGTTGTGAGCAAGAGGAAAATTGATTTAAAATTGGGAAGAAAAAACGAGGGAGCATTAATTTGGGTAATTTATTGCAGAGGTCATTAAATTAGAGCTGTAAAGATTTGGTTGCAAGACTGTAAATTTCAGAATTTGCATTCAAATTGTCTGCCAAGATTCACGCTTCGGAGGACATTATTGCAGATAACTTGGACCACTATTCTGCTTATGGAATTTAAAGGGGCATAGTAGATGAATAGTATTTCCTTCGTTTTTTAAAGATTTCAAGAGTCATGGGACATAGCTAAGAAGGGTCGGTTTTACGATTTTTTTTTGTTACTTACCTTACCAAAGACACTTGTTTTGTTCGTGTTATGTTAAGGATCATAGGTAGATTCATTACCCTTATGCAGTCCCGAATCGTGAGCTTCTGTGTTCGGCAAGCTCAAGGCAATTTGTTTGGCCGTTGACACAGACTCTAATGTCGTTGTCAAGAGTACTGGCAAGAGTCAGTGGTGGATTTAAAGGTACGCGGAATAAGTGGGGCCTCGAGCTCGCAAAAGGCCCTCACCACATAAAGACCTCGCGCTTATGATCAGCAGAATTGATATGATTAGATCCCCCAAATTTTATTCCAGTTAGGACCTTCAAAGGGCCTTAAAATCCGCCTCTGCTCTCGGAGCTTTTTAATGCTCTTAAGACTCCAATTGTATCAAGATTTTGATGGGCTTATAGTTTTATATTATTAAACTTCTAGTCTAATAGTAGTCCAGTTTAACCTTTAAATTCTCCTCGCCATTTTGAGACTTGTTGCAAAAGTGCGACATAGTTCAGTTTTTTTTGAGCATTGTCTAGTTTAATTTGCTTATCGTGGGTAAATTCGTTCTGGGCAAATAATTGTTTTTTGAGTATTTCACTGAAATTACTTTCGTTTTTCATGTGTTGATACAAACAACGATGACGATGATGTTAACGGACCATCGTTGCTTGCAATACCGCTGAATATGGTATCTAAATTACTTCTTATCAGCAATCAACAATTGGCAGATATATCAAACGTATTAAAAATCCTATCGACAGCCATCCTCCAATCCCAACTTCAACTGATGCTTATCGAGTAAAAAACCAATCAGCCGTAAAGAAAGCAAAAGGGAAACAGTTTAAAGAGTATTTTCCCTTTCCAAGAAGCTGCATCTGGTGGTCGCACAAAAAAAACACCCGGCAAAATTATGGCAAAGATAAACTTACCACCGTACCGACCTTACGCCATTATGGTTTCTCTTTCGATGGGCAGATTCCACCCGCGGCTCACTATCACTGCGGCTGTGGCGGCACCTTTCCCAATTTCCCATCGATCGGTGTCAACTTTCTTTCCTATAATAACTGGCGTGTACAAGGGATTGTGTCGGCTTGTGTCGAAAGTTATGTTTTCTTCGTTGCGGCGGCTTTGTTTGCGGAAGCCGGCGGGTGTAGTAGAATCGTGCCTCCGCCCATTTGCATATATGCAACTCGCGGAATGCATGGCGTGCCGAGAGCGAGTGTGCGAGAGGGAGACCGAATTCGCGCCCAAGTTTCCCGATCAAATGTAGCAACGGCACAGGCAATACGCTACGTGGAACAATCAACCGTGGGGTTAATCTTGTGATTGTTTCTTGATGATTTCTTGTGTGTTCGCGAGCTAACAGCTTAATGGCCACCTACGGCAGCTGCGCGCAACGTCCACTTGCATTGTCGAACGGAACGACGAACGGCAATGCAAAGAGCGTGCCACCAAATCGAGGTCATCGGCGAAGAGGCTGAGTGGAGATTGCAGCAAAACATTTTCCACCCAACACCCTCCGGGGGGGTTGTGGGGGCTGGAGGGGTGTGTTGGAAAGCGTGTCTATCTTCCGAGTGTGGAGTGGAATTTCCATTGAAATTGAAAACCACCATTCAACGCTGGTGGAGCTGCAGGAATCAGCAGCAGCTTCGTGTTAGCACCCTTGCCTGCTGCCAGCGTGAAGTGAAAAACGATCCTCGTGCTTCCGATCATCTTCATCCGGTAAGAGAAAATCGATCGAGTATGGCACACACGGATGGTAGCTACCGGTTTGTTGCATTGCACCCATGTTTTGCTTGCTTCTTCCGGACACAACTCTTAGCCTGATGCTGCTTAGTTGGTTGGGTCTGTTTGGTGCACAATTCCCATTGTGTGGGACTGGGAATAGGATGCTGTGGTGACATACGCTTCGTGCTGGGAATTGGAACACGATGGTCGGGGGTACATGTCGAACCGTATGGTGAAGGTGCTTATTGGCAAAATTCCAATAGCGATGATAGTGAGGAATGCTGGCTGCATCACTTTATTATTTTCCTTGGGAAAACACCTGAGGAAAAATCCAGGTAAATAGAAGAAAGTCTTTAAGCAATCGAAAGAGGAACTGATTTTCAAAGTTGCAAGTACGTTCATTACTTACTTTTCCTTTCTACAAAACAAGTAAAGACAATTATTTATATTGAGTTCTTCCTATTGCTTATAAAGGTAATTTTGTATAATAGCTAGTATTTAGTATAGATTCCAAAATGATACAATAGGCATGAAAAAAATTATTTACAAAATTCTAAAAAAAAGTAAGGCCCTTTTGCTTCTTTATGGCTTTTGATGCTAGATTTTGCTAATTCATTAGAAAGACCTGACCGTATTGCTAAAGGAAATTATCTTATACTAATAAACTAACAACTGAAGACTTTTTTCGTATTATGAACTTTATTGACAATATTCAGCGTCAACAATCGATCGAGTGACAGCTGACCGTGGCTGTACGCAGCCTTCTTAGGATAAGGCTGGTGACACAGCTCCATCGTACGATGTTATCTGTCAAAATTTCCAAACAAAATTTTTTGTTTCCATCATCATCATCATGTTGGCCTACTCTTTTAAAGAGCATCTCATCATGACATGGCCCGGTCAACAATAGATCTCCAGGAAACTCGATCCCTGACTGCAGCTTCCCGTCCGTGTAGGCACCCGATCTCCGACAGGTCTCCCTTCACCTGATCCAGCCAACGAACTCGCTGTGCTCCCCGACGCCTCGTGCCGAAGTGAGGGTCGCTGACGAGCACCTTCTTGGCGGGGCATGAGTCCGGCATCCTCATAACATGCCCCAGCCATCGTATCCTGCCGGTCTTCGCCACCGTCCGGATGTCCGGTTTGCCGTATAGCTCAGCAAGCTCGAGGTTCATCCTTCTCCTCCACACTCCATGCTCGAACACATCGCCAAAGATGGTCCGGAGGATGCGTCGCTCGGTCACGCCCAGAGCGTTTGCATCCTCCGCTCGGATATGGCTCCAAGACTCGTGGCCATATAGGATCACCGGGCGAATCAGTGTGCGATAGATCTCATATTCGTTAGCCGAAGTAACGATAGTCCCAAGATAGCAGAACTCCTCTACAACCTCGAGGTTGTCGCCGTCGACTAACACGCTGCTTCCCACTCGGGCTCTTTCACGATCGGAGCAAATCTGTCAAAATTTCCGAAAATGGTTTGTTTCCATCGTACGACGGAAATCTTAAGCCTTGGCCATCTGTCAAATCCCATACAAAATTTGAAAACCCGTACGCCGAAAAAACGGCACGGTGGAGCTGTGCCACTGATGCAGCGATCATAAAAAACAAGCAAAAAGTTTACAAAAATCTTCTTCTAAAGACAGCCATGGCCAGGGAACTGGCTAATTATCGTATACTCACTCGGAATCGGGTGGCATTTTTTTTATAAAATACTTCTTGGATGTAGGAATCTTGCAAAAGTTAAATAAATTGAGTTATCTGTTGTAGTTTTCGTTTTTATTGCTATCCAAAGTTTGTCTGCTACTCACTTCATAACAATATGAACACACAATATTGGATCTTACTTTAAAGAAAATTTGCTAAATGTTTTATATATTTTTAAATGTTTGGATAGCTTTTTTAAAAACATTTAGATACTTAGAATATAATTTTAATAAATGTACTTTCATCCGATGCTTAGATACTGTTAAAAGTAACCATCACCAGCGTCTGCACATAAATGAAAAAGAAGTAAAATCTATTAATCTTCAATTAGCGTTTCAATAAACTTCCATTGTTGTACATGCGACACTTCACCGACCATGCCAATCGCGGATGAAGCCTTTTGTTGCACTAAAAAGGCGTCGTTGAACCGTTATGGTGCGATGCAAAGTTCAATCAATTTGCCATTCTTTTCATCCGGTAACAACCTCTTTACATCTTAACCCAACTCAGCTCAAACGCATTTTGCATATTTCTCTCACCGAACAAAGACGGATAGAAGAAGCGAATGGAAGTTACCGTACTAGATTGTCACGATCGTCACTATGCACTTGGTAAAGAGCAATAAAGTGCAGGATAGAAAACCTCAGCCCGAAGAAGGCATAAAAAGCAATTGTACTGCACGTGAGGAGTGCAGCGTGTATAAAACGTTACATGAAAACAGAACCGAACGTTAAAACCAGGAACCGAGATGGTGGTTGGATCGGTTCGGCCCGGTCGAGGGAAAACACTTTAAATGACCGTATCGCGTGCACGTGCGTCTCAAAATTTATAGTGGAAAAGTCTCACTCAATTTAAGGTGGGGGGAACTAAGACGCATGGGGCTCTCGGTGCGGGCAGAAAACCGTCCATTGGCCTCAAAAAGCTACACACACCGTTGTACCATTCAGCGGATCATGATCGTTAGGTTAGTGCCGATACAGTTTTATCGCCTAATTAAGGGCAATATGTTAAGGGGGAGGGAAACATAATGATCAACGCTGTTTTCCCTGTTAAAGGTGGGCCATGTGTGGGCATGTTGATGGAAACAGTGGCTGAAAAGTGACTGCTCACTCACTTCAATCAAACTGTTAGGGGATATAATTGAGCAATTAGTGTATTGGGAACATGTGTTTGATAATTTGTTCGATTGACGCATGAGATAATCGACCTATTCTTTTATTCGAAATGTTGAAAGAGAAAACAAATATTTTGTAAAACTATAGATAATAGCAATTATTAGTTATTTTTCAAAAGGAAAAATGCGCCAGGGAGATGGGCTTGCCTGTCTCCTCTTCAATCTGGCGCTAGAGAGAGCCATCCGCGACTCGGAGGTGAAAACTTCGTGGTCCATCTACTATAAGTCAATCCAGATCCTGGCATACGCTCATTATTATTATTATTATTATTCTTTATTCAAATTGTTTGCCTCAAGGGCTTTACAAAGTCAATTTATCTTATAACTAAACATACATGACACACAAGGAGGATATAGGGAGCAGACAGAGATGGCTAGTGAGGAAAAGAAAAACAGATTTTAGGATAAAGAAGACAAAAGATGGGAGCGGAAACAATTAATGGAGATATTGTGGTCAAACAGATCACCAACCGAATTGAATGCTAGTAACGCGCGCATCCATGGATCGCTCTGGGAAAACCGCGTACGACAAAAAGGGATAAGCAGGGGAGGACGTACGCGTAAGCGATGGGAGGGGACATATAAAGGGATAGCTGCCAGAAGGGCGGGGGAGTCAATGTTGGAAAGTAGGATGTTGGCAATAAATAACTTGCGAGCATGACTATGACGATCTTCCAGCTTAACCAAACCCAGTAGCTGGCACCGCTCCGAATAAGAAGGTAAGGTTGTGCTGGGGTCGTTCAGTAAACGTCTAGCGGCTATCCGCGTGAATTTCCTCTGCACCCTCTCCAACCTGTTCATAGCGGTGACACCAGCGGGGGACCATACAACACTGGCGTACTCCAGGATGGGACGCACCCAGCAACAATACAGCGCTCTCAGGCATAACGGGTCTCGAATATCAGTGGACATACGAGCGATTAGACCCAACACCTTGCTAGCCCGCTCAAGGACCGAGTTGAGATGCGGCTCGAAGGACAATTTGTCGTCCAGCCACACCCCAAGGTCCCTGACCAAGGAAACTCGCGGAAGTGTTGAGTCGTAGAGCCGATACTGGTGTATATGTTTGGAAGAAGAGCGACCAAACGAAATTACACAGCACTTCGAGACACAAAGAACGAGCCCGTTGGATATGCACCAGCCAGCGAAAGCATCTATGTGGGATTGGAGGGAGCGGGAGTCGCGGGACGAAGACACAGGAAGATAAAACTTGACATCGTCGGCATACAACAAACAACCGTTAGGGGGAAGCGATTGAATGCAATCGGCGATGAAGAGTGAAAACAATAAAGGACTCAAGACACTACCCTGAGGAACCCCAGATTTGCTGATGAACGGGTCCGACAGAGCCCCATCGACCCTTACCCTGTACGACCGGTCCTTCAAAAAGGAACAGAGCCAGAGAAGAAGGGCTCCACCGAAACCCATTCGCTCGAGCTTTGCCATAAGCAATTGATGCGACAAACAGTCGAACGCAGCTTTGAAATCTGTGTAAATGACGTCAACCTGCCTACCAGCGGCTGTGTGCGGAAACAGATCGATCATCAACGACATAAGGTTCGACAGGGTAGAGCGTCTCGGCACGAAACCGTGCTGGGAGGATGGGATTAACGGGGAAACAATAGGAAGGATAGAAGAGTAGATTACAGACTCGAGGACTTTGGACGCTGCACAGAGGATGGAGATGCCTCGATAATTTAAGGGGGACGTCCGGCAACCTTTCTTAAAGACTGGGATCAGCCAAGCTGATCTCCAAAGAGAGGGAAAAACTCCCGTATCAACCGACCTAGAGAATAGGCGAATCAACACAGGAGCAATCACCTCTCTAGCGTCAATGAGTGCGGAAGAAGGGATGCCGTCAGGACCAGGAGAGAAGGAGCGCTTAAGCTGACAAAGTGCAGTGAGCACCATCTGTTCGTCGATATGCACCGAGTGAGCGTTAATATAGTCCCGAGGAACACTCGAGAGCCCGGCCACAAGAGACGCGAGACATCATGAGATGAGATGACATAGACATCATCAAATATCCTCAGGTGATATTCTCATAGTAGCCGTTCATACTGCACGCACTTACCCGAGCGCTGAAAGGCCGTGGCAGCTATGACAATATCATCAGAGGACATCACAATAAAATATATTTGATCTCCTTGTCATCTGAAGACGTTTCCATATCAACTTGGCTTGTTTGCCATTCCATCTAAGAAGCCTGCCGTAAAAATGGATGCTATTGCCTTATCAACTGAAAAACCCTGTAAGAATATGAAAAAGATTTATTTAAAGGCTTCACCTAAATGAGTAACGTAATTTATAACCTTTAGCTATACTATCTGGCTATACGACTATCTGGCTAAGTCGTATCAATAAGTCTTCTTAATCAACCTCGAAAGGTTTCGGCCTGCCATTTAGGGCTTTCTGTGACTTGATTCTATTTGTATGGGATTTGATACGGG